>NW_005842330.1:302082-329892 GCF_000455745.1 Alligator sinensis | reverse complement strand
CATTCCTGCGCTCCTGGAAAACGGTGCGTAACTCGAATTTGCATAAAGGGAACCCATTTTACAATGTAACGAATAGGGATACGTTCCAAGACTTTGATTGTACTGACTCCCAGACCTATTTCTACCACTTTTACAAGACAATTTTGGTGCTCATCAACAGCAGACAGTACACACAAGCATAGGCCACGATCATAATGGGGATGGCAACTACAGAAACACGTCACAGACAATAAGCGAGTAGTACAGATCCACACAGGAGACTCCATTTTAGTGTGTGTCACTCCCACAATGCACCAGACAAAGCAGCCGACTGTGGGCTTCCACCATGCCGATTGCCTCACATATAACAAAATTTTGGTATAAAAAGGGTCATTGCATAAGCGTGAATCGCACATACAGAACCCTCATAAGTCAAGGGAAATCTGTATATCAGGGAGCTTCAGCTGCAAGAACTCATTCATTAATGTATTTGTTTATCTTTCCTCATACTACTTTTCACTGTTTTTCCTGCTTTCCTGAACTATTCCTTACTTTTCCCAATACTGTTTCCTTTGTTGTGCCCTTCTTTCGTTGGTGGGGGGGGCATGTTTCTTAGCTTCTTGCTTTTTCTATATTCACAAACAATGCTGCAGTTTGAACAACATCCTGTCTGAGCCCTATCCAGGTTTTTGGTTTTTTTCTCTTTCCTTTCTGTTCCAATCTGGCTTTCACCGTCCTCTGGCTCTCTCAGTGCCTCAACTATGGTTTTCAATTCAAGCAGAAATTTTTCATGATGAGCTTTTTGTTTTCTTTTTTTAATACTTTCCCCGTTCTTTCTATTTGAATTTTATCTTTCTCTGCTTTGTTTTCACCCTGGCAGTGCAAAAATAGTGTTCGTTGATAGCACTGGTTGCTCAGGATGCTCTTGCATCTTGGATTCATGCTCTAAATTTTAAATAGATGCTGATTTTTTTGGTCTTGCTTTGTTTTGTTTGTTTTGCCATCAAGAAAATTGCATGTTTTTCTGTATATGCATTTGTGAAGAAAGTGTTTGCAATAAGTGCAGCAGAAACTATGCACAATTCAGTGGTTCCTAATACTTTGGGTGATGATTCCCCACCATTGCTCTTTCCATTTCTTGGCTGTCACGTCTTACTCTAGTGTTAAAGTCACCCTTCACAAAGCGTAAGTGGTGTTTTGGTATTCTGTCAATCATACATTGGAGGCAATTGTAGAATTCATCTTTCTCACTGTCATCGTGTTCCTCTATCACAGCATAGCACTGTATGAATGACATCCTCAAGAATCTGGTGTGGGATCTGGCATATATGATGTATTGATTAATATGTTCCCATTTGATGAGTGAGTTCTCTGCAGAGTTTGTCATGATGAGAGCTACTCCCTCTGAATACTCATTGTCATTTCAGTCTGAGTAAATGAGGCATTTCTTTTCTCCCTTGAATTACTTCATGACTGCACCTATCACGTTCCTTCTGCTGATTCCCAGGATTTCATTGAATAGTTGTCCATCTCTGTCATAATCTGCAAGGTCTTTGATGCTTGACACACTGCTCTGACATTCCAAAAACAAACTTGATACTGTTTTCTTACTGCCAGCATCAAATTTTGTAGGGGCTTGGCTTGCAGAGAGTTGGTTTTGTGTTGAGCAATTTTAGCCAAATTGTAACTTAGTCCTATCCTATAAGACCCAGAACAGCTGGGTTCTTGAAATTACCAAGTGGTTAATGTTGCTTGGATTTCAACAGGATTGCAATAAATAGTAATTTTTTTTTACAAAAATGAAACATTCCAGCAGGGCAATAACCCCATCTGATGGAGGACTTTCATCAAACCCTTCCCCCTCCATAGCTCATTCCAGAATACTGCTGGGACCCCATTGCTCTCCTATAGGACAGGATAAAGGTGAATATTTCTTTGAAAGAGATTAGGAACCTGGATCCATCCACCCTATTCTTTAAGGTATACTTGTTGCATGCTAACCTCTTAATTATGCAAATGAGGGTGTTAATTATCCCAGAGATTAGCCCAGTAAAAGGGTGGTGGGGCCTCAATTCTCATTAAATCTAAGGTTACAGCCCAGCTCTAACTTAACATAATACAATTAATTAGTAAATAACTGACAGACTCGATTCATAGTTCAACAACAAGACTATATTATAAAGACAACAGCCATTAACAGACAACAATAAACAACAGAATTCAAATAGCAAAGGTAGGGAAAAGAACAAAGGAGAGAGAAATAGAGAGCAAACTTCACAGAGAAATATAGAGCAAACTGCACTTTCCCTGCTCTCAAGGGTGTTGCAGGCACTGACAGCCCCACAGAGGTCTTGTTCCCCCGGACCTTCACTCTGCATACACACACTTGCACCCCTGCTCTCAATTCTCTCAACTCGCCTATCTAGCTTAACACAATACCAACTCAACACACAATACAACATACACCAACTATAGGCTCTGATGCAGTCCCTGGCACACTCTAGCTGCAGTCCTAGGTGCACTCGCACCACACAGTAAACCAACAAATCCCAAATCACACTCTTTGATGATGGCAACTAGTACAAGCCTTGGGTGCAAGAATTTCTTATAACCTTTGGTCATGCCACCTCTGTCAACCATCCTTTGAACCAATTGTAGTAAAAGAGAGCCAGGACATGACAGTTTGGTCGAGTCCACTGCTATCCTTCTGAAGATTCTTGGCCCCTAAAGGATTAATTTCCTTTGGGCATTGATTTACAGTCTAACCCCACCCAAAGGGCCAATGAACCACCGCTTACTGAGATTTGGCAAGCCATTGAGGGCCACATGCCAGGCAGCCAAGAGCAGATTAATATTAATTTTCTAAATTTTTTAGGGGTCCCACATGCTGGGTAGAATGGCCTGGCGGGCCCCATCTTGCCCACCCCTGAGTTAAGCTCACCAACTTGTATTAAGGAAGAAACTAAATGACAACTTGTAACAGTGTGATATTAGGAGCAGTGTCAAAATGGAGACTAGTAAAGAACATATATACAAAACATCAATGACCCCAGTTCACTGAAAGGTGGTGACCTATCACAACTCTCTCACTCTCGGGAGTGATACAGAGCTAGCAAAGATTTCTATGCCTTTCGTCTTAACCGTGGGTAATTGGCACCTCACTTGTTCAGGGTAAGGTGATACACTACCAAGTCCTCAATGGTAGGATGGGTGGATGGTCACTCTGGAGTACCCCCTTCTTAGTGTAAGTCTCCCTGACAACCAGATCCATACATCGTTCACTCTGCAGTAATGCCGGTTCACCCACTCCCTCAGACTCATGATGAACTCTGATTAATATATAACAGGCTTGACTCTTCCAACTTCATACACAAGCTATGCTTTCCCACTCAGATGCACAATCTCAGTCGAAACCACAGACGAATTCCCAAACGAAGTCACACCGCACCTGTCTCTTGGGTACCTTTTATATCACACACCTGTTAATCACTGTCACTCAATTCCTACACCAATGACAAAGTTGTGCAAATGCTTCATTTACCTCTGCACTGCTCACTTGCACTCTGCACACGGCACTTAATCTAGCAGGTAACACTTTACATCAGGTACATTTCCCGCCTAGAATTATGTACCCTGAGCATGCTCTGAAGGTAAAAGCAGGTCAGTGAAATCACTGAGGTAGAAAGTTCAGATGTTCTAGAACCCTCACACTTCTAGTCAACCTGCACGTGCTTCAGAGGGAGTTAAAGCCAAGAATCCATCTCCAGCACAATCATCCTCACAGAGTACTGTCAATCATCAATCAATCATCACCCATTCCAATTAAATCACTGATCACCTCAGGAAAGGTGGCAGCTATTTACTGGCAATTTTGCATCAAACCAAGTGGCATAACCTAAACCCAACTGGGCATGCTCAGAAGTAAAAACTGAGTCATTACCTCATATCAGTTCAAAGGTTCACAGTCTGTGGAACCTTTTGACCTACTGAGCACATGCAATGCTTATGCAAACTGCCCAACTTTACACAAACCACTTAACTCTGTGCAAAAAGACTAGACAGGCCAAGGGACATTCCAGCTTGTAGCCTACATGCCTTCCCTCAATATATCAGGGAACTAGACCTGTAAATAATAAACATCTATACTGGATACTTGCACAGGCATCTAAGGCTTCTAAGATTATGGGTTCCAAGATGAAACCCAAAATGGAACAACTCTATCCATAGCATTGGCCAAGAATGTCTGCTATTCAAAAGCTGTTGAAAAATGCAGGTACTGAATATTTTTGGTGGGTGACTGCCAATCCTGTGTGTGCCAGTGATGTGATTCATAAATATTTTTGCCTTGTTTCTCAGTTGATAGATACATGGCAAAACCTTGGTTGAAGGTTTTCAGATTGGTTTTTAATTACCATTTAGAAAAAAACCCTTTGATCTGTCCTAAACATATTTATGCTCTCTTGGCTAAATCAGTCCTCTTATGAATTCTAAAATCACTTTCAGTAGTTGTATAGTAATTATTTAAAGTGCCTGCTTCTGGACTACCAATGAGAAAAGAATGTAATGGACAGCAGCTGTTTAGTGCATGTCCTCTTGCCATGTCAACTCAGATTAGCCTTGCTAATGAGATACAACTATGAACCTCCAGCATATTTCACTTCCTGTCTTCAAGCCTCATGTAAACTACTGTGCCACAAGAGAAAGTACCAGTTCTTATGGCCTATTTCCTTACTCTCCGTGCTGCCTCCATCCACATACGCCTACATAGAGCTACTACACCATTACAGTCCATTAGTGAACCTCCAGTGAAGACCACATTCTCAATTCCAAATGAATAATATTATTCTTATGGAGGCTCAGGCTGGAGGGACAGGGTTAATTTATCTGAAATGGGCAACTGGGTTATGTCAACCTCACTGGGCAGCCCATCCAGTCAAGTGATACCTCCAATCACCCAGGCCAAGTCTCTCCATCACAAACCTCAATGAAATGGGTGGGGGGACCCTTTTAGGACCCTGTATTTTTTTTTTTTCTTATCAGTTTGGACAGATTCCCTTGTTTTTTAGATTTCAGGGTTTGCATTTTGTAGCACAACCAAAACAAACTACAAATAGAACCTTGAGATCGATATTGTTGGCCGTACAAGATGCATAAAAGGTTTTGAGGGAGAAGAGAAAAATAATAAATAATAAATATTGAAAAATGAATTGTGATACTTTCCATATGCTTCATCAAAGCAGCTATTGTGGAAAAGTGACACTAAAAGGATGTTACTAATTAACTAATTAACAATACAATGCATACAATTCCCATTATTTAAAAAAAATAATTTAAAAAACAAAACTGGTATGCAGAAACCTAACGATTCCAACAGATATGTTTTGAGAGGCAAGTGCATGGTTTCCTTGATATCAGCACTTTATATGTATAATTAAAAGTTACTGTGTTTTCAATGGACTTAATTTGATCTATCACTGGCTTTTATAAATTTTATGAGGTTTTACATATGACTATTTTTCTTAAAAACCTAGCCAGAATTCAATTACAAAGCTATGAGTACTGTGTAGTACAGATCTGTTAATATTGATGTTAATACAAACTTTTAATAGTGCATAGTTCATTTAAAAATTGCTTGCTTAGCACTGCTGCTAGAATAAAGGATGATTCCTTTTTTACCTAAGTGCTTCATAGTTGTATGTTTTGCTTAGTCAGCATTTGCCACCTTATGGTACAGAAGATATTAGATTGAATGAATATGTTAGGCTTGAGAAATTGCTTTAAAGGATGTGTGGAAGAGACCCTGATTGGTCTTCGAAGGTTTCAGAGTAGATTCAGTCTTTTAAGGTTTGGGTTTTTTTAGATGTATTCTCATGCTCAAAGGGGAACTGGAAAACATGATGACCAGTCAAT
Organism: Alligator sinensis; assembly: GCF_000455745.1. Taxonomy (NCBI): domain Eukaryota; kingdom Metazoa; phylum Chordata; order Crocodylia; family Alligatoridae; genus Alligator; species Alligator sinensis. Next base: position 324,003 of record NW_005842330.1, on the reverse strand, counting down.
AATTAGAATGCAGAGGTCTTTTTTTTTCAAAGAACCAATGGGAAGTTCATTACTTGATGCTCTCTTTCCTAACAATTAAAAATTATAGGCCTGATTGTGGTATTGTTTACTCACATTATGTGATAGTTTACATGACAAGTCCTATTGGGACTGGATGGATGTAAAATGCTATCCAATCTTAGTAAGCTTTCATTATCTGGTTTTATGTTGGTATTGTTCAGATCAGATAGTACATAGTAACATTATAATGTATCAACACAAGGATGATTTATAGGTGTGATTGTGTTTCATTTGCTTTTTATGTCAGTTTTTATATGTGAGTGCATGGGCTTAGTAAGGTTGAGGGTATTTTTTTTTAATTATGTGCATCTACCAGAGTCTTTGTTGTCAGGTACTTTTTTATAAAAATTCAAATAAAGTCCCCCTACCTGATTATAACATCCCCAAGTTTAAAAAACCCTCATAGATGCCTAAAAAATACTCTCACAAAAGGAGAATATATGCCTCTGGTACCATGAGTTTGTTTTCATATCAGGTAGTAAATATCTGTTATGATATAATTGCCAGGGTTTATACCCTTCTGTCTTCTAAATTTGAGAATCATCTCTACCCATTTCAAGATTCACACTAGTAACAAATCAATGGGCTTTAGGACAGAAATTACACATAAACTGGCATAAGTGATCAGAAACCAATCTAACCCTGTAACAGAAGCTCAGTGCACATAGACCAGTTTCAAAATGGCAGAACCTGGTTTAAGATACACTTGGATGGAGGTAGTATCACTTTTAATCAGGTTAGCTTAGACCAGTCTATTGAACTTCAGTACCAAATCCCCTCCTGAATCAAGTTAGGTCACAGTCCCCCAGCATCCTAGGATGCTTCACAGATGCATGTTAACCCCCCACACAGGGCAGCATTCTGGAACTCAGCTGTACTCAGCTGCTCTGAGCTGTCAGCCTTAGGCAGGGAGCAGGGGAAAGGGAGCATCTGTAGCTCTGTATCTATACAATCCTGGCATCTGTGTCCCTGCCCCTGCTCCTTGTGCAGCAGAGAAGTGAGGGAAAAGGAACTGTTCTCCTCACCTGTCCCAGCTGCCAGCAGAGGGTCTAGGATTAATTGAGAGTGTGGTTGGGGGGTAGAAAGGTAAGAAAGGTTTATTAACTTAACAAAAACACAACTACGCATAGTAACAAGACAAACAGTGACAGACAAGAATAATTCATGTCGGCAACTTATCGGCAGTCCCCTCTGATGCCTGATGTACGACCAGTTTCTCTTTCCACAAAGCTCAGTGAAGTTGGGCATCAGGGGATCAGTGCTGTCTGAGAGGTACCGGGAAAGACCCTGGTATTCAGTCCTTGGGCTCCTCAAGATCCATGGACTCACTGATCCAGGTCAACAGCTAATTAATTCTTTTCACAGAGCGGTATCTTCCTTCTGAATGATTTCCAGATGTTTCAGCCAATTTATAACTTCTGAACTGTGCTAATAACTTATAGCCACTCAGATTCTTTTTACTTCAACTGTCCTTAGACTGATCAATAGCAGTACAAGCCTTGCATTTTTTTGATAAGGTTAATTTTAACTACGCCACAGGGCCTTACTACTTCAAGGCTTTGCTAAATTTACTAGGCTGTACTTTATACAAGGCCTTACTACATCTTAAACTTTAATTAGGCTCTTAGCAACAACATATAGCTTAATATCTAAACAAATGACAGAAAAACACTTGGTCTAATCTTCATAGAGCCTTCGGCAAGCACCTTTATCACACAGTCATAATTTCAGCTGTCAGACTCCACTCCTTGCTTACTGAAGCACTATGATAGCTACAGTTAAGATGCTAAAACTACATGCACTACATCAGGGAATGGGGAGGGATCTTAACCTGTGACCTCCACCAGGGTGTGGAGTTATACTCGGGTGGTGTTGGGGCCTCCTGTGGGGGAACGGCCAGAAATAATTGTGAACACTTTGTTCTCTCACAGATTATATTTATCTTTCCCTCCTTGAGAGCCTGTAACCATGCTTCACCTCCCAGAGAGTGAAAGAGTTCCCACTGTCGCTCCTGGGGATGATGCTGTACTGGGGTGATGAAGTTGATGAAACAGCACTGCCCTGGCAGAATCATAGCACTAATTTGCTTTAGGAACCTTACTGGTATAAAAGGATGTGGATAAGTGGTGGAGAATTGTGGATACAGCCTTTTTCTAGTTGTATTATAGTGGGTACTATTCTACCATGCCTCTGTGTAGGTATGATTTACAAACCATGTAATAACTTTGTTCCAATCTGTAATATGCTCTCCCACCTGATGGGCTTCACACCATTGCTGGAGAGTGTTGTCAGCTATAGGAATGGGACAGGGCAGATTCTTCCATAAACGCAGTGGTTCAAGAGGCTGAGCAGATGCAGAATGCAGAATCGGGGGCACAGACTCAGGGGCGTTGAGCTCAATGGGGTTTCTCTCAGAAAGTATGTAACAACAAACTCCTAAACGAGCAGAGCTACAACACTTACTTCCCCTCCCACAGTTAGCCATTTCAGCCTTCAGGTAGGGAATGTACCCAAGATAATAACTGGTGCCACAGGTGCACTGACAGTTACTACCTTGCCAGTCAACTATCCTGTTTTTTTCTACCAGGACTTCACTTGCTCTGGGGTGGTGGGTTTTTTCCAGTATGGATACTGCAACTGGACCATGTGAAGTTCATTTGAGCGTGTTTCCAGGAGATGCTCTTCAGGATTAGGCTACTTCTTGAGGTTTTCAGGAGCAAGTTTATTAATATCTGGGTAATAAGAAGGATAGTAGATATGCCTTACCCAGGAAACACAATAAGGCATTAATAAAAAGAGTACAGTTATAACAATCCACCACTTTATGGTGCCAGTCAGTTCAGACCAGTGACAGAGTGGGGCTTGTTTTCAGTGGCAGGCTTAATTAGGAATGGTTATGGCTGCATTTGTGGACAGATCCAATCTGTAGGAACAAGACAGCAAGGAGCTTGGCTCCCATTAGCTGAATCTGACTTAAATACCCACCAAATATTATGCACACCTTTTGCTAATAGTGTCCCCTCTCATTTATCTCCCTGAGGATGCTTCACTACCACCCGATCTCCTGCCTGGAGCTTTTCCGAGTTACCACGCCTAGGTTGCTCTACTGCCAGCTCGCAGGGACCACTCAATCCAAAGGCCTGTTGCATAGGGCTACCTCCTGGACGGGGTTGGTTATTGGCCCAATTGATAACTTGATCAGGTGCAGGTCCCAGTCCTTAAGAGCTGGGCCAACGACCAACCACAAATTGCATTTGAGGATGCCATTGGTTCGCTTTACCAATCCATTAGACAGCGGATGTTATGGGATGTGATATGTCCATAACATGCTATGTTTCACGGTCCAGTCATACACAAGATGATTGTGGAAGTGAGGGCTGTTATTGCTCTGTGGTTCTATGGGTGGTGGATACACAGCTAGCAGAGTTTCCAGTGCTGCACAAGTGTCCTGGGCTGTAGCTCTCACTGAGGCACAGGCGAACGTTATCCTCGTGATAACTTCTACAGCTATAAACATGTACTGTTGCAACATGTCTTTGATATTAATGAATCCTATCCATGCAGGCTTATAACACTGGATGCTTTCTGTCAAGGCTGGTAGTGATGAGACAGCAGCTGTCAAGGTGTCAATATTAGCATTCAAAGCTTGAAAGTCAATAGTCAGCTGCCACTCTCTATTTGGCTTATGCACTGGCTATACTGGATTGTTATACGGACAGTAGGTTCAGATAATAGTCTCATTTTCTAACTGCTGGCTTATAATACACTGGATAGGTTGGGTGGCCTCAGGGGGGAGTTTGATACTGGGGTCTGTATACTTCTTTCATGGAAGGCAGGGTTGGTGGGATCATGCTACGTTGAGTTACAGCTCTTTTAGCCATTTCCTCAGGTTTCTGGTAAGGCACTGTGCACTCAAACTGCCAATCTTTTTGCTCAAGGACAAATCGCTATCTTCTTAGTACATTAAGTCCCAGTAAGTTTGTTCTTCCTTTAAGTATTACTGCTGCCACCATTACCTTAGAGCCATTAGGTAACATGAAGGTTGCTCAGACCAGATGTCCTGGTCATCTGGTGCCTCTGACTCCAATTACTTGATAGGGGTTCCTTTCAGTCTACGGAATTTAAAATGCAAATTGGGGCACCCATGTTTAATAGCATATCAATTAACTTTTCACTTTTACCTAATTGAATCTGTACAGGTATCCAAATTAAGGGGCAAATATTAACTTTAGATACCGGTCCCTGGCTTGCTACTGCCCCCATTGTGGCCCCTTTCTTTGGGGGTTGGGCTTGCTGGACTCCCTAGGCCATGTGATCGGGGGGGGGGGGCGGATAAAGGCTGGTGGCCCCGCATGTGCCTGGAAAAATGTTGAAAGTTTTGCCCTCAGGGCAGAGAATCCCTCTGCTGACCCTGTTGGTGGTACAGAAGGCTCCGCTTTTGGTCTTGCCCTTTTGGTACAGTGTTTAGCCTACAGCCCTTGCAAGACATTGGTGGGCAATTTATCAATTTGCACCTTATTGAAAGAGGCAGCTAACAAGTCTTTCCACATTTTTGCTTCCCAAGTCTTGGGCTGGCCTTTCCCAGCTTTTCTCAACAATTCAGGGGGGTCTGGGGGTTTATCTTTTGCTGAGGCCACTGCCATGGCCTTGGCAGTTTTTATCGGCTTGGTAAGCCTTGGCTTCTGCAAAATGGGTAAAAGCTGCACTAATTGCTGGATCGCATCTCTTACCAGGTGATTCACCGCCTCTGGCTCCAAGGCCAACAGGGCTGAGGTGCACTATGTTGGTGCTCATTAGCAAAACCTCCTCCACAGCAGTGCTGTCACGACTTCTGCATCTGGCGTGTGAGTCCCAACTGCTGCACGAATGATTTCAGTTAGTGCTTACTGATACAAGTAGTGGACAGCCTCCTCTAAATTGGCCCATGCCCAAGGGTCAGGGTTATGCTCTTCTTCTATATTACTGTAACTGGCTGCAGTGGCTTGCAGTGCAGCAGAAAGCAAAGTAACAATTTCATCACCTTCTGCAAACTGATTTAACTGGCGCTCAGGGTGCAAAACAATTTGTGTGGCTTTGGCTCTACTCGCTGAAATTGCAAATGCCCCTTCACTATACATTTGAACTAGCCAGTCTATTACTGGCTCTCCTGGCTTGGATTCATGCTGCTTTTGTATATTTTTAATCTCAGCGTGGGTAAAGGAATGCAGCTCTTTTCGGGGATTCCCTCCTTGCGGCCCTGAATGAGTTACCACCATGGGAAAAACTTGGCTGAGTTCCTCCCTCCAGGCAGGGAAGGCCTAGCCACGTTCCTTCCTCTGGGCAGGGACATACGGGGGTGGTTCAGCACCAGGCTCGTCATCAATCTCCTCCTCTTTAGCAATCTCCTTCCTTTGATCTTTCCAGAGCTCAACTTCTGGTTTATCTCTATACAGACACTTGTGGAAGGATGTCTCCACAGCCTGTGCTTACCGTGCCCTCTTCTGGAGGGAAGTGGCCACGCGTGCAATTATAATTTTTCTTCCCTCTGTTCTTATGTTTCCATGTGGCTCTGTGTAGTTCGCGCACCTTACACACCACGCTGTTGGAATCTCTCACATCTTCTAACTCCTTACTCAGCTGGGTGACCTTTTCCCAGACCTGGGCATTCTCTTCAGCCCCGAACCGCAGGCATGTGGCCAGCAGCCACAACAGGCATCGCTTCTTGGGCTTACCCTGGGCAGCAGCAGCAAACCTAGCCCAATGATCAGGTACAGTTCCCGGGTCACTCTAGGCAGGTCTCAACCTATCCTTATCCCACCCGGGATTCTCCATCCCTGTCACTTCCTTAAGCAAAGCCACCAATGGGGCCCATGCAACTCCTTCCATTGTGACCTTTCTCTCCAGACCAGAGCCTCTCAATCCTGTTTGTGATGACAATTTATGTCCCAGCTACCAGCGGAGGGTTCAGGATTAATTGAGAGTGTGGTTGTGCGGGTAGAAATGTAAGAAAGGTTTATTGACTTAACAAAAACACAACTATGTGTAGTAACGAGACAAACAATGACAGGCGAGAATAATTCACGTTGGCAACTTATTGGCAGTCCCCTCTGATGCTTGATGTATGACCAGTTTCTCTTTCCACAAAGCTCAGTGAAGTCAAGTGTCTGGGGATCCATGCTGTCCGAGAGGTACCGGGAAAGACCCTGGTATTCAGTCCTTGGGCTCCTCGAGATCCATGGGCTCACTGATCCAGGTCAACAGCTAATTAATCCTTTTCACAGAGCTGTATCTTCCTTCTGAATGATTTCCAGATGTTTCAGCCAATTTATAACTTCTGAACTGTGCTGATAACTTACAGCCACTCAGATTCTTTTTACTTCAACTGTCCTTAGACTGACCAATAGCAGTACAAGCCTTTCATTCTTTTGATAAGGTTAATTTTAACTACGCCACAGGGCCTTACTACTTCAAGGCTTTGCTAAATGTACTAGACCTTACTTTATACAAGGCCTTACTACATCTTAAACTTTAATTAGGCTCTTAGCAACAACATATGACTTAATATCTAAACAAATGATAGAAAAACACTTGGTCTAATCTTCATAGAGCCTTCAGCAAGCACCTTTATCACACAGTGTCACAGAGCACTGAGGTGCCCTGCTCCTGAAGAGGGGAAACTGCTAGAGAGGAAGCCCTAGCAGTGACTAAGGAGCCCAGCTGTGGGTTGCCGGGGCAACCTGGGAAGGTCAGCTGACCAGAAGGGGCAGGGCCTGGCCCTTATAAATCCTAGGGGCTAGGGCCAGAGTCAGTTCCCTGCCAGCTACCAAAGAGGAAGGAGCTCTGCCCTGGGAGAGAGGGGAAACCTGATGCAGGGGCTGCATATGAGAGTTAAAGGGTCACTGGTAGGACCGAATGTTGTTTGGTCCGGTTGGCTTCTGTTTTGTTATAGCCGAAGGGCTTGTGTTTTGTTGTTGTTAGAACCGGTGGTTTGGGTGAGGCTATTAGGGGCTGGAGGAGGCCTCATAGAGGACCCACAGTAGCGTGGGGACCCCAGCGCCAGTAGGGGCACAGCATATGTGGTACATAGACCCCAGCCCCTGATTGGAGCATTCTGTGAAGCCCCAATGTGGGCATGGCAAGCCCCAGATAGGGGGCAGCATTATTAGGAAGCCCAAGTGTGGGCACGGAGAGCCCCAGATAGGGGGCAACATTATTAGGAGGCCCAAGTTGGGCACGGTGAGCCCCAGATAGGGGGCAACAGTATTGGGAAACCCAAGTTGGGCATGGTGAGCCCCAGATAGGGGGCAGCATCATTAGGAAGCCCAAGTGTGGGCACGGAGAAGGAAGGCCCAGGGAGAACAGGAAGGGGCCAAATAGTGATAGAATTGAGACAACGGCGATTCCATTGGCAAGGTGTGGACTGCGGTGTAGGGTAGGAAGCGGAGCCGCAGATAGTGCCCCCTAGCAGCGGGGCAGTACAAGGGCAGCCTCCCGCTAATTGACACTGATTAATTAATTAAGAACAAGGCGTGGCAGGTGAGTAGGTGGGAGGTTGCCCCAGGAACAGGTGTGTGGGCCACATGAAGGACAGCCTAGAGTGGGCACCTGTCACACACAGACATAATTTCAGCTGTCACACTTACTGCTCTGTCATGTGGGGATACAGACTCAGGGACACAGGTGCAGCCACAGCCTGGCAGGGGAGCAGTGAAATACTCATGTTTGTGTCCCTGCATGGTAGAGTGGTGAGAGGAGGGAAGACACTCTCCTTGCCGCTTGGATACAGGCTCACAAATACAGGTGGGGAGGAGAGGAGGGTGAAATCCTGGCCTCTGCCCCCATGTGTTTGTGTCCCTACATGCTGGTCACAGGGGTTGGGGGGGGAGTGGTTCATAGATTCATAGATGTTAGGGTCGGAAGGGACCTCAATAGATCATCGAGTCCGACCCCCTGCATAAGCAGGAAAGAATGCTGGGTCTAGATGACCCCAGCTAGATACTCATCTAACCTCCTCTTGAAGACTCCCAGGGTAGGGGAGAGCACCACCTCCCTTGGGAGCCCGTTCCAGACCCTGGCCACTCTAACTGTGAAGAAGTTCTTCCTAATGTCCAATCTAAATCTGCTCTCTGCTAGCTTGTGGCCATTATTTCTTGTAACCCCCGGGGGCGCCTTGGTGAATAAAACCTCTCCAATTCCCTTCTGTGCCCCCGTGATGAACTTATAGGCAGCCACAAGGTCGCCTCTCAACCTTCTCTTGCGGAGGCTGAATAGATCCAGTTTCTCTAGTCTCTCCTCGTAAGGCTTGGTCTGTAGGCCCTTAACCATACGAGTGGCCCTTCTCTGGACCCTCTCCAGGTTATCCGCATCCCTCTTGAAGTGCGGCGCCCAGAATTGCACGCAGTACTCCAACTGCGGTCTGACCAGCGCCCGATAGAGGGGAAGTATCACCTCCTTGGACCTATTTGTCATGCATCTGCTGATGCACGATAAAGTGCCATTAGCTTTTTTGATGGCTTCGTCACACTGCCGACTCATGTTCATCTTGGAGTCCACTAGGACTCCAAGATCCCTTTCCACTTCTGTGCCACCCAGCAGGTCATTCCCTAGGCTGTAGGTGTGCTGGACATTTTTCCTCCCTAGGTGCAGTACTTTGCATTTCTCCTTGTTGAACTGCATTCTGTTGTTTTCTGCCCACTTGTCCAACCTGTCCAGGTCTGCTTGCAGCTGTTCCCTGCCCTCCGGCGTGTCCACATCTCCCCATAGCTTTGTGTCATCTGCAAACATGGACAGAGTACATTTCACTCCCTCGTCCAAGTCACTGATGAAGACATTAAAGAGTATTGGTCCAAGGACCGAAACCTGTGGGACCCCACTTCCCACACCCTTCCAGGTCGAAACCGACCCATCCACCACGACTCTCTGGGTGCGGCCCTCCAGCCAATTCGCCACCCACCAGACTGTGTAGTCATCCAAGTCACAGCCTCTTAACTTGTTCACCAGTATGGGGTGGGATACCGTATCGAAGGCCTTCCTGAAGTCTTCCCCCTCCCCTAACTGTTTTGTCAAGGAAGACTGTGGGTGAGGGAATGCAAGTGCTGGGATTTGACCCTCTCCCCAGACAGAGCAGGTTGGAGAGGGGGGAGGGAACTGCTCCCCCATGCCCAGCACCCAGTCAAGTGGCCTGTCAACTGAGCTCAACTTGGCATTCTCCAACAGCACCCTCACCCTGCTGTCCTGGCCAGTGCAGGCACCTTGTGTGCCAACATCTTTTCTGTTCTCTCCCGACCTAACATAGGGCACTTAAGGTAAAGTACAAAAGTTAGATCACTTTTGCGTTGGGCTTTTTGGAACCTCTCTACTAAGCCTCAGTCAGAATTTTTGCCAGTACTGCAGTGTTCTGTTTCTACTACACCTCTTGAAGGAGTCCTCTTATGAGAGACTGTTACATCTGAAGATCTTTCTTCTCTCTTTTCAAGCAATAGAAGGAGCCCCCCTGTCAATCGCAAAGAAGGGTACTCTATTCCAGCTCTTTTCTGATATCAAAGAACATGGCAAGTTGGCATCCCTTTGTTATGCAGATTGATTGTTCTAGCATTCACAGCCCTAGCTCTAAATCCAACTTTCAACTTACAAAATGTAAACTTTCATACATTTGTTGAATAAGGATCTGTAAATGTCAGAAAGGCTACCAGTGTAAGGTCCTTACATTTGTTCTGCCTCTGGCACTAAAAAAATTATGAAGCTCCTAACCTTTATCACTGCTAACCTAACGAGACAAGGTATATAGTCTACCCATATTTAGACATCTGGCTTATAAAATGAAAGGTGCCACCACAAATAAACCCAGCTACACAGCATACTCCATTTCTCATCCTTGAACTGAAGAGAAACAAAGAAAAATTAAAGTTGGCATAGGCACAAGGAACAGAGCTCAGGGGAGTACTACTACCAAGTAGAGGTGACCTGTTGTAGCATGGATGGATTTAACATGATTACTGACATTTCTGCTTAATTCTAGTCAACCATTATACATGGTAAGAATGTGTGTAAGTATCAGGCCTCTTGTATCTGAATGCAATACATTCAGGCTTGATTAAAATAAACCTACATCATGGATTGGCATTATTTAGACATTCCTCTGTTCATTCTGCAGGATGTTTAATAATTAGTAAACTGGTCAAAAGCTCTCACATAAGAAGATGTGAAAAGTGTCCTTTATACCCCATCTTTACATCAATGTAATAGTAATAGAGTCTTCACTATTGAGGTAACCAAAACAGGTCTTCACGTAAAAAGTTGTAAAATTCAGTTCAAAGAATTAATGCTTTGTTATTTCCTCCACTTAGCAATAACATCAATTCAGATTCTGAAGGACAACGTAACAAAAGTTATGTAGAAAAAGAAAGGGTACTCCCTGATATGTAATGATTTTGATACTAGAACTATCATATCTGATGAAAGATATCTTGTACAGTAGCTTATTTACCAGGCTTACAAAATGGATAAAAAAGAGAAGAGCAAGAATGGAAAACTTAGGACAAAGTGATCCACAATGTTTACCAGGAATAATGACATCCAATAATAGATCTGTTTCCTACGTTATATTCCACAGGGAGGTAAAGTCCAGAGACCATTTCAGCTGCCTTTCTCATAACCTTGGCCAGATGTAATCCATCTTCCAATTCCATTGATCCAAAGGGTACTCTGGAAGACTGGATAAGATAGATAACTGTTCCCATCTGGCCAAGGCAGTTTTGGTAACCAGAGCTGAAGCCATTATCAGATGAGTGTTCAAAGATCTAATAAATCAAGACAAAGGGACTGTCATGAGCCCAAATTGAACCCACTTACAACTGACAACTTGCTTATATCTGAGGCTGTATATCCGACTTAGAGGAATCATGTTCCTCACATTAGAAACTATTTCACCAGACAACCATTTTCTGTAAGTACAAGAGGTTTACTTTATGGCCTGAGCAGGGACATCTACAACTCTCTGCATCCTTCCAGCACTAGATTATTTACTCTTCCTGAAGGTCTCTGTTTGTTCATCATTTCAGTTAGGTGTACAGAACTACTTCTTCATATCATACTCCTATTGAGAAATGATTTGATTTCACAGAAGTTTGGAGAACACTTGTGTTGTTTTTCCACCAGTGAGAGAGCCTACCACACTGCCCCTAAGATCTGTGTGTGGTTCTTGGAAGTTAATGGGACCACCATATTAACTCATGGTGATCTACTGACCATTCCATTTACCTATGAATAACTCTGATTTAAATAACTCTTGACAAATTATATTTGCCAAGAAAGGTTAGGAGCAACTGGTTTTCTTTATACTTTTTTTACACGCTAGCAAGATGTCACTTAAAGCTTGCCTCAAATTTCTTCCCGGAGTAATTACTGAATTTCATAGGATCATAGCAAAGTGAGGCTGGAAGAGACCTCACAAGGTCATCAAGGCTGGATCACCCTTGATTAAACTATCCCTGCCAAGTGTCTGTCTAACCTGCTCTTGAAAATTTTCAAGAATGGAGATTTCATAATTTCTCTAATTATTTTATTTGAATATGTTACTACAACCATAATCAAAAAATTCCTCCTAATACCCTACCTAAATGTCTCCTGCTACAATTTGAAGTCATTGTTCCTAGTCCTGTCAACCATGGCCCATTTCCATGCTCTCTATAATTGCCTTTCAGGTATTAAAGGCTATTATCAAATTCCCCCTTCATCTTCTCCTCCCCAGACTAATTAAGCCTTGTTCTTTCAGACTTTCCTCATAAGTTTTGATTCCCAGGTCCAATAATAATTTTTGTTGCCCTGCACTGAAATCTTTTCAATCTGTATAAATTCTTCTTGAAATATAGGCCCAAACCTGAACCCAAGAGCCTCACCAGTGATGAACAGAGTAGGAGAATCATTTCCCTTATTTGCACTCATATTGATACAACCCAGTATGCTGTTGACTTCTTTTTTTTTTGCAACAAGAGCACACTATTGTCTTATATTCCATTTATGGTCCACTGTAACTGCCAGGTGCTGTTCTGCAGCCTAGCCAATCATACCCCAGCCTGTAGTTGGTCATGCAGTTATTCTATCTTAAGTGCAGAGCTTGCACTTGTCCTTGTTGCATCTCATCTGATTGATTGCAGATCATTTTTCTAGCTTATCCATGTCATTCTGGATCCTAGCCCTGCCTTCCATAGTGCCTGCAACTACACCCAAATGGGTGTCATCAGCAAATTTGCTAAATGTGCACTCAGTCATATAGATCATTAATGAAGATGTTAAACAATGCAGACCCGTGCAGAACCTCACTTGATACCTCCTCCTAACTAGACATTGAACCGTTGATGACTACTTCTTGAGTTTGATGAACCAATCAATCCTATATCCATGTTACAATACATATATACTTTTATGTGTGTATTTCCTTAGCTTCTTAATCAGATTGTCATGAAAGACCATGTCAAAAGCCTTGCAAAAGTCAAGGTATATCACATCCATTGCTCTTTTTCTATCCACACGTCTGTCACCTTATAAAAGGAAATCATATTAATCAGAAATCCACTTACTCTTAGTGAATCTATGCTGGCTGTCCCTGATCACCTTATTCTCATCTACGTGCTTAGAAATAGATTCTTTGAGGCTGTGCTCCATGATCTTTTCAGGTAGACTGATTGGTCTAAAATACCATGGATCCTTTTCCCTCCCATCTTGAAGATGGCTCTTTATTTGCCATTTTCTAATGATCTGGAACCTTACCTGAACTCCACAACTTCTCAGAGAGGATAGCTAATGGTACTGAAATTACCTCAGCCAATTCCTTCACCACTCTAGCGTGCATCTCATTGTGCCTTAGTGATTTGAAAGCATTGCGCTTCTCTAAATAATCCCTAACTAGTTATACCATTGCAATTGGATGTTTGTTTCCTTCCTTTTCTTTGCTGTCAAAAGCACTCATCATCTGATAGCTTCCCCTATTTGTGAAGACTGAAATAAAAGAGCCATTATATACTTTAACCTTCTCTGCATCTTCCATAACTAGGTTACCTTCTGCGTTCCATAAGCATCCTGTAGTTTCTTTGGTCTCCGCTTACTTTTGACAGCAGTTCTTTTTTATAGAATCACTTTTTATTTCCTCTTATAGATTTTTGGCAGTTGCATCTCAAATCATGCATTGGCCTGCCTAATTTTCTCCCTGCATGCCTGTGTGATACTCTTATACACTCCCTGCTAGAACTAAAATTCCAGTTTTTTGCAAGTTTCATTTTTCAAATGCAGCTCATTGAAAAGATTGCTGCCTGGCCAGGCTGACCTCCTATTGAACTTCCCATTCTTCTCTTGCATCAGGATTGCTTGCTTCTGGGCCCTTGAGAGGACTTCCTTAAAGTACACCCAGCTTTTCTGGACTCGTTTCCCCTTCGCTTCCTGAAGGGTCTTGCCAAACAGTTCCCTAAAGCATGGTTTTATGAAGCCCAGCTTCTTTTATTGTGCTGCTCTCCTTCCTTCCTCCCCTTAAGATCGTGAGCTCTGTCATTTCATGGTCTCTGTTACTAAGTTCCACCTTCATATGCTCAACCAGTTCTTCCCTGTTGGTAAGCAGGAAGTCAGGAACACTTCCCCCCACCCCACATGTGGCCTATCTATCATCTGTAGCAATACGTTATCCCCAACAGACTCCAAAAAACCTGCTGGGTTGCTTTTCCCAGCAAATTTACTAATAATTATAGTCCCCCTTGTAAAACCAGGTCCTGCAACTTGGAAGCTTCCGTCAATTGTTAAGGAAGATCTCATCTACCGCCTCCTCCTGATTTGGTGGCCAGTAGCCTACCAAGATATCCCCACCATTGTTCTTTTCATTGGCCTTTACCTAGAGGCTTTCAACAGGCTTACTTTCCACTTCATCCTGTACCTCAGAGCACAAGTAAACCACCATCATATATAGGGTAACCTTTCCTCCTTCCCCACCTCTGCCTATGGTTTCCAAACACGTCATACCCATCCATGGTCATATTCCAGTCATCTGAACTACCCCATCATATCTCTGTGATCCATAATTCTGTGATTGTATTAGGACCTCCAATTCTCCCTGTTTGAACCCCGTGCTTCTGACATTAGTATATAAACACTTCTGGTATCTAAAACTAATTGTCTTAGCTTCTCCCTGAGAACCTTGCTAAAGCTTTCACTATTGCTTCCCTTTACTTTGGTTTTATCCAGGTCCCCTGGCTCATTACTAACTTCTGGGATTTTGTCTCCATCCCCTAATGAACTTTTTCACTAGGTTAGCAAGCCTCACTTACACCCCTCCTCACTAGGTTAGCAAGCCTGTATGTGAAGACAGTCTTCCCTCCCTGTGTCATGCAGACCCCATTTCTTCCAAGTAGTCCATCTTCTTGGATCACCACCCCATGGGCAAAGAATCCAAAGTCCTGCTGGTGACACCAGTTATGTGGCCATGTGTTTATCTCCAGGGTGCATCAGTTAGCCAGGCCTTTACAGTTTAGTGAAAATATCAGTGAAAATATAGTGGTCCCCTGCCCCCTTCAACCTGGCATCTAGAGTCATTTTGATCTTCTGAAAGTCACCTCTGACTGTATCATTAGTGTCCACTTGGATGAGTCTCATGGGATAGTAGTCAGAGGACCAGATGAGTCTCAGCAAACTTTCCTTGACATCTCAGATTTGATAAGTATTTCTAATCTCAGATGTGGGCTCCTGGCATGTAGCAGACCTCCCAAGCCAAAAAATCAGGCTGGCAGATGAATACTTCCCTGCCTTACAGGAGGAAGTCACCCAATGCCACCATCCATTGCTTTCTCTTGGCAGCAGAGGTCTTGATCTTTGTCTCTTTAGGCGCGCATGGCTTGGCCTCTCCTGCCACTGGAGTGTGTTCCATCTCATCCAGTACCAGGGCTTCATCACTGTTCTCTAACTGGACAGCCACAGGTCTGGAATAGGAGTGTTTTCAGGAAATTCCACTGATGGAGATTAATGCCTGCTCGTGGCTTACAAAAAGGTAGAAACAGAAGGAAGCAGTGAGTAGTCACTGATGTCATGATCATTAAGCAAGGTTTTTCCGAGATCATGGCAGTTCTAAAGACATATTTAAAAGATAAAAAGGTAATGGCTGGACATTTCTAACAGTGAGATTCCTAATGGATATGCATCACTGTGGGTGAAAGAGTTTGAGGAAAAAGTTAAGAAGGCGAGTAGAAGATGAGGACAAGGAATATTGGGACAAATGCAGGATTCATAGCCCTGCTTTTACCTAATGTAAAGTGATACATTAGGTTAGGAAAGTAGAGCTATGCTAAATGTAAAGGTCTAAAATGGAAAAAAAAAATCTTTAAAAAACAGGATTTATACACATACTATATCACAAGCTGAAATAACTCACTGTAATCCATGCAATAGCCCCATCTTCTTCACAGGCAGACAACTTTGCCTGGCTCAGGCTACTGCTATTAGTCTGTCTTCTTCATGGCCACTTAATTCAAACACATCAAGTGGCACTGATAACATCAGAGCATCGAAGTTGACATTTTTCTAAAATAGCCTAATGGGAATTCAAGAAGTTCCTATTGAAATTCCATTGCAGTGACATGTAATTTTCAAAATGTCATTGTGGTTTTATAAACCAAGCTCATTATGGATGTTCTTTTTTTGCAAAGAAAATATGTCACAGATAATTTTTTTTTATTTTGTTAGATTCTCTCTCCTTTCCCTTACACCGTAAAGGATAAAGTAAGAAAAAAAATTGAAATACAAAAGAAACATAAAGGTAGCTGCATCAGCCAGGAAGTGATGCTGTTCAGAACTGCACATGCATTCAGAAAGGATTTATCTGCAATACTATCCTGAGAGTGTAAATGCTCATTTAAAAATACCTCACTAGTTGAAGAAAACAAACCCCAATTTGATTTTATGTGCTACTGTCTTCCAGCCTCTGAAGCAAGAAGTAATAAGGTCGAAAGCACAAACTAAAATATAAAGATCTTCATTAGTTATACATGTGTGCATAATTCCAATAAATTATAATATTGTAAGTGCAATCATATCTCTTGACTAATATGTCCTTTTGTATTCTATTGCATAAATTGCTATTGTTTAATTATTTCTAAAATTTCTGTAATCTGATATTTAGTAAAATCATCCTACACTACAGCAAAATGTATTGAAAAATTAATGTGAAAACTTCGATTCAAAACTATGATAATTAGATACATTGACACTTTTTGTATTTTCTATTTGAAATATAAATAAAACCTTTAATGTTCCTTTCAGCAAATCTTTTCAACACCTGCTCTTCAGTTGAAATTCCATTATGATTATTGTCCTAGTTTTACAGTTTTGGCATTCACATTGAAAGTTGAGTTTTCATTTACTGTGCGATATTAGCATTGTTTTGACCATGGGTCAATATCATTTAAGTTGTCATCTAAAGTAATGTTTTATCTTCAATAAATAAGTACCATTTAAAATAGTGTAATTGCTTATTTCTGTTACCTTTTAGTAATGATCTTTTAAGCTCTCCTTTTATGGAACATGATGATACAAATGCTAGCCATTTTCATTACAGATAAAAAGACTTGTGGGCCTCATGAATTCCAATGCAAAAACAACAACTGTATTCCAGATCACTGGAGATGTGACAGCCAAAATGACTGTGGAGATAATTCAGATGAAGAAAACTGCAGTAAGTAACTTTTACCTAATGTCATGTTTTGAGCTTTACAGCCTATTTAATAAGAAGGAAGACTTTTTTAATACCTACAAAAACACAAGTACACTTCATGTTCTTTTGAAATTGCACTTAATCCTCAAAATGAATTGACATGAATCTAAAATAGTGATTCCAAAATGTCTCTGACTTGACTTATTTTCACTAAGATCTGTGGCCCACTATAAACATATAACGAACACATGGGGAAATAAAATATCCAGTGGAGTACTTGACAAACTACAAGGTTTATGGTTAAGCCATAGAACAGAGGTTTGGTTCATTTGCTTTTTCTGTCTTAGGGTAGAGTATGTATCTGATTACAAGTCAGCAAAATTCACTGAGCATGTTCCTAAGAAGATAGGCACCTGTCAATAGCAGGAGTGGTGTTTGGGTCAAACACTACTTGGTGTGTTATAATTTGTGTGCTATACTTCTTTGGAAGAAGTGCCATATTTTAAATTTAATGAGAGTTTCTAAAATGCTTATTCACATCCAAGGGCAGGCATTCATTATAATCCCTAAAGGACTAAAGCTGCAGCATGAGCAGCTTCCATTTCCAACAAAGCTCTATAATACCAGTTTCAGATGATCAGTCTAGCTCTTTCCCAATCAATGAAAGACAATTCTTAATGAGTATCTTCCCCAATCCCTGAAATATAATTTTGACTAATGCGGTGCATTCCCAAATGCATGGGTATATGCTTACAGTGCCAAAAATACTTTTTTGCAGCTGTGCATACCTCTGCACATATGCTTTGGTCTGGGGCAAAATGTCCCACTTCTCCTGGCTTCTGCTGTGCTGGAGGAGCCAGGGCAGAACTGAAGGAGGGGAGATACTGCTAACAGCCAGAGTATATCCCAGGTCTGTCAGAGCATGCTCCTGTGGCATGCATCACACCACTTTTTTTTTTTCTGCTATCAGGAATTCCCAGTAGCAAATTTTGCCTCCATGCAGCACATTTGCAGCACAAGGGCACATTTTAATGTGTCAGACAAGTGGTTTGTGGTGCCACAATGAGGCTTAAAGTGCCAAAACCCACACGTCTGCATGTCTGGATCTGCCCAAGGGAGCCAAAATTTAGCCATCAGTATCATTGTCCCACAGTTTTCGAGAACGAATTCCAACATTTAATTTGCTTTAATTTGCTTGGCTCTTCTTTTTTTTTTCTTATAAAATATAAAAAAAGAATACCTGCATGTCTCTTGCTTGTCAATCATACTTATACAGTGATTTGCCACCTATAAACATCTGAAGCACTACCCTTGAGATAATACGTCTGGCTTAGAGTTTTGAAAAACAGTTAGCTAAAGTTAGGTACCCAGATCCATGTTCAGTAAATACTAGGCATGTCTACACATTCATTAACATGCTGCTGCTACTGCTCATTAAGTTTAGTACCTCTAATATGAGGTGCTACCTAATTGCACATTAACTGATGCTAATGCGAAGTAGCAACAATGCAGTCTTTTTGTGGAACTTAATGTGCAGCAGACTAATTTTTACCATGACACATTAATGCAGAGTAGAATTAGCCTACTGTGCATTAAGCATCTCATGTAGACTTTCCTACTGAGGCTTTATCTTCCACTCAGGGCAGTGGAATCCTTAAGAGTTAAGCACCTCTGAAGACCAGGCCATATTACTTTGGAGCCTAAAAATTGATTTCTTATGCATAATTTTGGTATCACCAAAAATGTGTTTATATTGTTACCTAAATCTATGTTACTATTGTTTTCAGGATGTAAGTAGAATGTGTCTAGTGACCACTGGAATCCTTTTAGGCCAGTTAGTTATAGTTTTTCAATCAAGAGTCTGTTGTCCATGCTATACCTCTTTTAAAATCTGATTTCCCTGGAATTTGAAATGAGCACAAACTTTAGTCAAATGTTGTGTCATCTTTCAGTATATTTTCATATTTCAAATTTTAAAAAATGTTCTCCATTTCCTTTTGTCCTATCTGTCTGGTTTGAATGCTTCAAAAAAAAAAAGGTACACAAGGTTCTTTGGGTAAATCTGATATCTTTTATTAGGCCAACTCATATACTTGGAAAAATTCTACTTTGCAAGGTGCTGGGTATAAATGCCCTTTGTCAGGCTGAGGAAGCATCTGCAGTTGGTCAGTACTCTTCTTGGATAGAATGAATAGTAAAGAAGCCAGAGTCTGGTGTGCATGCAAGAAAGTCAGTCAGTGAAGATATAAATTGGGGAATCAGTGGGAGAGAGACAGGTTGGGAGGGGAGGGGAATGAATGTGGTTGGTAAATAGTGGAAAGGTACTTGGGGAGTCAGATGTTAGGCAGGTTATAATGTGTTATAAATCCAATGTCTGTATTTAGTCCGTGATGTTTTGTACCCAATAGGTTGATTAACTGAAGTGTGTAGGCTCATCTGTGAAAGGTGTTTTATAAATTCCCTTTGAGGCTTAGAACAGAGAGATTTGAGAGAGTCGTTTTCTTGTGAGAAATGTGCCCCCACAGGTAATTGGGTATTCTTGTCTTTGACAGATTTCTGGTGTGTGTTTATTCTGATACGCAGTTGTTGTTTGGTCTCTCCCACGTATTGTCCATCAGGGCATTTGCTGCATTGGATGATATATATAACGTTTCTGGAGGTGCAGATGTAAGATTCAGGAATGGTAATGGTTTTGTTGTGGGGTGTAGTGATTGGGGGGTTGGTGAAGATATGTTGGCAGGTTTTACATTTCTTGTCATGGCATGGTCTTTATCCATTTGGTGTGTTTTGAGCCATAGACTTATATCACCCCTTCTGTAACCTATACAGAAAATCTTCAAACTAATGCAACCCATGCTAGAAGAAAACACAAGTCTTAAAGAGATCTTCCCAGAAACACCCATCCTATCTTTTAAACAAGCACCAAACCTTGCTAACCTCATCACCAAAGGCAAACTTCCTATGGCCCAAAACACACCAAATGGTTCCAGACCATGCAGAGATAAGAAATGTAAAACCTGCCAACACATCTCCACCAACCCCACAATTTCACTCCACAACAGAACCATCACCATTCCTGGACCTTACAGCTGCACCTCCACAAATGTTAAGTGTCTCATACAATGCACCAAATGGTCTGATGAAAAATATGTAGGAGAGACCAAACAACAAGAATGAACACACACCAGAAATCTATCAAAGACAAGAATACCCAATTACCAGTGGGTGACATTTCTCACAATAAAGCCACTCTCTCTAGAATCTTTCAGTTCTAATCCTCGAAGGGAATTTAGAAAACACCTTTCACAGACGAGCCTATGAACTTCACTTAATCAACCTACTAAATGCAAAAAAAATATGGACTAAATATAGACATTGGATTCATGACACATTATAACCTGCCTAACATCTGATTTCCCAAGTACCTCTCCACACTCTGCCACGTTAATTCCCTCCCTTCCCCCATCCCCAGCCTCTCTCTCACCAACTGATTTCTCAATTCACATCTTCACTGATTGCCTTTCTTGCATTCACACCAGCCTCTGGCTTCTTTACTATTCCTCCCATCCAGGAAGAGCACACACCAATTGCAGATACTTCCTCAGCCTGATGAAGGGTATTTATACCCCAAACCTTGCAAAGAAGAATTTTTACAACTATTTGAGTTGGTCTAATAAAAGATATCAGATTTACCCAAAGAATCTGGTCTGGCTATATCCTTAGACTAACATGGCTCAGCCTATACCCCTCAAAAAGAAGGTACCTTTCAGTTAAAAGTGTGAAACTGAGCCACTTCAATAGGTAGCTTTTATCCATTTCCTATTTGTGAGAAATTCCCACCAAATCAAGAACTGACTTCAAGGAGAGGAAAATGAAGCCATTAATACTTACAAACTTAAATACTTACATAATACTTTCTCACCTAAGTAGCAGATAAATAAATATTTTCAAGGAGAATAAAATATTCTTTCACTGGATTTTCTTATGATCACAAAATAGTTTAAATGTTTAAGAAGCGAAAAATACATCTTACAAATATTAATAACGTTTACAAAATAAATAGCAAAGCATCTACTTGCAATTAGTCATCCACAAATTAGTACTTATTTATGAACTGCTTTTCTACATTTTAGAAATATGACAACAGTGGAGCAATCAGCTGCCAGTTATATTTTGATTCATTAAACTTGCTTTTTTTTTTTACTTACAAGGATAAATAAACCTCCCACTCAGTCCTGACTGCTCTTTAGACTCCCAGATAAAGATATCTGTAATATGTCAGTCTCCAGGCATGAAGTTAACTCCTGTGCATGGTATCTATTCACTGTCTATACATCAGCTAATTCTCATTTAAACTCAAAGGAAGACTGAAGTAATGTAGAAGTTCTGTCTAGTCTTTCTTCATGGCAATGAATTTGGCATTCTGGCTACTGCTCTGGATTTCTTAGGTATTTTCTTTTATATAGCAGTATATTTTATTTGATAATTATTGATTCATCTGTTATGGAATCTAAATAAAAATGTAATGAAAAGACATTCAAGTTTTAACTTCTAGAATCTTGATGTATCAGGAAAATGTATAACCTAGGTTTACTTGGCTATTTGAAATGAGATTTATAAAAATCTTTACACACTATCTGAACATTACTTAACTGTACTGAAAGAAAATATGTGAAATTAGAAGTGTGAAACATTTTTTAAAATATATATTAAACTGCATGTAGACATAACCTGCTCATATCATACATGAGTTTATAAATGGTATGTCAGATAGCTGCATTAGAAAATGGGATGTATCCATTATTATTGAGAAACATTAACTGCATTCTAAAAATTCAGCTCAGGTATTTACATCCATGCCTATATAACCTCTTCATATGCACATGTATAGCATCAAAGTAAAGTTATCAGAAATGAAACAGAGCAAGTATTGGAAATATTAAAACTGTATAGTTGTTTTTTTTCAGCAGGTGTTTATCATCAATATTTTGTAAAATGCCTGAATACTGAAAATCTTTCTTTAGCATGATTTTGATTCCAGCACATCACAACCAGAATGTATCATTCTGTCCTCAACTTACTTGTACCTTTCAACCACCCTTCCTGTTTTATGTGCATTGAATCATAGGATCATAGGAAAGTAGGGCTCAAAGGGACCTCATGATGTAATCTAGTGAAACCCACTGCTCAAGACAGGA
>NW_005842330.1:296568-302051 GCF_000455745.1 Alligator sinensis | reverse complement strand
ATTCCTGCTTAAACCATCCCAACCAAGTGTATGTGCAACCTGCTATCCAAAGTTGGACATTCCACAATTTCTCTAGTTATCCTGTTCCAGTGCATGACTACCCTTTTAGTCACCTAATTTCCAAGCTAAAGTTCCCCTGCTGCAGCTTGAGGGTATTGCTCTTAGTCCTGTCCTCTTTTGTCATACAGAAAAGCCCATCTCTAACCTCTTTATAATTGCCTTCCAGATAAATGAAGACAGTTATTAAATATCCCTTCAATCTTGTCTACTCCAGACTAAATAACCCCAGCAGAAGAATCACTTCCATTGATTTGCAAGTGATGTTGATACAATCTAGTAAACTGTTGACTTTTTTTTGCAACAAGAGCACACTGTTGACTCATATTCCTTTTATGGTCTAATGTAAACCCCAGGTCCTTCTTTGCAATACTGCAAGGTAGCCAGTCACTTCCTAGTCTTCATTTAAACACTCAGTTATTCCATCCAAAGTGCAGAATTTTGCTCCTGTGCTTGTTTAATCTTATCTAATTGATTGCAGATTATGTTTCCAGTATGTTCAGGTCATTATTGATCTTAGCCCTATTCTTCAGAGTATCTGCAACTCCATCTAACCAAGTGGCCCCTGCAAATTTGCAAAGCATGCACTTGACCCCTTCATCCAAATCAGCAATGTTTAGTTTTGGCAGGAAGTATCATGCAATATTTTCCAGGGATCTGTCCTGGGTCTGGTATGTTAAACTATACCAGACCCAGGACAGACCCCTGGAGAATACCTCATGATACTTTCTGCCAAAACTAGACATTGAGCTATTGATGACTACTTGTTGAGCATGATGATGCAACCAATCATGTACTCACTTTCCAGTACTTTAATCTAGTCTGTATTTCTTTAGCTTGTTAATGAGAACGGTCAAAAATTTCTCTACTCTAGGTGCATAATAATAGATTCCTTGTTTCACTTGTTTCATGATTTTTCCAGGCATCGAGGTCAGAAGGACTGGTTTATAGTTCCAGGGATCTTCCTTCTTCCTTTTTATTTTTGAAAAATGAGCACCATATTTGTCCTTTTCCAGTCATCCCTACCTCCATGCTCTCAAGCTTCACATTTTTTTTAAAGAGGATAGCTAACGCTTTTGAAATTACTTCAGCCAATCACATGGGCCTGATGCAAAAACTACAAAAATCATTCAAATAACTTAACTGACCTTAGTGGTTTTAGATAAGAGCCAGGCAAAAAGTTCTTCACAAAAAGATGCAGTCCTGTATTTTCTTAACTCTGTAGAGGCAAGGATTTTTGTGGGATATCTTTTATTGGACAACCAACATAGATAAGCCTTTGAATGCAAAGCATTCTTCATCAGCATCCTACACTTAAAAGCTTGTCTACTTCTATCCCAACAATGCCCTTGGTCTAATAAAAGTTATCACCCACAAAAATCCTTGTCTCATTCTGCACCATCATGGCTAAGACATAATTCCAACACTGTCTTACCTTTAGAGATACTTCCAAAGCCATTACACAAAAAGATATCTACCAACAGTCATTACGCCTCTTCCAGAGAAATATGGATCCTAGAGCAATTTAGAGCTCTGGCTATGTAAATTTGGAAGGGAATACATTGAAATCAAAGTGAAAGCTACATTTCCTCTCTTCTCAATCAGTAACACTTACTTACTGAACATTCCCTCCCTCCTCCTTTTTTGGGTAGGGATAGATTTTTTCAAAATACTATTTTCTCTTGCCACTAAATCACCATAGTAAAGAATGTTATATTCTAGTCAGCCATCTTCTTTTCTTTCAAAAGAAAAACAATATGCTCTTTGTTTGATTATAAAGAATACAAATTGACTGCATAAAACTGCAACATAATGTAGAAAAATGTTTTAAAATGCCATGAAAGCAACCAGAGCAGGAATATGTGTTAGTGAAGCTAGATAATCTTTTAAACTGTCTTTTGTATGTTTCATGAATAATGATTCTTACCCTGCTTCCCTTGAAATCAGCAATAAACCTTCTGATGGTTTCAGTGGAAAGAGGATAAAGTCAATAGTTCTTCTCACATTAGACTACTGCTTTCTTATTCATAGTAGGATCAATAACTGGGTATTACATAACTTTCGGCACAATATAGCTACAAAATATAGTACTTTTTAAAATTTAGTATATTAGATTTATAAATGTAGACCTTCATAAAAAAAAATTCTTATTGTAAAGCTACATGTTTTAGGAAATATGCACACTCAATATAAATGGGTGCAAGGATCTGAAAGGACAGTGGTCAGTTCAGTATGAACTGAATTTTCAAGAAAAATAATATGGTGCTTTCTAGTTATTCAGTCAAATTTCTTAATCCTTATGGAGTTTTTATGTAAAATAGAATTTGAAAGGATCTGGCCTTTACCAGATGTACAAGTGACTAAGCAGTTGAGTCTTATTACATACTAGTACCCATTCTTTGCCCGGGTTTTTATATTTGTACTTGCAGTGCTTATTTATTTTCAATGAACTTAGTACAACATACTTACAACATATCCAACATTTCATATTTAACAAGGAGCCAGAAAAAGCATCAATATAATAATGACAATTGAACTGAATTTACTGCATCCAAAATGGAGTGGTACCAGTTTGTTATTGGAGAAGTGAAGTAATTCCAGTCAATAGAAGCCCCAAAAAGGGTCAAGTGAAAAATAACCCACCTATAATTTTCCTTGGGTGGTATTCAGTGATTTTGGAAGGTTTAGAGTAGACAGGACCAACCTGTCGAGTTATAAGGAAACATACATACAGACAGACAGACACTTCATTTGATTGATAGATAGATAGATAGATAGATAGATAGATAGATAGATAGGCACGGTCCAGGACCATGCCATGAGGCAAACAGAGGCTTGGTCCTTCATAGAGATGCTCTGGTAGCCAGCCAGATTGTCTCTATGGCTGTCCCTCACCCCAGTGGTGAAGCCAGGGAGAACCCTGCCAATCCCGGCTGCACCCACAGGATGGGGCAGGGGCAGGGCAGATACCAGGCAGCTGAGGTCGGTCTCCGCTGCCCCATGCTGTGCAGAAGGCTCTGCCATGAGCCCCCAGTGACCCCAGTGGCAGCTGCTACTGCTGGTGAGTGCAGATCTTTTGAGGGTTTTTTGAGTCGCAGACTGCTGGGGCCAGGTGGGGAGGCTATCAGGGGTGGGTCTAGGTGAGGGAGGCAATCAGGGAGTGAGGGCTGGGCATGGGGGCTCTGCCAGATCTGGCACCTTAGACCCAGCTAGAGGTGGCTGACCTCCTGGCCAGTTGGGATCAAGAGGACATGCTTTGACAGTTCAAAGCAGGCCACCACACCAGGAACATCTTCTGGGTGATAGCTGCTAGGGCTGTGCAAAGCTTCAGGTGGTGATTCAATTCGGAGATTTGGACAGATTTGGTGGCCAAATCTCTGAATCCGAACTGATTCAGGGGACCAATTAAAATGTCCAAATTGATTCAAAGCTCTCTGAATCTTCAAAAAATATTTGGAGAGCTTTGATGATTTAGATTATCCCCGGTGTCTGTAGCAGGGAGCTGCAGATGACTCTGAGCTGGTAATACTAGGGTTGGGGGAGAAAGGTTTGGGGGAGAAAAAAAAACCCCAGTGCTCACTTGGTGCTGTGGGTTGGGGGGGCATGATCCCCACTGCCCCATGATGCATGGGGGGATCTGCACAAGCCCTCTGACCCCCCCCTCACTCCTCCAGCCCCGCCATGGGTTCCCCGCCTGGGCCAGCTCCAACCCTTTAAGAAAAATAAACCCAAGGAAAACCCTAGAACTTATCACTCCTGTAGTGGCCTTGGGGCTACAGGGGCCTATGGAAGAACCCCCCACATAATGCATGGCGCGGGGCAGCGGGAAGCAATGGGGATGCACCCCCCTGCCAACAGGAAGGGTGAGTCCAGGGTTTTTTCACTTTTTTTTTTTCTTAAAGGGCTGGCGCTGGGGCTGGCAGGGCAGCCATGTGGGCGTTGGGATGGGGGGGTAGGGGGGCTCATGGCAGAGTCCTCCAGACCTCATGGGGCAGTCGGGGGCAGTGGGGATGCCCCCCCCCACCTGGCAGTAGCCACTGAGTTGGGGCTTTTTTTTTAACAAGTGCTGGGTCTGGGGCAGGCGGGCAGGGCAGCCATTGCCTGGCTGAGAGAGCAGGCAGGGGATGGGCCTGGCTGATTCGCAGATTCAGCAGCAACCAAATCTCTGAATCAGATTCAGCTGAATCAATTCAGGACAGTGATTTGAATCACCAAATTGAATCACTGTCCCCTGAGTCGGCCAAATTCAAATCTAAAGTGAATACTAGCCACTCTGCACAGGCCTAATAGATCAGGGAGGAGTCAGGAAGGGTTATTTTGCCCCAAGTGGCACAACTTGCACCACACCAAAGTGCATGTCCAGGCATGTGCGCTGAGGCAAAAAGCCCCAGCTCAAATTTGCACCACTTCTATTTGAGCTGCTGCAAGCACACATGCCTGCATGTGTGGATGCACCTTTGCTGTCCCCAGCAGTATAAAAATCTGCCCTGGCAAGTAGCTCAGGGTTCTAGCTCTCAGGAGTTTCTGGAGTTTTTCCAGCTGGACTGATGAAGCAGCCCTGAGAGTTCCCTGCAGTCTCTACCCACTGCAGCAGTCTGGCAGTGGGGGATGCTGCCTGGCTGTGACCTGCTGTGCACCTACCAGACCTGGATGGGGACTGCACAGCCAGTAGAGGCATCTTCCCTTCTGGGCCAGCTGCCAGTTGACTGTGGTTGCAGGGTTGGCCTCTGTGTGGCACTATTGCCATGTGTGCCCCCTGCCCGACCATCTGGGTAGCTATCGCCTGGAAGATGTTCTGGGTGTGGTAGCCTGCTTTGAACTGTCAAGGCATGTCCTCCTGGCCCCATTTGGCCAGGAGTTCAGCCACAGCCAGATGGGTCCAAGATGCCATCTCTGAGCAAGCAGGGTCCTGCCACTGGCGTCCCTACAGGAATTCTGGTGTTCCCTAGTAGAAAACTGAAAAATCCCTGATAAAAAAAATCCCAGAGTCACTCTGTAAAATACCCGCAAATCCATGTTCTTCTACAAGTAAAACAAAAGACCACTATAAAGAGAGAGAGAGAGACTGCAATCAGGTGGCCAATTTTTTATTGATATATCTACAGTGTTAAAATGTGTCTCTTATCATAATAATAAAGTGAACTCTAAATACATGTTTCATGAATTCATGAATATATATTTTGCTGCCCTCCCACAGGGGGGGATGGCCCCCACAGAGGAGTTATGGCCCCCCAACAGGAGATTCAGCCCCCACACAAGGGGTTCATCCCCCCCAACAGGGGTTCAGCCCCCACAGAAGGGCTATGGCCCCCAAACAGGGGATTTGGCCCCCACACAAGGGAACAGCCCCCACACAGGGGGTACATCCCCCCAACAGAGACCAAATGGCCCCTGCAGGGGCTACCACCCCCTCTGCAAAGCCCACA
>NW_005842330.1:226245-296424 GCF_000455745.1 Alligator sinensis | reverse complement strand
TGCCTCCCCCCCCGGCCCCCACCCCCCGCCAGCTGCTGCAGCCCCCCGATGGCTGTGCCACTGAGCCCCACCCCCCACTCCCCCAGACCTCCCAATGGCTGCCCCACCTAGCCTCACCCCACAACTTGCACCCCCAGGCCCCCATGGCTGTGATCACAACCCCAGGCACAGTCACTTAAAAAACAAACAAAAAAAAACAGAAAAAAGAAACAGAAAAAAAGTGCCTCTGCTTACCTTAGTAGCAGGGGTGGGGGTGCTCCAGGGCCTCCTGGCAGAGCTCCCTCAGGCAGCACAAGACAGCAGGGGGGGCAGGAGGGTGGGAGATGGGGCCACTGGGGCTGTCATCCTGCCCAGCAGACCCCTTACTCACTGACACTGGAGGCCTGGTGCTGAACACACAGCCTGGCTGGCTGCGTGTTTCAGCACCAGGGCAAGGGCCAACCACAGAGATGCTCTGGCACCCAGAGCATATTTGTGGAGGACCCAGCCTCCAGTTGCCTCAGGCCATGGTCTGGGACCATGCCCTGCTCCACTTTTTTAAACTTCAGTCTTTTTAGACCCCTGGATGGCATCTAATTTTCTCCCCGCAATCTTGCAGCGCGGGGAACATGTTTTTCATTCCCACCAAAGAGGTTTGAGGCAGGGCAAGAGGCACGTGCATGCTCGTCTGGACCCCACCATAGATGTTACCTTTAGCAATTCTCTGTGCACTGATATGAAAACAAGCAAATGCACTTGTAAAAAAAATATCAGAGATCCATCCTGTGTCTTAAAAAAATTTAAAAATTGACATCACATGGATATTCTTACCAACTTCAGGTGTTTGTTTATACATAATTTTTTTTAAGTTTATAGATCTCAAATCAATATAGAAACATTACAAATACTTATTTGCATGAAAATTGCTTTTACCATATATTATTAATACTTAATTTTTCAAATTTGGAGGCTCCTATTCACAGTATATGGAGAGGGAAGAGAATCAGATAGTACTGAAACACCCAAATGTGCAAATTGAGATATTAAAATTAAAAAACCCAAGAAAAATATAGACATTCCTGGAAATATCCACATGTATATAGTATTTTATCTCTTTGTTAGGAAAACAACTGCAACTTTAGTCTACTATAGCCTAGTCACAACAAGACTGCGTGTTCATCATAATCATGGGCTTATTCTGACATTTATACCAGGAGAGAGCCAAAGTGAATAAGCCTGTCTTCACCGTTATAACTCAGTTGGAAAAATCAGGGTTTATAGGAAGAATAGATTAATTGTAACTTTGCAAGATTGAACAGGAAGATGTCATGATGATGAAAGCATAATTTATGTCAACCATTTGCAAACACTTGAACAAAATATCAAAATCGGCTTCTAATTTTGGGGTGCTTTCATTTGTGGGCTTTATTTCCAGAAGCTCTTACATATGTACTTTCACTGAAGTTACTGGATGCTCATAAACTCCCAAAGTTTGCAACCAGAATTAGAGGATATTTTTTTTCCTTTCATGTTGTCCCCGTGTTTGTTTGAAGTATATTAAAAAAGCAGGTATCTGTAGATGCAAAAGCTATGTAAAAGAAAGTAAATATGTGTATATATGTGAAGAAATGCAATATTTCACAGACATTAGGGCTGGAAGGGACCTCAGAAGATCGAGTCCAGCCCCCTGCCTAAAGGGCAGGAAGTCAGCTGGGGTCATAGGATCCCAGCAAGATATGACTTTTACTACACATGACAGTTACTACACTACTTTCTTTTCAGGGAAAAGTGATGACTACTAATCTTTGTCTGGTACTTTCTGCCAAAATTTCTTGCTGTTCAGTATGTCACTAACCATAATACTAGGAAAAAAAGGAAATATCCCAGTGCTCTCTTTGAAAATCATTGCAATGATAATTCCCACTGAGCAAAGCTCCACTAGCCCTCACACATTTAAGTGTAATCTCATTCTTACTCAGAGCAGATAATAGCAGCCTCTGACTTGATGGAATGTTCACTTGTGACAAAGCTTATAAAGCACAGTCTGTGGAACAGAATATTTTGGGCACCAGAGTGAACTCAAGTTTCCTATTATGTGCTGTGCCTTGAACAGATTGGATTTCATTAGTGTGTAGCTCTAAATTTGTCTAATTAGTTCCTTCCCCTGCAGAGAAGTTAAAATTAGCTGAAGAACTGGAGTGAGGAAGAAGAAGCAGGGGGTTTTTGTTGGGTTTTTTATTTTTTTTTGGATCCCCTTCTTAAGGTGCTTAAATCTCCATATCCTACACGCAGGAAGTCTGCACTCCTACCCTCAGTTTTGACTGTGGAAGTTCTACACATAAGTGTTGGCTTAATTTTCATTAATAGCAGTTAATAACAGTGTGTAACTGTAACCACCTGAGCCTTTTATTGCACCTAGACTGAAATTGTTTCCTCTCTGATGTCTCTGGAGCTCGGGGGCGGCGGGGCGGGGCAGGTCTGGTCATCATCATGTTTTCTTCAACAACATCACTTTCCCCATTCTCCTCAATTACATACAGGATCTTTTAATGACATCTAGTCCATCAAAGCCCATTTCTTTCTTCTCTCTTCCCAGTACCCTCTTCTTGCCCTCTTTTTGTCTTTCTCCATTAAATGAGTCATAATTCTCTCCATCACTTGCCATCTACTACCCTCAGCAATCTTGCCTGTCTTTTTAGACACAAGGTCCCTCCAGTTAATCCTCATTCCTACCGCATTTTAGTTTTTACATTCTTTTACATTCTTCTGACATTCTGTAGAGTTTTTCCAGTATAAATTGATTGTCTCCTACACAGGTCCTGCCATCAGCTCATGTACAGAAACTCCTAGTAAGAATTCAGCATTCTGCATCTGTTATGCAGCACAATATAATGTACAGTTTCTTCATTTTCAAAGATCACTTAAAATTGTCTGAAGTACTACAGGGTATCAGAAGATGCTCTTTGTAAGAGCTTGTATTTTTAGAATACTTTAGAATACTTGGTACAGACAATTAACAAAGTGTTTGCAAGTTAGTATTTAATGATTTAAAATCCTGCATTTAGCTAAAAATTAATCCGTTTTGTACAATAACTTCTAATCCTTCCCTGTGAAATATGAAAATGTCAGCCTGAAACATTTGTAACGCTAAAGACTTTTTTTATCATTATTCAGAGCCTCAAACCTGCACGTTGAAAGACTTTCTCTGTGCAAATGGAGACTGTGTTTCTGCAAGATTCTGGTGTGATGGAGATTATGATTGTGCAGATGGCTCAGATGAGGTAGGTCTATTCATAAGAAAAAAATACTGAAGCAGAATTATTTCCCTTTTACTGGAAAGGAAGCAATAAATAAATAAATAAATAAAAACAACTTTAGTCACCAAAGCAGACAATATGGTACAACACCTTTGCTGGCCACTTCACAAATGTCATGTGAAGTGCCTAGCAGAAGTACTTCAATTTATAGCTAATTTTGTTCATGTTGATTATAATTAACATATGCATATGTTTTGCAGTCTCTGAGAGTCTACAGTATTTATGTGTTCAGTTTACAGTCTTTTTCTTCTTTCTAAGAAGTACTGCTCTGAATCAATGTGTACAATTAACATTAATACCAATGGAAGTTTCAGAAATAAGGGGACATTATTTTGTTGAATCATAGGCAATAAACGAAAAGAAGAGATAGTATACGTGCCATATAAAAATTACCAAGTAAATATTTTAATTGCCATATTTACTGGGGTACCACAAACATTTTCTTCCAAAAATTGGCCCTCTAAAATTGGGGTCTTAAATGGGGAAGATGATTTTCTATGCCAGGACTTCACTGCATAAAAGCACAGTGCTACAAGATGGCTGCTAGCAAGCAGGAGGGGCCTCAGCCTAGTGTTAACCTTTGCACAGCCCTTCTCAAATTGGCAAAAGATTTTGGGAAGTTGTATCCAATTACAAGGATTTGGAGGATATGTATTACTACTGTGGCACCTAATGTGAGAGCAGCTGTGAAAAGGTTAACACTGGGCTGTACCCCCTCCTGCTTGCTGGTAGAAAGAAAGAAAATAGCAGCCATCTTGTACAGTATTTTCACGAATAAGCCAGCTCTAGGTCATGACTTGGAAAAATCTTTACCCTACAGTCTAACTTCCAAACACAAGGTGTGTGTCTTAATTGGGGGTGTGCACTATGTGAGAAAATATTGCATTAGCAAGAATAATTTTGTTTATGAATACTGAATTTACAGGGCTTTAAGAAATCAACAACGCTAAATTTATAAAGTTTGCTGTCCTAAGAGGAGAATATTGAAAGAAATCTAAAGAATATTTGAGTGATGGTATAACTGAGAATCTTCTATCTTTAGAAATGTATGCACATCCGCTTGCACATATGCTCTCTATGCCATTATGAAAATAAGTCTATATAAAATATTTTTCTTTAATATTATTATTTGTCTCCATTTTGTATAGATCTGTTACATTCTGTTTTAATCTTCTCACTAGATGTTCTTATTCTGAGCATTTTTCATAATTGAACATTTTTGTCTAATGTGTTTTTAGGATTTTAATATAATTAATTGAATAACAAGTAATCAGGTTAACTTGATAATACCTTTTGCGGCTCCATTGGGTATACATTAATATTTCTAGTTTTAAGTCTATCAAATCATCGTCTGGACAACATAATTATACTACTACCAAGGGCTCTCAATTGATAAGTTAGAAATCCTATTCCAAAATAACACCACCTATTTAAGAGCGTTCTTCAACTTAAAGAGCCAATTTTATTACTCTTCACCGTAAGTAGTACCTTAGCCAAAGAAAGGCTTTACTCATTTTTTTCATTGCCGTCACAGCCCATTTTTCATCAAATCTAGGCTTTAGTTTTTATAACTGGCTGAATGCTTGGTAATACTTACATTAATTTTTAATGAAATGGACAAACTCAATTGCATATTTATTTTATATTTGTAACAGAGATATTGTGAAACTGGCTGTTCAAGGGACCAGTTCCAGTGTTCTAATGGTCAGTGCATATCAGCAAAATGGAAGTGTGATGGTCATGAAGACTGCAAATTTGGGGATGATGAAAAAAAATGTGAACCAGGTGAGATGATTAAATTAATCTTTATGGTATCCTGAAAAAAAAAAAACAACCCAACAGTATCAATTAAGAAAAAAGATGAAAAATATGATGGAAAACATGAATTAGCATGTCATCTTATTATTGATTAGGTCTTTTTTGTTAGAAGTAATAAATATATATTGGAGTAGCAAATGTGTTAGGTTGTTTGATTATTTTTGGCAAAATACTTCTTTA
This sequence comes from Alligator sinensis, assembly GCF_000455745.1. NCBI lineage: Eukaryota > Metazoa > Chordata > Crocodylia > Alligatoridae > Alligator > Alligator sinensis. The sequence goes on along the minus strand of NW_005842330.1, from coordinate 291,130 downwards.
CATTTATTTCAATTTTACCCTTCCTGGTAAGATAATGCTTCAAAGTTAGAGAGTCTGTCCAATCATGTGTGTTTTCATAACTTCTCTGAATAAAATATTATTTTTGAGGCAGGGTATAATAGATCACACTACAATGAGACTAAATTGTTACTACTGCTCCGGTGTGTGCATCCACAAAGTAAACAAAGAGAGGACTTTCATGCTAAGTACAAACAGGCAAAAAGCCTGAGGCTGAATCAATTCAGTCTTTGCAGGTTAGTCTAAACTGCAGAAATTAAACTGAGAAACAACTGGACACACATTCACTTTTGATTCAGGAAATGCAGCCGCATGCATGCAGTGGCTCAGGCCAAAAGCCAAGAGATGCTACAGCACAGATCTCTGGCATGTAGCCAGCATTGGCTGTGTGTTCGCTTCCTCTTCCTGCTGCCCCTGAAGTCTCTGGGATTTGCCGACCAGAATCACAGAAGCAGGACACTGCAGAGTTGTTCATCACTTCCTGTTCCTCCATCCAAGTGCCTCTGGGATTTGTAGTCCACAGTTGAAGCCAGCAGTAACTTTCAGTAAATTTAGCAGGGCAGGGCATCTCTGTATTCAGGGGAAGTGAGTTTTAACCCCCATTCCTGGCCCCAGACCCCAGGCTGGGTTTGCCTGGGGAGGCAGTCCCTGGCTCCCTGCCACCCCCCACCCCAACCCTTTTCTGCTGTAGCAGACAGCCCAGCCCAGCCCAGGGCTGGAAAGCATGGTGAGGTGTTGATTTAACTTAAAGCAAGAAGAGGTCTGGGACAGAAGTTTCATAAACCAGTTTGACCCAAACCAGTAAAGTCTGATAGTACATTCAATCAGGTTTATCTTAAACAAGTTTCAGCCATTTTGACACTGGTTTATGTGCACTGAACTTCTGTTCTGTTACAGGTTTAAGCCAGTTTCTGATGACTTAAACCAGTTTGTGTGTTACTTCTGCCCCTAGCCTCAAGGATAAACAATGTCCCATAGTAAAAATAGAATACATTTCCAGTGATATTTGTCTCAGTTCCTCAAGTGTTTCTGTGTGAAATATGTCTAGATACTTAACCTTCTTTTCCCTGTTTGCCATGATGTAAGAATCAGGTAACAAAGAGTACCTCCTGACACAAGTGTTGTGATGCTGATGAATCATCTGTAATGTGGAACTCTTAGCAGAGATGATGTTATACAATATTACAAATAACATTAGCATGAATTATTAATAAGTAAGACATTTTACCAAATACTTTTGTTTGTTTTTAATGTACTCAGTTCCTTTGTGTTCAATTCTCACTGTGGATTTAGGTCCCTATCCTTTATTGGTATCTGCTAGAACTAACTTCTTAGTCAGTGGTTTTCTACACAGCCACAAGCATCCATAATTAGCTGAGTTGATAAAGGAATAATGCCTTAAAATGTGAGGTGTTGTGGTAGAACCATGTAATTTTACTGTGGTTTATACTACCAAACACTTCTGAGGTCAAATTAAACTAATCATAGGTATTGTGTTGTAAGAGCAGAGTGAAAAAACCCTTAGTTTATGCAGATAGTTTATGTTTAAATTATAGTATCTTTTATCGCATATATTGAAAAAATCTGCATGTGTACATGCAAACAGTATTGAGTTTATTGAGCATCTTACCTTGCTTCTCCCATCTTAAAATATATCTATGTAATGTACATTTATCTTGCAATATTCTAGTTTCCTGAGATGACTACTGTTTTAGTTGTTAGATAAACCTAATATTTGGTACTTATATATTGGTTTTGCTGTGTATTTATAAAGATACATTTTGAGAGTTCTTTTTAGTGATGGAAGCAGTTACCCTTGTTCATAAGGTAGCATAAAGATTTTCCAGACTCAAATCCTATTGTTGGCCATTCATAAGTTTCTTTGCATGAGGAGAGTGAAAAAATAAATAAATACTTTTGTCATAAAAGTAAATATCCTTGCATCTTTTAATTTTTTTTAACAGTTATTCTAAGATGTATTTGGGGAAGTTTGTCAGTTTCTTTGTCAAACTAACCCTGTAATTTCAAACCATGGAATTTCTACTAACGGATAGTCAATTACAACATAATATGTTAACTTTGCCTCATATTAATAAATAAATCATTGTGTTTACATAATGCTAAAAATGTATATTTCTAATTAGCATCTCCAACCTGCTCTTCACGTGAGTATGTGTGCACCAGTGGAGGATGTATCTCTGCATCATTGAGGTGTAATGGAGAATATGACTGTGCTGATGGCTCTGATGAGGTAACTAGTGTAATTCTTTTGAGTGCTTTATATTATCTGATGTACAGTATTTGATCAAGCAATTTAGAAACTGAAAATAAATAGAATAAACATTAATTTTGAATCCATTGCTTTCATCACCACATGCAAAATACACAAGCACATAATATCAGAACATTTCTATTCTAATTGCTTAAAATTTTAAGTTCAGTAGCAGTCTAATTACACTGCCAATAATAAAGAAGAAATGTATTTTCTCGGTCAAAAAAGGCAATGAAATTTCAACAGCCTAGATTAATTCTGTCTATTATTGTATTGTTGTTGTTAATGAATACTGCAGTACACATCTGTATTTAAACAGATGGATTGTGTAACAGAATGTAAAGAAGATCAGTTTCGATGCAAAAATAAGGCCCACTGTATCCCTATCAGATGGCTATGTGATGGTATCCATGACTGTGTGGATGGGAGTGACGAAGAAAATTGTGACAGAGGTAAGGCATCACTTTTTCATTAAAAAGTTTACTCTTCCTTACTCTTATTTTTTAATTAAAGCTATATGGTGATGTAACAGCACTGTAGGGTAGGGCTGTGCGAAGCTTTGGTCCCTGATTCAATTCTGCAGAGATTCAGCCCAATTTGGTGGCTGAATCTCTGAATCCAAATTGAATCAAGAAACCCTTTAATCTCTCCAAATCAAATTGGAATCCTCCAAATCAATCTGCAGAGACTTGAAGAGTCGGCAATTCAGATATAGACACAGCTTTAAATGTTTTTTCTACATACCTCAAGATACGAGGCAGCTCATGAATGCTGCAATGGTGGGGCTGATGAAGCGCCCCACAGGAGCATGGGAGGCTCCCCAGTGTGCTCAGCAGCAGACCTGGAAGTGGACCAGAAGCACTTCTGGTCCACTTCCAGGTCCACTGGGGAGCGCACTGGGCCTCCCTCCCCATACCCTCACAGCTCAGTGACTGGTGCCTCCTTGGTCTGAAGAGGCACCCAGGGTCCCTCTGTGGCTGAGCCAGGGAGGGTTTGTGGGGGGGCCCCAGTGCACTTGGTGGCGGACCCAGAAATGGACCAGAAGTATTTCCGGTCCACTTCCAGGTTCACTGCCAAGCATGTGGGGGGCCCCTCCACACTCCTGTGGGACGCTTCATCCATCCCAGCATTGCACCATTCACAAGCCACACCTGATACCTTGAGGTATGTAGAAAAAACATTTAAAGTTGTGTCTATGGCCAAATCACTGATTCTCTGAATCAGCATCGAATCTTCAGGTTCAGATTTGGCCGAATCATATCGGAGACAGTAATCTGAATCAACAAATTGAATCATTGTCCCCAATTTGGGCTGAATCCAAATCTGAATCGAATATGGCCCATTCCATACTCCTCTATTGCAGAGCATACCAAAGCTGCCGAAATGGACTCTGTGATCCTTTTGGCCAAAGACAGTGCAGCTCCTCATCAAATGGCTGACTGGCATGGCATAATTTATGCTACTTAATACTTCCACTTAAGTGTTTTCTAACCCATGGAATAAAAAGATATAAAATTATTATCAAACAAGAAATTTCATAATGTTAAAAAGTCCTAGTACCATATTTACTTGTACACCCCCTCCACACATTTCCCCCAAATTAACCCTGCAATATTGGGATGCATGTCTTAAGCAGGGAAACTGATTTTTCTTCACTGGAATACGAGCACTGTCCTCAGGCATGCAGACATAAAGGCATGCAGACACTGACAAAATGGCTGTTGCTTCTTTATGGTCCAGCAGGCAGGATAGGTAAAGTCCAGTGTTAGCTGCCTCCCAGCTGCTAGGGAATTTACAGTAACTCTTAGCTGAGTGTTGTAATTTGTGCCTGAAGCAGCAACTAAGTGAGCTGCTGCATGGAGTTTGTAGTATCTTGATTAGGCTTGTGGTGTGGAAACAACAGTTTACTATTTACAGAAACTTATGTAAAGAATTATTACAGTAAAAAGTAAGTGTTGCTACTGCTGTTGTGTCTGGGGTCTAGCCTTATTGATATATCACACCAGGAAGTTCCTGATGCCTCACCCAGACTGTTTCCTGGTATGCCACACTTCCTTGACGCACTGTTTTCAGGAGGACTTACTGTTATGAAACACAGTTGGCCATGGCTCTGGAAAAATCTTATTTTCTACGTTCTGCCTTCCAACAAAGAATGTGCACGTCTGATTCTGGGACATGTGGTATACAGGGTAGTTTGGTGGCAATTTAGAGGCAACGTTAATGTATACTAAATATGAATATGTAATGCCACAATACAATTAATATACAGTTAATATACAATTTTAATTCATATTTTAAAATCAAATAAAACAGAATAATATTTAGGTCTCCCATCTTACACCAATTTCTGTATAGGTAGACTTCTTCATCTATGCAGGTGAGTTTCATTTAGGCTCCCATCTCAAGCACAGAGTCCACCCACAAAGAATACATTTCAGGATTTGTACATATTTTCAAATACTTATGCCCAAACTCCAATGCCTAAAAACAAATTTCTAAATAAAGAATATTATATACCTGTGGTTTAGTTTTTGCAGGTTCTAGCACACACAAATCTTAACACCACTTTTTCAAAATCACCGTCATATGGAAAAACTATTAGGACATAATTTAATAATTCTAGACATAATTTTCCTCCTGTGGGACAAAAATGCAAAGCTTAACCAAAAAGCACTGCTTGCTCCTTAATACTGTCTCTGACCACTACATATGCCACTAGGTCAACTACTAGTACTACAAAAAAAAAAAAAAAGAGGGATATGGGCAGCTACATGTTGAAAGCCCTCTGTCTGCAGCATGAAAAGTTGCCATAAAGACATACTCTCCAGTCATGGGATGACAAGGCCTTAATCCTTATCTCCTTCTGTCCCCAGGGGAGACTGTCAGTGACAACAGCTGTTCTAAGAGAGCCCTGTTGCATCCCCAGAACATGGTCCTGGGCGTGCCCATGTCCCCTTTATAGTTGCAGGCCCTTTTTAGTTGAAGCAGCCTGTTCCCTCTTCACAGTGGCAAGCAGGCTGGTAGTCCAGGACCCAGACCACCTTCGACTGTAAAGGATGTGTAGACAGCATGGGACATGGGAAAGCTGGAGACTGGTGATGCTTGAAAGCCCCTGCCACTACTATGGCTGCCTGTGTGTGGCAGGTAGTTCACCCGCTAGGGTAGGCCACGGCGACCCCATTGCTATCAGGTAGTAACAAGGATAGGCCAGCCTACAAGCTTGCCTAACTGCTCATCACTAGATAGGCTATCAGAGAGCTATTTCCATTCCCTCCCTCTGCCTTGGAGTGAGAGAGAGAACGAGAGCAGGGCACTGTGGGATAGTGGAGGATATAATGTTTAACTTGTAGCTATATTTGTCCCTTTAAGTATGCCAGACTCCAATATCTGCATTTTCCCCATAACTGTAATATATGGAGTCTTTCCTATTGGAGTAGAATAATTTAAAGCTTTATCACTTCTTAACATGACATAACATGATCTGGGATCTGATTCTTTGATCCTAGATAAATGACCTTGCATTTTCTTGTATAGAAAATAATATTGATCAAGTAATCTAGCTGACCATGGTGTTCCATATTAGTCTGACATGTCCTGATGATTGCATACCATCAGAAATGATAAAGCAATATAATGAATGTTTGTCACCTCAATGACAGGCACAAAATGAGTGCCACTCACTGAGATATCATTGGGAAATGCTCTTCTAACTTTCAAAAGAATGTCAGCCAGGCAGAAAAAAGTTTTGGCACAACAAAGATTTCACCTCTCAAACTCAATAAGTATGACTTTGGTGTCTTGTAGGTGTGCAGCTGTGGCTGGGGTAAAATTTATCAGTGGGTGGAAATAAATAATCTGACTGTAATGTAAAATCAAGAAGTACTATAGCATGTATACAATACTGGTCATAATCATTCCCTACAGCCCAGCATCTTGATTTTAAATATATATATTTTTTTTGCCTGTAAGGCTTGCTTCAATCCAAGAGGGAAAGTAATTTCCAAGTATCCTCACATAGGCTGTATTACCACAGCAAGCTTCCTTCCTTTGAGGCTGAGTAGTTTAATCAAGATTATAGTTCTTAATTAACAACTATATTGTTGAGTTCATCTGAAAATTACTTTGGTGTTAATCATGCAAAAATATGAAACGTATGGCACTTCTAGCAACCACTGGTAATTTCAAAGAAATAGTGCAACATCAATAATAAATGAGAAAGCAACAGAAACAAACTGGTAAATGACTGTTGGTCTTGACTAAGAGCAAAATTTTGGACTAAGGGCAAGAAAACAAAAGTAGTTTAAAATAAGTAGCACATTTATTTATTTGTATGGAATACTGCAATTGAATAACAGAACAAGTTATAAACATCCCATAAACAACATATAAGCAACCTATAAAAAATGGCACTGACAGTTTTTTAGATTTCAGGGGTATAGGTTATAGCTGTGGTGGTCTAAGGACATAGGGAGACAAGGTGTTTTTGGTAAATCTGATATCCTTTATTATCCTTTTTGAGATTTGTGAGATGACATTCACGGGTGTTTTCCTCAGTGCGAAATCAGTAGTATCAGAGAGTTTGGCTGTACATTACAGCTTTCTTGGTATACTTAGGGGGATTTCTGGTTTTGTGCAGATACGTTTGTTGGTCCATGGGTTTCTTGTATACCATGGTTTGTAGCTTACCATTCTAAATGGTGCTCATTGAGTCTAAAAATGAGATGTTGGTGCTGGAGTATTCAAGAGATAGTTTGATGGAGGGGTGATGACTGTTGAATTTATGATAGAAATCAATCAGAGATTGCAGGTTTTCAGTACAAATGATGAATATGTCATCAATATATCTTAAGTATAGCAAGGGTTTGATGGTGCAGTCCCTAAGGAATTCTTCTTCCAGGTTGCTCATAAAAAGGTTGGAATACTATGGGACCATTTTGTTGCCCATAGCTATGCCCATGGTCTGGAGAACTGTTGGTTATTAAAAGTGAAATTGTTGTGTGTGTGGAGGAAGTGTATAAGGTCAGTAATATCTTTGGGTCTGTACTCTGAATGGTCAACTTGCTGTTGTAGGCATGTAAGGCAGGCTTGGATGCCATCCTGGTGTGGGATGTTTATATATAAGCTGGTAACATCCATGGTGGTGAGCAAGTTGTTGCTGGGAAGGTGGTCTATGTTTTTAAGTTATCATAGAAAGTCTGTTGTGTTTGGGACAAAACTTGCTCTTTGGGTGACAAGAGGTTTTAGGATTGATTTGATGATACCTGATATTTCCTCAGTTAGGGTTCCATGGTTGGATATGATAGGGCTGTCAGGGTTCTCTTGTTTGTGGATTTTAGGGAGCATGTAAAAAGTCCCTGGGTTAGGTAGTGTGGGGGCTGGGGGATCAAAGTCTGCAGTTTTTCTTGTAGTTCTGATGGAAATGATTTGATGGTAGTTCTGAGCTTCAAGGTGAAAAGGGAAGTGGGGTCTTTCTGTAGTTTATTGAATAGGTGGTGTCAGAGAGTTGTCTGTTGGCTTCTTTCTATGTAGTCTTCACCGTTAAGGATGACTATGGCTCCTCCTTCATCTGCTGCTTTTGTTACTATTTGGTGGTTAGATCATAGAGATTATATGGCCCTTCTCTCTGATAGGGAGCAGTTGTTATGGTAGCATGTGTTGTTGATTATTTCATTGTTCATTCTTTCCCTGAAGCAGTAAATATAATGGACAAGGTTAGAGATTCATCCACTGTGAGGTATTCAGTCTGATTTTTAATAATTCAGTCTGATTTTGGGGGGTTAATCTTTTGCTCAGTGTTGTCAGAGAATGAAGTTTTGTTGGAATCACCCTAAACACAACCAACCTAAACAGACCAAGAAAGCTGTAGTGTACAGCCAAGCCCTCTGTCACCACCAAACTTGCACTGAAATGACAAGAATAATGAATTACCTGTGGGGGCACATTTCTCACAAGAAAACCACTCTCTCTCAAAACTCTCAGTTCTAATCCTAAAAGGGATTTTACAAAACACCTTTCACAGATGAGCCTATGAACTTCACTTCATCAACCTACTGGAAAAAAAAACCCTGGACTAAATATAGACTTTGGATTTATGACACATTATAATCTGCCTAACATCTGCCTCTCCAGGTACCTCTCCACTATTTGCCAGCTACATTCATTACTCTCCCCCGCACCCTACAACCCATCTCTCACCCATTGACTCCTATTTACAACTTCACTGTCTGGCTTTCTTGCATGCATACCAGCCTCTGGCTTCTTTACTATTCATTTGATCCAGGAAGAGCGCACAACAACTGCAGATGTTTTCTCAGCCTGACGAAAAGTGTTTGCTCCTGAAAGCTTGCAAAGAAGAATGTTTTCCAACTATTTCAGTTGGTCTAATAAAAGATATCAGATTTACCCAGAGTACCTTATCTGCCAGTTTTAGATTTAATATCTATTGCAAGGCATTGCTAGTAGACTGATGCAGATCTTCATGCAACCATTAAAATAATAAATAGGACATTCCTTCATTATGTGTGCTATTGTTTGCATTTCACCACACCCACACTTGGAATCTTTAATAAAATTCCATTTATGTAGTAGGTAGTTACATATAGCTTGTCCAGTACAAACTCTGTTCAGTGTTTTCCAGCTCCAGCTTAGTAAAGCAAAGCCCGAAGGTTTAGATGTGGGGTCCATGATAAGAAATTTCTTAATGATGTCAATTGTGTTCCTTTGCTGGATCCGTTTTTCCTTGATGTCAAAATTTTTCTCATTCGGCTTTTTTCCCCTCACTCCAAAATAGCATTCTTAAACGAAGCCTTGGCCTAAGGGGGTCATTAAGTTTCTAAAAACATGAGTAGCGAATTGAATGTAAGCATTTTAGTAGAGTCTTAAAGTACCCTGTTTGTGTCAAAGATCAGGAGTAGGGATATGAGAACAAGCAACCAAACAGGAGTGTAACTGCAAGTATGTATTATGAATCTCATTGTTTCATTCATTTGAGAGTCAATTAGACTGGTATGGGTACTCCTGCTCCAAAGTGGGGCACAATAGTCAGCTGCAGAATAAACGAGGGCCAGCACTGATGTTCTATGGACTTCTGCGTTGCTTCCCTAACTCATACCAGCTGGTTTTGAGATGATGTTATTACATGTGGGAAGTTTGTTCTTAGTCATTTATAGATGATGCCTATAGGTGAGACTATGGTGAAGGTGGATTCCTAAATATTTTGGGGTTGGGTTCATAGTTGACTGGTTTTCCACAAAAGCTAATTCTTAGACAGATGTTCACATGGACATTTGAGAGATGAAAAAAGGAATACATCGTTTTTTCAGGGTTGGGCTTCAAACATCATTCATTAAAATAATCTTCTAATTTTGCCAAATCATTACTAAGTGTAGTTTCAATAATGTTAGTCTCAGAGTCCTGTGTTAAAATAACAATAAAATCAGCATAAATAAATTTTCTTGATTTTATTTATGAGGAATATCATGTGTGTACCAATTGAGGAGGATGTGTGCCAGAACACAGCGCTGATTAATCTTAGTCTATTTATTTTATCATCAAGGCAAACTCTGAGCTTACCGTTGGACAAGATATTAAACAGTACTGTAATAATGTTTTTGTAACTGAGAAGTGCAAAAGGAAGACATTTTATGAGAGGATTAATAGTATAGAGATAAAAGAAAGTCCAAAAACAGTTGCAAACAGTTTCAACTGAAATTGAAAAAAAAATATTTTGAAATTATGAAGAATGGATTATTATATAAGATGAATGAGATGATCAATGAGGCTTGAAAAATTTAAAGAAACACTTTTTGTGTTCTTAAAAACTGCCTTTAAAAATATCTCAGCTATATCCCTTCAAAAAACTAATGGACTGAAAATAAGGAGCAATGCTTTCTTTTTATGTAAAGTACCCATTATTCTTGGGATGTAATAATGTAGTTTCTTTGAACTGTAAATTACTTAGAACACAATAAGAAGTCATTTGCCTAGTTGGTTATCACTAAAATACTTCGTATTTATGTTACAATTATGATTTCTGGTGCACAAATCTCTTCTAGAAAGGAATTTGACAGACACAGCAATCACATAAAATGAGTATAGTATTATCTTGATCTCATAAAAAACTTTTTTTTTTTCCTTTTCACAAACATAACTACTAAAATGGAGTGTTATTCTAAGGCTGGACAATCATGGTGATAATCTCCATGCCCAGTTTCAAGAGTCCTTGTATATAGGCTTAAAAAGAAGTCAGATTTGTTCATTTTTTAACAAACAGGCTGAATCTGGGAAATCCTATGTATTTATATTTACTGTCTTTTGGACAGATTTTCCACTCAGAATAATGTTTAGTCATGCAGATTTTTTTCTTGACATTTTTTTAACATTTAAATTTCTTCTCATAGATTTAAGTTCCATTTGCAATAAAAGTAGACTGTGTGTGATAATAACTTGTGACTTCCTAATAGTCTTACCTGGCAATATATTCTTGTATATTTGACTATTTCATGCAAGTGAGATGTTCCTTAAAAAATTGGTAAGTCTTGAACTGAAACATGTTTTATAGTTAAAGGAAAGCATCTTGTTAATTTTAATCTAACAATCTGGCACAAATGCATAAACTGATTAGATCAATTCCATGCACTTTTTTGTCTTGGTACTACCTCCATGAGAAAAGAGTTTCTTTATTTTTCTTTTGAAGATATTTTTATCTTAACTTTCTTTATAGTCCAATTCACTTAAAAGATGTTGAGATTCCATTTACTAGAAAATAATGTCAGACAGATTATGAGTTTCAAGAAATTGTCATAACTTAATTGCTTAGCAACAGTAAACTTGTATAATGATTCTAAAGAAAAAAGAAAGCTTACCTTTTTGTTGCTAAGGATATTAAAACCTTTACTAACTTGTTTAAGATTTGAATAGTTTGGTTTAAAACATCCCCCCCCCCCACCCCTTCTCCTGCTTTGATTATTTCCAATATGGAACAAATAGTCAAAACAATATAAGAGAATCTGTTCTTGGAGTATTCTCTGCTTAATAAAATTATGAAATAAAATTGTAGTAATGCAGGTCTGAAAGGAACCTCAAAAAGTCATCTAATCTATCTCTCATCTTATAAGACCAGATGTAGCAAGATACTAAACCACTCCTACCAGATATTTATCTAGCCTTAACTACCTCTAGTGGCAGGGTTACTACAGCATCCTTAGGTGATGTGCTTAATTATATATATTGTAGAGAAAAAACTCCCTTAATTTATACTACAATCACACACACACACACACACACACACACACACACACACACTAGCCCATCAAGAATTGCCCATCAAGAATGATGGGGGTGTGTGGGGGGGATGGAGCCCTGTGCCCCACCCCCCCAATCTGGGCCCGCTCCCCCGCTCCCTTCTGCCGGACAGGGGGAGAAGGCCCACTCCTCCTCTCTCCCAGCCGCTGCCGCATTGGGTCATGTCAGGCCTGGCTTGCTGCTCCCCCCCACTGCCGTGGCCTTGTTGTTATTTTGCTGCTGTTACTACTTCCTTTTCTTTGAATAATGACCTCTATTCTTAAAGTAGTTAAGTCTACTAGTTCACTATCATTTCCACCCAAATTCCATTCCATATTCATATTCTTACTCTATTCTTTCTGTGAGGACCATATCTAAAATTACCTCCCCTCTTTGTTTAATTTTCTGATGCAATAAAACGTCTAAAACACATTCCAACACACCACATTCCTGTCATACTATTGGCTATGTAATAGATGTCCAAGTAGTTGAAATCCTTCATTATGACCAGGTCCTGTGTGTAAAACTCTGTCATTATTTCTCCCTTTCTTTTCACCTTTTTATTTCATGAAAAGACTTTCAACATGTATGCCTTCCACTTTTCTGGACTTCAAAAACCACAATATGTGTCACTGATATACAGTGCAAGGCTTCCTCCCTATTTTCCCCACCTGTCCTACCTGAAAAATGTACTGTCTTTTATACCAATATTCTATTGTTATAATTTGTCCCATCAAGTATCTGTGCTGCCAAAGAAACTGATATTTTGTTTGTGACAGTGATGGTTTTTTACTCTTTCCTATTTCTCAGATTCCAGTATGTAATTTTTTAGACCTGAAATGCATTAGATGGTTATACTTACTGAAGACCTAGTTATTGGGCTCAAGATGGTAAATGGATGGAATGTTATGGAGTGTGATTATATGCAGAAGGTTACACTAGATCAGTGGTGGCCCACCCTTTTGTCAGGTGTGCCACAAACTAGCCTCACACCCTCACTGAGTGGCACTCCAATCCCATTCCCCTGCCCAATCTTCTGCTCTGCCTTCTGCTTCCTTCTCAAGATTCTGCTCTGCTATCTCCTTTTGGCCTCTACTCCTCATCTGATGCTCTGGTTTCTGGTCCCTACTTCATCTGCCAGTGTTCTGCCTGTCACCTCAGTCTCCTGCATGCCACACACAGGGGCTGCCTATGCCATTTGTGGCACCTGTGCCTCAAATTGGCCACCTTTGGACTAGATGATCCTTTCTAGTTTTAAAATCCAATTTCCTTCAGTTTATACCTAGTTTAAACTCTAGACCTTTGCATAAAGACATTACATTTAGATCAGCCTAATCAGAGTTACGTTGAACTACCAATTGTGCAAACATTCAAAGGGCTTAAATCGCCTCCAAAATGGTGTGCCCAATCTCTTTAGCTCACCTGAGAAAGTATACTAACCTAGGTTGAGATCAGGTTAATCTAATCTCCCGAATGCCTGTATATATTTGCAGCACAGCCTAGGAGCGGCAAATGGTTTAAAATGTTACTCCCAGTCTGTATTTACATGGCTTAAAGCAGGGTTGGGCAATTATGTCAGCTGGAGGGCCACTTAATGTGTTTTGGTGAGCTGTAGAGGGCTGCACACATAAAACCTTTCAGAAGATATCATTTTAACAAGTTATAATTGAAAAACAAAATAAAATCATATACTAAAAGTCAAACATCTACCATAACATATTTCAATTTTATTTAAAAAAAATACATTTGTCCTGATTTTTTTTTGTTTTATTTATTTATTTATTTTTAGTAGTTGTAACAGGGTGGGCCTGCTCGGGGTCCATCTACTGGTGGCCCCGCCCACCTGTTATGGGCCTACTGCCTGCCTTCTCGTCTGCCACGCCCTGTTGTTAATTAAGTGGGAGGCTGCCCATTGTATGTCCCAATGCCAGGGGGTGCTATCTGTGGCTCTGTTCCTCCCCTGTACCTTACCTCAAGCCTCGCAGATGGTATTTTTAAATTCCTCTTTATGTTGGTGTCTCGGCCATTGTGGGCCTACCCCTTTTCTCTCTAGCTAGGCCTGTCAGTCAAAACCCCCCTACTAATCAGGGTTTGACTCCCAGGCTCTAGCTCTCAAAAAAAAAACCAACCTCACTCGGGCTCCTGCCTCTCTGTGGCACTGGGGTCAGCTCACCCCTGAATACTGCACATTCTCTGGCACTAGGGTCCCCACACTGTAGTGGGCCCCCAATGAGGCCTCCTCCTTCCCCAAATTGCATCACCCAAACCACCAGTCTTAACATTCAACACAAAACATAGGCTTTTAAGGTCATATAATGGAAGATAATAATACAGAAACAAGAGAGGCAACATGCCTGCTTACTTTAGATGATCATGAGGATGACTCAGGGCATGGCGTACTCTTCTGACAGAGACTGCAGCTGCAGCACTATGGTCTTTGGGAATCTGCCTCCTGGCTGCCCCTCTGGCCTTCTCCACTTGCCATTTGTAGGGTCCTGACCTTCCTCTTCCTGTCCCCTGACCGGCTGGCAGGGCTTGAGCCTTAACCCCTACTTGACCGGTCAGCCATGACTGGAAGGTTCTGGACTTAAAGGGACCACTTTGTCTCTTAGTAAGTGGGTTAGGGTTCCCTGTTACAGTAGTGTATATAGAGGTGATTGCATGATCGCTCAAAATAAAGTCTTACTCTTGTATATTGTGTGGGGCAGGGAGTGGTGCTGTGGGAGGGTATGCAAATGTGTGTGTGGGGCTGCCTATGCACTAGGTCCCAGGAACCAGGTGGGAGTGGAGGGAGTGTCTCCAGCAGCAGCTCCTCCTCCTGCCTGTGCTGCACCACTCTGGGCACCAGGGAAGTGGTGGCAGCCTTGGAGACATGTGCCAGGCACAACATGACCAGTCAGGCAGGTGCAAGCTGCAGTGAGATGGCTCCTGCCTTAGTGCACAGGGCTCCAGCCCCAGCTACCCTCCACCCACTTGGTTGGCCACAGGTTGGGGGAGCTGGCTGGCCACAGGTGGTTCATGGGGTTGGGTAGGCAGAATGGGTTGAATGTGGCTGGGAGCTAGAGCTGAAGCCCTGCACTCTGGGGCAAGATCCACCTGGCTACAGCTTCCCCACCCTGCCTGGCTGGGCATGTGGTACCCAGCATACACCCTCATGGCTGCTGCCACTTCTCCATACTGTCTGCTGCCTGGAGCAGCACAGCAAGTGCAGGAGAAGGAGCTGCTGCTGGAGGTGGTGGAGCCAAGAGGAATCTGGGCAGCTGCAGTAGGAGCAGCCCTGCTGGGAAGCTGTTCACACTGGCCAGGGCTAGGATGCTGCCATTGGCAGGTGGGGGTGGGAGCATGACATGGGCTGTCCCAGGTGGGATTGGACAGGGCTCTATCCCATGGAGAGTGTTGTGGGGGCAGCCGCAGGCCAGATACCATCAATTGGTGGGCTCGATCTGGCCCACAGGCTGTATTTTGCCCACTCTGGCTTAAAGTAAGCCATGTGAATGTAGACTGGGTGCAGCAAACTACCATATCCCCCCTTAGAGTTTGCACTTTTTGCTGTAGTTTAGGGTCATCATTTAGATTCTTTGCTATCCATTTTTTCTCACTGATATGTACTTTTTCCTGCTTCTTTCATTTGGAGTATAGATAGATATATTTGGTGTGAAAACACATGCAAAGTTGATTTAAAATAAGGTGACTTAATTTAAGCCACATTGGAGCATGCACATGTAAAGCTCCTTGATATGGTGGCAGCCACCTTGCGAGTTAAATTGACTTAACTAATGTGATTCAAGATAGTATACCTTGGTGGTATATTATCTTGCACTGCATTTAAGTTGACTCTGCTCCACAGACCTGTATATGCTCTGACAGTTGAGCTGACTTCAGAAAGTTAAATTGACGTAACTGTCGGAGAGTTAGTATGTGTGTCCTCACCCATTATATCAAAATCAGACTGCTTCAGCTTTAACTTTTCTTCATTCAGGGTCAACATTAGGGCTATTTAGCTAGTTTGTATCTTACAACTTACAGGATCATGCAAGCCGAACAGTTAAGTTTGCTCCCCCATCTTTCTAGAGCAGCTAAAAGGTATGACTATCAGTGATAGGATAATATATCTTTATTAACTAATAACATAATGATGAGAAATTGTATGCTCTGCAGGATGACCTCTTCATTTCTACATTTTTTTAGGAATCAAATATCGGAGATAAAAGTAGCGAAGCTGTAGATGGCAGAGCTATAGAAGGGAAAAATGTTTGGAATGAGCTGTTCAGAGATGGCAACTGCATACAGTGATTAATTACTGAAAGGGTGTTTGCCAACCAGAAGGTGAGATTATGAAGCTAGTCAGGTTTTTAAAAGAACCAGCATCCAAAAATATATGGTGCATATTTCACCGTTCAATTAAAAACAAGCCTCAAGAAACTTACCAACTAATTTCAAGGATATCAGTGGGGGTCAGAATAGTTGGAGGAAAATAGGGAGGAGAAAGAGAAAAAAAGAGGAGCAGCACATCAAAGAGTTTATCACAATTAAGATTACTTACTAGGATAGTTTGCAGTTTGTAAAAGATACTTTGCAGACCATGCTAGGAAAAGCATTAGTTAGTTAATAGTATAAGATTTGTGGTTAGTTAATAGTTTGTGGTCAGTTATGCTAGTTAATAGTACAACATTTGTGGGAGACGTGGGCCAGTCAAGAATTGAAGATAACTCCATTTGCAGGATGAAAAGCACTTTGGCCAACATGAAAGGCTTATCAAGAACAAGAATCTTGATAAAATGTCTTAGGTACCAGTACCATCTTATAAGGATGAAAAAAGATTAATACCAGGCCCTTTGTGGCTCCCCCCACTGTCTACCCTCGGGATGCTAAGTTGAGGCGTGGGTCAAGGTTGGTTGTTTTTGCCACTCTGGGCAAAAATGTTGCTGACCCATGGTTTATATTATAATACCATCTTTATCTCAGTATAAAAATTAATAGTTATTATTAGGATTTATTATACTGCTGGAGACACAACATGCTGGAGACAAAATTATGCTGCTGGAGACAAAAGATACTCCCTTGTGGAAAAAAGAGCTATCCAGTCTGGAGAAAACAGAAGTTACAAAGCAATGCTTATCAAAAGATTAAATGTATTCCTCATAAAATGAAACTGCTTCATTTAGAGAAAACCTACTTATCAGGTTCCAGATTTGTACGTAAAGAAAGGTAATGGCTTTGGCTTGAGTAAGGAATTGTTTAAAGAAGCACACAACAGTCTTGTGCATAGTATGCATAGTGCATGCTCAGCATATGTGATAGGCATTACCACTTGTGAGTGTTATGAAGACCACAGAACAGTAAAATGGAAAAACTGCAATAGAACTCTTACCTGACAGTTCATGAAAAAGAATAGATCTCTATGATCCAAACAGAAAAAAACTATCAAGTTATGCAGAATTTTACACAAGGTACTACAGATTGCTATCTGACAACACTCTGAAACCTGTGTAAATTTGGAGTAATTCCACCAAAGTTGATTTACATCAATGCAAATGATCTTTTAAGAAAAAAACAAGTCATTTTTGCATAGTTTTCTTGTATTACAAGATTTACTGTAACTGAAAAAGGTAAGAATTGCAGATTTTCAGTGAAACTGGTTACAAATAATCCAGTTTTCAAAATGCAGTATTTCAAAGCTCTCCTGGAAATGCTTGGTTTGCAGCTGCCCTTAAATAATGCAAATGGGCAAGATGAAAGAGCTTGCGGGAATAATTCATTTTGTTCTACAGGGCCTTCGGTACAAATCTCACTTCATCACCCAGGAGCTAGTCTACCCATTCTGCACTGGCTCATGTCTTCTTTATTTCATTTCTAAAGTGTATTAAATTTAATCAAATAAGACACATTTGTGGGAGAAGAATAAAGACATGTAAATGAGGAGTTAGTAAAGAATAGATATTGTACTGTACATTTACACCTTAGCTCATTTTACTTTGGTTTCCCCAGGTAGATGAACCCTATATTTAACCCTAATTGGTTAATGTCATATTATGCAAAAATATTCCTGTAATGGGTAAAGGAGAAAATGTTTCACCAAGGTCCTGTAACTTATTGAAGAGAGCATTTTAAGGAGAAATGTTAAAATGTTTTTGGAATATTCCTTAAAAGAATGCAGATCATTTGTCAGAGAAATACACGTCCATAAGAGGTTAACAGTGTGGATCCATTATCTGCAATAACAACTGAGCGTGTCATTCTGCTATTTACAGCCATCACATATGAATACAAGAAGCCAGAAGCTGTTCTTAATTCTATAGCATCTGTTCCTACTGTGGAAATGTTAAATAGATAAATTATGATAAAACTTGACCAAAATAGAAATGAATACCTTATATAGGCAAAGAAAAGAAAATAAATAGAATATTTTCAATATCTCTATCTAGTTTCCATATATTCAAGAATATAGAGGCAGTCTACTGATTGATGTATTAGGTACCCAGAAAACCCTGTTTATATTTATTAAATTTAGTATTGCATGATATATTGTAATGTAATTGATTTGGAAATAAAATAGTTAAGAGTATTCATTAAGCTCAATGCTGATTGAATTTTTAATGAAATGTGGGTTATATCAATTAAAGAGTCAGGCATGTTTAGAAAGGAGGAAATCTCATAAATGCCTAGACTTTCATAGTGAGATACTATCCAGTAATTTCTGTTATGTGATACCTACTACTCATTTGCAAGATAAAAACTCTTTCTTAAATTTTAATTAATCACCAAGGCATTTATACACATACCTTTTCATCTTGCGATGCACTGGAGATATGGCGGGTCAGATCAGACTCAATTAATCAAGTCTGCTTTACACACAAGCTGATGCGCATGGGAAATGGAGTATATATCAACATGGATATAGGAAAAGCAATAGGTTTCTAGCATCACAGAAAAGATCCATATAGGACAAATCTGGAAATCTGTGGCATTCCAGGGGCTGGATTACTTCCCCTGTGTCTCTCCTGGTTTTTATCACATCATTGAATCCCCAATTGTCCAAAGTCCTGTGGCCCTCAGAAATCTGCCTAACTAAAGACAACCTTTGTTACATGTCTGAATAACTCATAGCATATAACTCCTTTGCTTCTTTCCTAAACTTAGGTCTACGTGATCAGACAGAGTTTGATTCCATCATAGCAGTAACAAGACCAAGGAAAAAACATGTTATGTTGAGTTGATGGAAGTATTTTGAATAGCCATGTTCCCTCTCGGCATAGTTCTCTTTTCCCTATGGGATTTGGCCCATTCAGTTTCTGTTGCATGTTCCACTAGATTAAGCTAGCCTGTGGACAAACAAAACTACAGTATATCAATTTTAATTGTCATGAATTATTTATTTCTTACTTTCTTCAAGGGGGAAATATATGTAGAGCAGATGAATTTCTATGCAACAATTCACTCTGTAAACTACATTTCTGGGTATGTGATGGAGAAGATGATTGTGGAGACAACTCTGATGAAGCACCTGAAATGTGTGGTATGGCATTTCTTATGCTAATGCTTTCTTGTCCCTAGTCCTAAAGGGAATTAGCAAAGTAGAGAAAGATGCAACAAGCATCTACCTAGAAATGTATAGCATCTACCTAGAGATGTATAGGTCTCACTTGACTAGACAAAGACACTAAGTCAGTTATATTTTTCCTCATTTGGCTTTTGAAAATTGGTCTTAAATATGGATATATAATGGCTAGAATAAAACAAACTCAAATGATATTATTATGTAACCCAGAATAAACTTTAGAATAAGGAATAACAATAAATGCATCACCCCACCCTATCAGATATAATTTACTGATACTTTTGCATATACTTGTTCTATTACTTCTATAAGATTGTATAATAATATTCTAGAAAAGACTATTTGAATACAAAGCTAAAATGTGGAATTATTCATGATGCAAAAAATAGCATATCTACATTGTAGTCATGCTGCAACTTCAGTTAGAAGAAAAAAGTCAATGTACTATGGTTTTCTTACTACTTTAAGTTGGGCTGTACTCATTGTAGAACATGAGGGTGGATTGAGAGACACGCGTGCAGTGCCAACAATATAGTTATTTAATGTACTGGAGGATGTTGGCTTTGGTGAAGGCAAACCACCTGACATATATTGGTGGGGATTGATGCTATAATGGTAGATTCACTTGAGTGAACAATTAACAGAAAAAGCAAATTAACATTAGAGAATAATTCCTCATTTGGAAGCCAGTCAGATAAAATAATATACCCTAGGAAGGCATCAAGACATTCTCAATAGTAGTGTTCAAGAGAAAATAAGATTTAACATTGAAGAAAGGATTTAACTAGCATATTTTAGCCATTTCTAATGCACCTTTTATTTCTGTACCTAAATGCAATTTAAATTTCTAAGCAACAACTTAATCAACAGACAAGTAAGGCAGAGCCAGGACAGGATCCACTGTTCCACCCAAAATGTTAAGAGTAAGGGAATGCCAAGTCAATGAAAAGACCCTCCTACACTGGGTGCATCTGCACATGCACATTTACTGTACAGTAACTGAAATTACTCTGCAATACGGGCATGCGTCTACATGTGCATGCCCATACTATGCAGTAAATATGGTGATTTACGCCAACTTGAGCATCATGCAGGTGTCAAATTTACATGCAATTATTTACTGCACAGTAACACATGTGTAGACCCTTACTGCACAGTAACACTGTGTGTGTGCAGTGTCTTGGGACTAACTTTAATCCCAAATCAGTCCACACAGAATTAATGCTCTTTAATGCCTGCACATGTAGAGGCTGGTCTATTCCTGCTAACTGCACAGTAAATTTAAGTTCGTGTAAATGTTCGTGTAGACATGTCCAGTATTTCCAAGACATCAACTAGACTACCTTCAGGATTATAGGGCTGGAAAGAACCTCACAAAATCATCTAGTTTAGTCTCTTCCTCAAGGCAGGATCATCTCTGACTAAACCATCCTATCAAAGTGTCTGTCTAACCTGCTCTTGAAAATTTCCAAAGAAGAACATTCCACAATTTATCTGGGCAGTCTGTTCCAATGCTTAACTACCCTCATAGTCAGGAAGTTCCTTCTAAGTCCAACCTACATTTCCTATGTTGCATCTTGAGGTTATTGCTTCTAGTCCTGTCTCCTACACCCACAGAAAAAAAAGCTCATTTCCATCCTGCCTGTTAATCACCCTTCAGGTGTTTGTGTCCATCCTTTCTTCTTCAACCTAAATAACTCTAGTTCTTTCAGCCTTTCCTTATAGGTCTTGCTGTTTAGACCTCTAATCATTTTTGTTTTTCTGTGCTGGACTCTTTCCAAACTGTTCACATCCTTCTTGAAATGTGGAACCCAAAGCAAGATACAGTCCTCCAGGTGAGGCCTCACCAATCCTGAATAGAGCAGAAGAATCACTTCTCTTGATTTGCAAGCGACACTTCTGTTAATATAACCCAGTATGCATTTGGGTTGTTTTGCAACAAGAGCACACTTTTGGCTTACTTATGATTTACTGTAATTTCCAGGCCGTTCTTTGTAGTACTGCAGCCTAGCCAGTCACTCCCCACCCCATATTTATACATGAAATACCCCATCCCATGTACAGGACTTTGCACTTCCTGTTGAGTCTTGATTTGTTGCAGACTATTTCCAGTATACTCAGGTCATTCCAGATCTTAGCCTTACTTTCCAGATTATTTGCGACTCCACCCAATTTGGTGTTGACTGCAAATTTGCAAACTGTGCACTTGATTTCATTATCCAAATCATTAATGAAGATATTAAACAATACCAGACTCAGAGCAGACCCCCAGGAAACCCCACATGATACCTTCTCCCTGCTAGACACTGAGCCATTGATGGCTACTCATTGAGCACAGTGATCCAAACACTTATGTATCAACCTTACAGTACTTTCATCTAAACTGTATTTCCTTAGCTTGTTAATAAGAATGTCACAAGAGACAGTGTCAAAGGCCTTGCTGAAGTCAATATATAGCACGTCCATTGCTCTCTCCTGATCCACAGAGTTTGTCATTATATGTTTGAAGGAAACCAGGTTGGTAGACATGACTTACTCTTGGTGAATCCGTTTTGGCTATTCCTGATCACCTTGTCCTCTAGGTACTTCAGAATGGATTCCTTGATAACTTGCTCCATGAACTTTCCAGGTATTTAAGTCAGTCTGAGTGGTCTGTTGTTCCCCAGATCCTGCTTCTTTCCTTTCTTAAATATAATGTTTGCCCTTTTCCAGTCTTCCAGGACCTCACCAAACCTTTCCAAATTCTTAAAGAGGATAGCATATGGCTCCTAAATTACCTGAGCCAATTCTTTCTGTGCTTAGGATGGATCCCATCCAGCCCTGCCAATTTGAAAACCTCAGGTTCTCTAAGTAATCCCTAACCTGTTCTGGAGTTACTCTAAACTGTTTGCCTCCTTGCCCATGTTTGTTGCCAACTGTACTCATCTATTTGTGAAAACTGAAGTAAAAAGCCTGACATTCTTAGCCTTCTCTGAATCATCTATAACTAAATTGCCTTCAACATTCAATATTTTTCCCTGATGGTTTCCTTGATCTTCCTCTTACCATTGGCATACTTGTAAAAACCCTTTTTATTTTATGACTCTTGACAGCTGCATCTTAAATTATGCCTTGAACTTCCTAATTTTTTCCCTGCATGCCCATGCAACACTGCTATACTTTTCCCTAGTACATTCCACTTTTTATAGGATTCTTTTTTGGGTTTCAACTCATTGAATAGATTGCTTTCTAGCCAGGCTGGTCTCTTGTTGCACTTCTTCTGTCTCATTGAAATTACTTGTTCCTATGCCCTTAAGGGCTGTGTCCAGACGAGCGCACATATGCATTTCCTTGGGGACAAATACTGCTACGTGTTCCTGGGGAATGCTTGTTCACGTGCTCTCAGGTGCACAGCAAGTTGCCCTGTGTGGGATAGTGGAGGCTGGGGTCAGCACCTGGACTTGCCCCAGCAGCCTTATCTGGGGTCCTGGGGGCCTCCCAGGGCTTCAGCAGCAATGATTTGGCAGCAGGGAGGCAGACTGACAGCTGGAGCGTGGTTCCAACCAGCCAGGCTCCAGTTTCAGATGGTATACATACTGCCTTGTATTTTTAAGGCTTGGATTTTTTGACACTGGTATCTCCTAGGGTCAAAAAGCTCCTTGTGCTGCAAATTAGCAGTGTGGGAAACACCCGCATTTGTGGTGTGCAGTGCTGCAGGTGGGTCTGCAGTGCCACATACTGCATATGCATGCTCAGCAGGACGTGTCCAAGAGGGCCTCCTTAAAGTAACAGCTAGCTGTCCTGGACACCTTTTTTCCCTCAGACTTGTCTGCCAGAGGATTTTGCTGACCAGCTTCCTGTGTTTGTTAATGTCTACTTTTCTGAACTCCAGTGTTCTTATTCTGCTACTCTCTTTCCTTCCTCCTCTTAGGATCTTGAACTCTATCATTTCATGGTCACTGTCCCCCGAGTTTTCTGCCACCTTCACATTCCCAAACACTTCCTCCAATGCTTTTGAGCAGTAAATCAAGCTCTCCTCACCCCCCCAAGTTGGCCTCCTTACTATGTATCAAAAAGTTAATTTCCTGACACTTCAGGAATTTGCTGGACTGCTTATGCACTGCTATGTTTCCCTCCCAGCAGATACCCCAATAATTAAAGTCCCCCATGAGAATCAAGTCCTGAAATTTGGAAACTTCCATCAGTTGTCTAAGGAAGGCCTCATCCACTTTCTCCTCCTGATTTGGAAACCTGTAGCAGATGCTCACCATGACAGCCCTCCTGCTGCTCTCCCCTCTCACAGTTATGAAGAGGCTTTCAAAATGCCTACTTTCCACTTTATACCACACCTCCAAGCACATGTACATCTCCTTTATATCTAAGGCAACACTTCCTACTTTTTTCCCCCTACTTATCCATCCTGGCCACTGCATATCCATCCTGACCATTGCAACTTTCTGTGGAGAAGCCATTTCCTATTAACATGAATACATGCATAGATATGCTTCTCTGTTTCACCTTACTTGCACATTAATGCAAAAATTATTATAAACAACTCCAGCTTCATAAATTTCAAGAGATCTTTCATTCAAATACCTTTCCCTTTCAGTTCAAGATTTGAATAAGGCTTGGGTAAGAAACAGTTTATGTATGAACCTCTGTTGTTGCTATGCAAGCATATTTTTAATTGATAGAGAGAATAATAAGGAAAATAAGTTTTACAATAGCAATTTCTCTTAAGTGTTATTATTTCATTGTACTGTTGCATCACAGATTTAGAAGTACATATACCAGAAGTGTTGTGCATAGCATATATTCATAATTTTCTGAGAAAAGGCATAATTAATATTGCACATTCATATTGCAAAGTGAAGTTTTCAAAAGTTTGGTAATAAGAAAGCCAAGGTTGCATGTACAATATTAAATGCACTCTATTTTTGCATGATGATTAGGTGTTAGGTTTTCAAATAACAATTTCTTAAATAATTGAATCTGTTCACAGAAAATGTGAGAGCAGAAAACGTGTCAAACTAACAATTTTTAATCGTTCTGTGTTCATTACCTCCCTTTCTGATAGGTATAAGCATCTGAGCTTTACTTCATCTATACCAAACAAACCAGATTATGTGGGCAATTCCAAAAAGATTTTTTTAAGTAGCTAAATTTTATAGGACCTCAAAATATCTCATTTGCTGTTCCCAACATCCTAAATTCTGCCCTGAATATATTAAAAGCTTGCAAAGCAACAGCTGCTTGGATTGAAGCACATTGCATCCGGAGTATGTTACATAATTTTTCTTCACACAACAATCTAAGTCAGTGATGCTCAACCTTTTGCCCCTATGGGCTGGAAAAGTGCCCCAGGACTGGTTTGTGGGCCAGATCCCTCATGGGCTTGGCATATAAGGCTGGGTCCCCCACATCCAGATCAGACCCTGCACCACACCAATGGCGCCCAGCATGCCTGAATCGGGCCCTATGCTGTCCCAACCCCATGCGCCTGATCTAACATAGAACCATGCTGTCCGGCCCACCACGCTCCCCATGGTCTGGAAATTTGGCAGCAAAGAAGCAGGAATAAATGCTAGCACTGCTCCTCTGCAACCTAATTACAGGACCTATGGGGAGCCCGGCAGGCTGAATGACAGTTCTGTGGGATGGATCTGGCCTGCAAGCCAGGAATTAAGCACCCTGGATCTAAGCAATTGAACACGCTTGTTTACCATGTTGATGGAAGCACAATAGAGAGGAATAAGCTTGATGAGAAACTTCTACTTAACTACAATGAACTGGTATTCACTTTTTTAAAAGGGCATCTGATGTTTTCTTCCTACAGGAAAATTTCCATGCCCTCCAACAAGGCCTTACAGATGCAGAAACAACAGGGTTTGTCTGAGACCTGAACAGATTTGCAATGAGATTGATGACTGTGGTGATAACTCAGATGAAGATCACTGTGGTAGGTGAATTTACCTTTCCAGACATTCAGATCAAAAGAATATACGAAGTCAATTTTATTACAAAAATCTAATTGTCCTTAAGAAAACTTAATTGCAAGTTTATAGATCATAATTTAAACTTTAAAGCAATTAGGCTTGACATAATTTGAGACTCCTTACAGCTTCCTGGTCATTTCCATTTTTATGTGCAATAATCTAAACAATATGAAATACTAATCTTATTTTATTTTACTGTTTATTTATAATTATATAGATAAAATCACATATAAAGCAAGACCTTGTAAAAAGGATGAGTTTGCTTGTAGTGATAAGAAATGTATACCGATGGAGCTGCAGTGTGATCGATTTGATGACTGTGGAGATGGTTCAGATGAGCAAGGCTGCAAAATAAGTGAGTTCTGTTGACAAGCTATCTGTTTTTCATGCTTATAGATGAAGAGAAATAATAAAAAAAAAGATTGTCTCCTTCCACACAAAAACTACCCAACAAGATGGTTCTCATTGATATGAAAAGTATTAGCTTGCACATTATTCAAGCTAATATACCACAGACTACTCCTTAAAACAGATATGAAGAAAATAACTTTGCAAAATAATACAGTTCTTTTCCTAAAAATAAGAATGAACTATCTGACCTAGTGAGTGATTCATTCCAATTTGAGCTCTTCCAGCTGTTTCAATTGATTATATTTTCCTTCGTATCATTCTATATCTATCAAGATTTTTTTTAAAGTTTGTGGTTTTGTGATATAGAGTTCTTGATCTGATAAATCCATCCATCTATAAATTCAAACATTGACAAGCCATACCTTCTATAATATATTAAAACTTTTTATAATCACAGGGATTTACTTCTGTTTATTCAATGATATGAGAACTTTTTCATGAACCTAAATTTTAGAGGGGTGGGGGGAGGTTTATTATGAAGAAAATATATTGAATTAAAAGATATTGTTCTGTTGGGCTACATTCTTAAATTGATTGCAGTGTCATGAGAAATCTGTGTATTTCCCAAATCCTTGCATGACTACTTCAACCTGAGTCTGAATATTTATAGAATGGGTGATGAAGGCTGTCAGAACTACTTTCATTTTCATTTGTGTCCTTTGTATTTTGTGGTGCCAATATACATGTGCAGTCTAGGAATGATAAGCATAAAAAGTTAATTCAGACTTTTTTCAAATTCTTTGGTCTTTTAATCCACTGCAAAGTCTCCTGTGAACAGCCATATTAGAAGACACTGAAATTATTTCTAAATTTAGAAAATCCCAAAACAGCTGTTCAGATTCCTTATAAAACAGCTTATCCTCAAAGTATCAATGAAGCATAGTGGTAATTTTTAAATTTTTCTGGGGTTTTGTGGGCCAAATCATCCCTTCACATTCCTTAAATATAATAAAGCTTACCTGCAATGGCAGAGGCTGATTTTTTTTTTACTTTTAAGCAATGTCTTGAGAAGTTTTTCTGAAATGTTAAGTTTCACACCCAGATAGTTCCCTTGCTCCCTACTATGAGAAGCAAATTAGGCTTGTGTTGGATGTTTGGTTTTTCCATTAGGCCCGCTATCAAAAAGTTCTATGGCCCGTGCTATGCAGAATACCAAAAAAGATTACCATAATTTTGGCTTTATAGGCTATTAACCTGTCTCATGTGAATCATGCCAGCTGCACTTCATCTAGATAACTTTGTATAATTACTTTTTTCAATGACTGGTTTATATGGGTACATTATCTGATACCAGGTTAGATCCCTCGGTAAAAACAAGGAAAAAAAAGAAAAAAATACCACTCTGATTCCATTTCCTCCTAAGCATAAGTCAGCACAAAGATGAGCATTTTAGAGTAGAGAGCTTTCACAGATTCTTGCTTCAGTGCAGGAAATCTTTAAGAGCTTTGACGAACACTTCTCTGCAATGGTTTAGATAGGGATGATCTTGCCTACAGCGGTAGGACTACTGCCACAGGAGTGGGACTGGCTGCTCTGAGGTCCCTTCCAGGCCTATTTTCAATGAATTTATGATTCCATTTAGTTTCCCAGTGAACAGTGTAGCTTTGTTAAAATGCACACATCTCTATTTGAGGCTCTGTGCTCAGTTGTCTTGCATATTGCTTCCTAAGGAAGCTTTCTAGGATAATAATCATCTTGAGCAAGAGAGTGGGAAAGCTTTTCACAGTCCTCCACAATTGGCCTCCATTTACATAAAGTGATTCTTTATACTTCATCTAGTTTTCACCAAATGCCCTGACCCCTTTCACTTAACTAGGATTCCTTCCTAACAAATTTGTTGAGTATCCATTATCTCTAATGTAAATAATAACCTAGAAGACCATTCTGAGACAGTTCAATCAGTTTTAGAATTAGGACAACAAAGATTATAACCAGTGGCATTAAGTACTAAAGTATACTAATTATTAGATTATAATAATTATAATAATTATTACTATACTAAAGTATTGTAATTATAGTAATTATTAGTAATTTCTAGGATAATATAAAATATTATCCTAGAAACCTTAGAAATCTATTTCTAAGCACTTGGAGAGGAAAATGATTAGGAACAGTCAGCATGGATTCACAAAGGGCAAGTCATGCTTAACCAACTTTGATTGCCTTCTATGACAAGATGACTGCCTCTGTGGATGCAGGAAAAGAGTGGATGTGGTGTACCTTGACTTTAGCAAGGCTTTTCATATGACTTCCTACAACATTTTCACAAGCAAGCTAAGGAAGTATGGGTTGGATGACTGTGAGGTGGATAAAAACTGGCTGGATCATTGAGCTCAAAGGGTAGTATTCAATGGCTCAATGTCTAGTTTGCAGCCAGCATCAAGTAGAGTGTCCCAGTTGTTGGTCCGGGGGCCAGTTTTGATCATTATCTTAATCAATTACCTGGAAGATGGGATGGAGTGGACTGTCAGCAAGTTTGCAGATGACATCAAGCTTGGGGAGTAGTGTATATACTGGACAGTAGGGCTAGGATTCAGAGAGACCTCAACAAACTGGGGATTAGATCAAAAGAAATCCCATGAGATTCGATAAGGGAAAGTTCAAAGCCCTGCACTTAAGGTGGAACAATCCCATGCACCACTACAAACTGAGGACCAACTGGCTAAGCAGCAGCTCTGCAGAAAAGGACCTGGGAGTTACAGTAGACAATAAGCAGAATATGAGCCAACAATGTGCTCTGGTTACAGAGAAGGCTAATGTCATACTGGGCTGCATTAGTAGGGACATTGCCAGCAGAGCAAGGGAAGTCATTCTTCCCCTCTATTCAGCACTGGTGAGGCCACATCTGGAGTACTGTGTCCAGTTTTGGGCCCCCCACTACAGAAAGGATGTGGACAAATTGGAGAGAGACCAATGGAGGGGAAAGAAAATGATAAGGGGGCTGGGGTACATGACTTATGAGAACAGGCTGAGGGAACTGGGTTTATTTAGTCTTGAGAAGAGGAGACAGAGGGGATGATTTAATAGCAGCCTTCAACTACCTGAAGCGGGGTTTGAAAGAGGATGGAGCTGAACTGTTCTCAGTGGTGGCACATGACAGAACAAGGAACAATGGTCTCTAATTGCAGCAAGGGAAGTATAGGTTAGATTTTAGGAAGAACTTTCTCACTAGGAGGGTACTAAAGCATTGGAACAGGTTACCCAGAGGTGGTGGAAGCTCCTTCCTTGGAGGTTTTTAAGACCCAGCTAGACAAAGTCTCAGCTGGGATGATCTAGTTGGGGATGGGCTTGCTTTGAGCAGGGAGTTGGACTAGATGATCTCCTAAGGTCCTTTAATTTCTATGATTTTATACTTTAATATGAATAATATATGGATATACTACAAATAAAAAGGAGACAGGCCAGCATATAATCTCAACATAAACACCTCGAGTATTTAGAATGTGTAATTGTACAGCATTAGTTGACTCCTGTCTGCTTATCTTAAAAGCAAAAGTACAACCCCCTCCCCCCCAAGTATCTGACACACACATCATTTATTATTGGTATCTGTGTTTGTCAATCTTAGCAGCAGAAAAACAATATTCTTCCCCAAATAATTATTAAAGAATGGGTTCTGTGAGCAGTTCTTTCTTTGGGCAGAAGGAAGGATAAACAAAACAGATATGCCCTTTTCTTTTCTCTTCTACCTTACACACTGTAATCTCATGTTCTTCTTCCTTGGGTGTTTTCTCACAGAGAATTAGTGAATAGATTATCTGCAGCCCCCATGCTGCAGTGTTTTTTTAATTCCCTTTTTTGTCAGTGCAGACTTCTACCCTACCTGGCCTTCTAGGGTAGGGACTTGCCTTTTGTTAGCAAAACATCCTTTCTTATTTGAAAGTAATCTAAGGAAAAAAGCAAAATACTGAGCATTATAGTTAGAAGTAGCTTGTCAGTGAGCCTGGCAAAATGAGTGAGGAAAAGGAACTCGCAATATGCATTCAGAGGGAGAAATCAAATGGGTTGAGAAGGAAGAATATAATTTGCCTTTCCTTCTTCAGTTTTGACAAGATCCATAACATATAAAATATATTAAAAATGAAAAATGTTCGCCAAATATTTCTAAATGAACAGAGTATATTCTGTTTGTTGTGAATTACATGAGAGGATTTAGGATTATTTTATTTCATCCAAATCATTTAACATATTCCTGGTTCTTGAAGGTGTTATATTTTGCAGATTATTAAAATGTTTGATTAGCTTTCAATTACTAAACTTTTAACTGTTTTAGATTTATTTTATCTTCAATTTAAAATTGGCTTTTGTTTATATTTAATATATCCTAAAAACAGACGAAAGTAGACATGCAGTAAAATTCAAACACTGGTCTATCATATATAACTCTATGCATATTACTCTAGTCAAAATGGCTTTCTTATCCACATCTATTAAAATCACAGTGCTATAAAGCATTGGAAAATGTGCATTAGTCTTAGGGTTGGTCAGATATATTTTTGAATTAAAACTTTTTTTCCAAAGCAAGACTTGGGGTTTTTTTGTAAAAAAAATTGCCACTTTTCATGAATTGCCAAACTAAGGCAAGACTGAAAAAAAATACACAAGCATTTTTTCAGTATCTTTCAACTAAAAAAGTTCTGCTTTTCCATTCACAATAACTTTTTGTTTTGAAATTTAATCAATTAAGAATGGTAAACACCAGAGTAAACATTCTAAAATAATCCATATGAAAGATGTAGTAATTGATTACTTCCTCACAACAGATTTAACATTTTGACATTTTGCCTGAGTTCAAGTTAGGAAAAAAAATTGTTGACTTGAAAATGTTCATAGGATGGAAAAACCCTAGTTCCCAATTAACTCTTTTAAGTGTTAACTCAATTTCACTTCATCAATTTCATCTTGTAAAGGCTATAAAGTATTTTAGAAAGCAGCATAGAGTATTTTCTTAACTGTAATCTCCTTTTTACTGCTGCATAAATTCTTTTATTCTAATTCTATGTATCCTACATAAAATATAAGGTATGCATAAATTATGGTTTGGGTATATTTTTAGGCATAAATAAAATTAATCTTAAAATTCTTTATCTTCTGAGTTTATTTTCTTACAAGATCAGCATGTTACAATTACCTATGGAATAAATGGAATTTGGGGGTATCTATGCATGTGCTCTGGTGTGGGGGGGGACATTAATTAGAGCAGATCTGAGTGCCACTCTAATTAAAGTGTCTGCAGCATCACGTGTATTTAGCATCCTGTGCTTCAAAATGGCAGCGGTGGCACTTGAACTAAAGCTCATATATAACTTAGACAAGCTTTAGCTCAAGTGCTCTCACCACTATTTTGCAGCACAGGGATGCTGAACAGACATGACACAGAGACTGCTGGAGCACATTAATTAAAATGTTCCAGTAGATTCATTTAATCAAGTCTGCTCTAATGCATGCTAATTAGCATGCATCTGAGCATACATCCAGCATATAGGTGCCCTAAATGTTCTACTATTCTTCTATAGAGGGACAATAACGTATGTAGGCTGAACAGTCATAACATTAATCAAGTACTCATTGTTAAAGTGCATATATCATTTACTCGATTTGAGTGACTGTTAACGAATACTGTAATTTATTTGAAAAAATGCATTTTTTTTTTTACCTCACAGACGACGTGTCCTCATGAGATGCTCACTATTCAGTAGCCTAGTAATCCTGCACAGTAGCACATCACAGCACAAACAGTGCTATTACTGAGCAATATGATTAGGCTACTGTGTGGTAGTGTCGCTAATAAGGCGTTCACTGGTGATAGTACTGGTACAATTCTGATGATTATACAAGTACTAAATAAATGTGTAGTAACCACTGCACATTAATGACCCTGTAGATGTGCCTAGTGGGTGTGTCTACACATGCAATTAATGTGACTGAATAAACTCTGGTGCAACTTGAGCTGGAGTAAACTAATCCTGACATCACCATCTACATGTGTGTTTAAGCATAGTAATTTACTCCTCCATTAGATAGAACCTGTGTCAGACAGGACTATCTGATGGTGCTGTAATTAGTCTACACCAGCCCAATTGCTGTGCACATTTGGATGATGATGCTTAACTGTGTAGTATATTAGTCTACTGCCCAGTAAAGCACACATGTAGACATGCCCAGACATGTAGACATACCCATGTATTTTAACAGAATCTGGGAGAAATTCTATCAGTTATTTCTACCAATTATATTATTACTTATAGATACCACTTAAATATTTTTTAAAGTCTTTTAGTGTTTAGAGCTATATTTTCCTTCTCTGCTTAGGTTCCACTGAACATATATGTGAAGATGATGTAAATCCTTGTGGAGATGATGCATACTGTAACCAAACAAAATCATCAGCTTTCTGTCGATGTAAGCCTGGATTTCAGAGAAACAAGAGGAATAGACAGTGTGAAGGTACAAAACATTTCCATCACTGCTAGGTTCATAGCTTTGTATTCTAAAAACATAGTTCTTTCATAAGGATTATTAGGAAAGTTGCATATGCGTAATTATATACTAATTGATTAATTTTAATAAAAATCATGTGTGACTGTAGAATGTCAGTTTACATGTAAGATTTAGAGCTCATGAATGTGTGTTTGAAATTATACATGGATCACAAAATAGAATATGTACCTCTGTTGTGAAACGCTACCTCTAGGAATTTAGTTTTGATTTATTCTAGCCCAAATTTAGCAATATAAATTAATTACCACAGGGACTGTGAAAGAATTAGCATCATTTTGTGAGAATATATAAATACAAGGAATCACAATAAGGATATAGCACTCTTTAATACTAAAAGGTATTGAAAACTGCATATATTTTGCTGTTGAGCAGCTTGAAATGCACAAGGTATGGCATTAGAAGCATTCTTCAAAGATATTCATCTTATGTTCATTATGGCCTCTGCATATTTATACTTGAGAATTAATCATCACTAAATTCTCCTCTAGAAAGTAGAGTGAATTCCTTATAGCACTGAATATTGAAAACCAAAGTTACAGAAGGCCTCGCTGGGTTAAATCACTTCAGATTTAATTTGGCAGAAGGTCCCTTTTATTTTGAAACACAGTGATTTTCAGGAGCTCCCTTAATTTCTGCTATATTTTAATTAAGTGTTATGTAGAGTGCACCGTTATGCATTCATTGTAATCTGTCATTGAGTCTTAGGAGTTATTAATCATTTCACCAAAAGCTCAAATTAAAAAAAAAGAATATTTAAGTGGTGTGTAATGTGCTCCTTCAAGTTCCTGGAGGCATACATGTGTACCTGCTTTTTTCTCTAGGGGTGCATAGAAATGTTACATTTCAACCAGCGGAATCACAGTTACATTGGTTGCAATGCTTTATGTACAAGCATTCATGGCATTCAGCCATTTTAAAAAATGACTGGTGTGGTGGAAATCTTCACTGCATCAGACATGGTTGAAGTGCTAATTGATTGGGGGGCAAGTGTTTGAGTGAATATTTGCACACAACCCCAATCAGCTGGGGAAGTGGGGATGCCCTCTAACATCCCAGAATGCCCCGTACCCACCCCTGCTCTATTGTTTCAGCCCAAGTGATGGAGGCCCTCCCCCTGACAATCAGGGGCTGGGAAACCCAGCTCTGCTCCACAGCTCAGAGACTGTGGAGCTGTCAAAGCCCAAGTAGTGCTGGTGGGTAGCCAGTAAAGGACCACAGCCCATTCCTATTTCTGCCCCTACCATTCCTGAGGCCCCTTAACCAAAGCCTCTCACCCAGACCTCAGCTCTGCTGTCTCCAAGCCCCTTTAACCCTTACCTCCACCCAGATATGGCCTGCCCCTGCCATTCCAGAGACCCCTGATCCTTCCCTATCCTCAAATCAGCCCACTCTGTGGTCCTTGTAGATCCCCAACCCCCCCCCCCCACACACACACACCACCACACAGACACAACACAGCCCACCTCTCTCCAATTCCCTCTTTTCCCCTTCCACCTGTTTCTGGCCCTCCACCCATTTCCCCTCTCCCTCTACCCAACACAGAACCTACTAGATGGACATCAGGTCATGTCAGTATGGGAAGTATGGTCAGGTCCTTGTGGAGGGTGACATCCCGAGCTTGGGGGCAGGAGGTGGGGTGGAGTCTAGGAGATGAATTCTGTCTCTTCTTGCCCCCAACCTATGGAGACTCCCCTCCCACATGATCATAGCCTACCCCTACACCCCCAGTTGATTTGAACTTTTGTACATTCCCTGAGATAATTTCTTCCATTACTGCTTGGTACATAGAGCCTTCATATTTAACCATTTCATAAGAAAGCCAAGTGTCTATACCTTCCACACAGAAAAGGCAATATGATCTTAATTTCTGGTTCTAAAATTGAATCTTAATTTATATTTTTGATAATTCTCTTTTGTATCCTCTAAACTAAGAAGCAGTTGATCCTATACACATTCCACAGCTGGGATGGTTGGGGAATATAGAAGAGGTTAAGTTTCCCTTGGGGTAATAGCAGGTCTAATCAGAGGTCAGCATACCATGTTGGCCTCTGGTAGCTCTTAAGAGACCCACTGGACTTTTTGCAGTATAGGAAACACCATTAGTAGGAGCATTGACAGCAGATCAATGGAAGTAATTATTCCCCTCTACTTGGCACTGGTGAGGCCACATCTGGAGTGCTAAGTTCAGTTGTGGGCCCTGCACTACAGAACAGATACAGACAAGTTCAAGAGAGTCCAGCAAAGGGCAACAAAAATGGCTAGAGGGCTGGGGTACATGACTTATGAGGAGAGGCTGAGGAAACTGGCCTTACTTATTCTGCAGAAGAGAAAACTGAGAGGGGATTTGATAGCAGCCTTTCACTACCTGAAGAGGGATTCCAAAGAGGATGGAGCTAGACTGTTCTCAGTGGTGGCAGGTGACAGAACAAGGAGCAATGGTCTCAAGTTGCAGCAAAGGAGGTTTAGGTTAGATATTGGGAAAAAACTGTCTCATGAAGAGGGTGGTAAAGCACTGGAGCAAGTTACCTAGGGAAGTTGTGGAATCTCCATCATTGGAAGTTTTTAAAGCCCAGCTTGACAAAGCCCTGGTTGGGGTGATCTAATTGGGGATGGTCCGCTTCTAGCAGGGAGTTGGACTAGATGACCTCCTGAGGTCCCTTCCAACCCTCATTTTCTATGATTTTA
This sequence comes from Alligator sinensis, assembly GCF_000455745.1. NCBI lineage: Eukaryota > Metazoa > Chordata > Crocodylia > Alligatoridae > Alligator > Alligator sinensis. Next base: position 256,428 of record NW_005842330.1, on the reverse strand, counting down.
AATCCCTTGCTGCTCTTGCTAGTGACTGTATGAAACTTTGGAGGAATTAATGTAAATTTCTTTCCAGTTTTCATATGAGAAAATTTGCAAAGGGTGATCTTAAATTTTGAACTATTATGCATTCTTTTTTCTACCATTGGTAAAAAAATCAAATTGCATATATATAACTAATTATAGTTCAGCCTATTTTTGCCACCTCCTGTTCAAGTAAGTAGTCCTTGTTCAGGTCACTGGTACTTTGGTTACCAAGTCCAATAAGGATACTGACTTCCCGTCCCATTCCATTCAGCTTAAACACAAGATCCAGATTTGTCAGGCTTTCTGTTTATTCTTTAGATTTGCTGATGTGGTTTTAGATGTGGACACTGAGTATTAGAATTATTTTCTCCTACCCCTCAGTATTAGGTTTTCTCTACATTTCTGCTTTCATTTTCTGCCATGCTCTTCCAGCGTTTCTTCCTATGTTCCAAGGCCACCTTCTCTCTTCTGCTGTAGTAAGGTAGGCCTTGGTAGAGCTTTTAAAGTCTCTACCAACTGCGTAGTCTGTGGCAAAAAACCTCAAAAACTAAACCAAACCAAACCAAACTATATTGCTCAAGTGTATGCAGCTATGAAATCCTAAAGTAGGTATCCAGTTACAATCTGTTTGTTCACACAAATTTGTTAAATATCAGTCTTCCCCTTTTCACCAACAATTTGTTAATCTATTCTTCCCACTCAATTATTGTATACTAGTTAAGTTCAGAAGTAAGCATGATGTACAGACAGTTTGGGTTTTGTTGTTTTTCTTTTCTTTTTTTTCTTAAACTAAATTCATTGCATTTATTTTTTAGGATGTTCAGAACAAAAAATAATTGATATCAATTCCTAACTAAATTATCTTTGGAAAAAGAACATTTATCCAGTGAAATTCATAGAGAATTAGCTACATAACAATAGCTAATATACGCTTTAATAAAATTTACTTATTTCTGTATCAGTCTTCATTCATATCCTCAAAAGCACTTGACAGACTTTTTCTCAGAGGAAATAACAATGTGATTTGTACAAAAAATGGCAGCATGGAAAAATGCTAATGAAGAGAAATACCTAAGATAAAGAGCATTTTTTACTGAGAAGAAGCACTTCAGTCCTAGTTTGGGGCTTAAAGCATCAAGACAAGAAGACAGACAGGAGATAGAGGATCTAGATGTGTGTGTAATTTATCTTGAGATTAAAGCCAGCAATGAAATATCAGAGGAAAAAGGTTAGAAGCTTGAATGGAAGTTGTAAACAGATGATTTAAGCTCCATTAGAAATTTAAATGAAGCAATTAAAGAGATGGCATTTAAACAAGTATTTGAGAATATTGGGGACACCAGACTACTTTCTGAGGTGCTCCAAAGTAGTGATTATATAAAAAAAAAGGATAAAGTTTAGTGATATATAAACCAAAAACATCACAGGTGTTTATAAAAGCCTATGCATCTCTTAATTATTTAGTCCAGGGGTTAGGAACCTATGGCCTACAGGTCAGATTCAACCTGCAGTGCATTTGCATCTGGCCTGCAGAACCATGGCTTCAGTGACATTCAGCGGTAGGGGCCGAAGTGTGCCCCCTGGCTTCCAGCGGCAGAGTAGCTGTGCCTGTGCCATGTCACAGTTAGGTGGCATAAGCTCCCTACACCATGTTGGAGTTGAGTGGCAGGAAGAAGGAGCAGCAGTGGCTGCAGCCTAATGCTCTCCAGCCTGACCTGAGGCGGGTCATCTTGGGCTCTCCCATTGCCAAATGGGAGTTGGTCTGTAAGGTGCAATTTTTCTCTGCCTCCTATTGACTTCAGACTAAGCAAGTTAACTCCCTGTCTCAGGTGTCCAGTAAGGTAAGAAGGAGTTATGTAGCTTGAGAAAAGCAATCAGCATAATGTAAATATACTGTAGTATATTCAAGGCTGTTGAGATAAAAGTGCTGTTTCAAATATGAGAGAGAATATCTTCCTTTAAAAAACTTTCTTAAGAGCCTGACTGTGAATTCAGTAATCTTACTGATGAACATCTATTTACCAATTTCCCTTGGACTTCCCAAATGCTTGCATACATGATAACAGTTCAGTAACCTAAAGAGTTGGAACACACAAAAATAAGCAAGATGTCAAGTGAAGCATTTCTAATACATAGTAAAACACATTTTTTTAATATAATATCGAATGAGTCAATGGAAATGTTGCTATTACCCCAATATTTTCATCTTCCAAGTTCATTGCAAGCATTAATTAGTAAAGATGGAGTGACACAGGTAGGAAACGTAAGGGAAAAGGGAAAAACAAACTAAGATTAGAAGAGAATCACAGAGAAAATGTTTTGATCACATTTGAAGTAAGGTAAGTGGCGGTTTCAACAAAAGCATGAGTTGTATGAGGAGAGTACATCCTGTTGCTTAAAGAAGGTCTGAAGTGTTTGGGAGTTACTTAGAGTGCTAAATACTTCAGTCAAGCATGAATTATACTATGATGAAATTCTTTTTTTCCTTAGACATCAATGAGTGTATGATATTTGGCACCTGTTCCCAACGCTGTACTAATGTTAAAGGATCATTCAAATGCATATGTGAAAGAAATTACAAGGAAAGAAATAACAGCTGTATAGCAAAAGGTAAGATTATGAAAATCAAAATGAGTTGTGATGCTTAGCTAATTATTTACAGGGTTATTTAAATAGTGAATTGATAATAATATATAATTGATAATAATATTACTATATTTAAGTCCTGTTAAGGAAAATTAGAAATATTTTAACTGAAATTTCCTTAAAATTAAAATACCAGTTTGTTTTTCAGTAGCCATCAGCAAACACACCCTTCTGGTGCATTTCTGCAAAATACAGCTTCTCTATTTTAAATTTAATTTAATTTAACTTCCCACAAGGAAAATAAGAAGATTATTAATATTAAAATACAAATGTGTATCAAATCAATGATAAAGGTCTTATCAAATCATGTAGGTATTCTGCTGAACATTTTAGAGACCAGAGCCTAGAGTCAGATCTTTTTCTTGGTGACATTGTTTCATGTTTGCTGCAAGTGTGTAGCAGGGTAGCTGAGGGTTTGCTGAGAAGCCTTGGACAAGTTATTTTCAGTAGTGTGATAGTATACATTGGGCAGAGATTGTCAGTATACTACGTACACAAAATGCTGTACTTTTCCTGTCACAGAAAAATTTCAGTCCTTAGGAAATACTAACAATTGCTCTACACACACTAAAACATCTATGTGCATTCACAATCATCATCTACTACTGGAGGAATAGATAATATCAGCCAGACAAAGGGTCAGACTATGTTGCTGATAGTGAGCAGTTGTTTGTATTTGTGAAGAACATCCAAGAATTGCACATTAAGACTGTGTAAAGACATTTGGGGAGGTTAGGGGGAGGTTAGATTGCATTTAAATGCCCACCCAATTTAAGGTAAATCAGGATGGGGCCTGTTAATGGAGGATTGGGGTGTCAGGGGGCCAGCGAGGTCTGCATGAGGGTTTGGCAGGATGAGGAAGGTTTATAGGGTCCACAGAGGGGCTTGAGGGCTCTCTTCCCCACAGCCTAGGATTATAAGTTATTTTTTAGACCCCCAACTCCTGGAAGAACAGCCCCCACACCTGGTGAACAGCCCATTTACTTGCTCAGCCCCTGCACTGGTGAATGCCAGAAAAAGCAGCATAAGAAGTGGCTTGGAGGATGGGGGTTTGGTGGCATCAGGGGGAAGTCGTCTATCTAGCGGTCAAGGGAAACAGCTGGGAGTGGGGGGAGGAGGGGGCTAAAAATAGCCCCATGTGGAGGAGGGTAGGAAAAGCACAGCCCTAGCACTGGGGCTGGTGGCTGGGCTTTCCCAGCCTTGGGGCTGTGCTAGGAACTATACAGATGTTGGACAGTTAGATTGGTCTAAAAATGGTCAACCCAATCTAATCTGAGTTAACTTAAATGAGGTTGGCCAATTTTAAATCAATCTGTCCTGAACTTTTGTACAGTTTGCACTTACATACACCTAACTAGTGCAAGAGCTGCACCTGGGCAAGCTAAGTTATATTGGGTGGCTATTTTTAACCTGATCTAACTTTCCTGTAACCTTCCCGAATGTCTGTATGAGCCTAAATTTGCCTTTTGGTATCTCTACCCATGAATTCTGAAGGAGAATTGTTGGCTAGTTTCATTTTCTAGAATGTCTTCCCATTCATATGGCAAGTGGTATATATAACAATGTGGCACAGCACTAAGCCACTGTTTCCTCTTGTATTTCTTATGAAAGAATTCTCTTTGTGTACAGTTTTGAGCTATAATTGTCTGGTTAAAGTCAATTAAAAACCCCCATTAGTTTCAGTGAAAACAAAGACATTCACATTTCCAATTTGGCAGAGCAGGTTCATAAAACAGTTCTGAAATACTGACAGGTTTGGATTGATATGTTTATTTAAGATCTTTAAAGTACAGAGTAAATAGTGAATATGATATATTTTGATCTCTTCCCTTACCTTTTTGTCTGTCTCTTTAAATTACACACTCAAGAGAAGAACTGAGGATGAACAACATCTAATGCATTGTAGCATTACCAGAACATTATACTTACTATTACTACTAAAAGTGTTGTAGTGTTTAAAAGCCCAAACAATCACAAGCCAAGTTAGTTGTTAAGATTATGAAATTATATTAAATGAACATGAGACAAAAACACAAATGAACAATATTCATTATTGTATTAGTTGATATTTACTTTATTTTTGTATTTCATTATAATAATCTCCAGGCTCTGAAGATCAAGTTCTCTACATTGCTAATGACACTGATATCCTGGGTTTTATATATCCATTCAACTACAGTGATGTTCATCAACAAATTTCACATATTGAACATAATTCAAGGATAACGGGAATGGATGCATATTATCAAGGGGATATGATTATTTGGAGTACTCAGTTTAATCCAGGAGGGATTTTCTACAAAAAACTCCTTGGAAGAGAAAGAAGACAAAGTAATAGTGGTTTGATTGTAAGTTGAAAATTACAAGATGAATCATTTCTTTATTTACTTATTTTTACATTTCAAAGCTATACATACCATTTGTCCAGGATGAATGATCTAATTTATACAGCTGCATGTGATCATATATTAAATAACAGGTCCACCTTATCATGTGTTTATTGAAATCCTATGTGCTTCAAAATAAATCACTTGTGCCTTTCTGTAGTAATTTTCTAGGACAATCGTATTCTGGAGAGAGTTTTCAAAGGTTCACAGGGGCCCCTTGCTATAATTCTTCCATGAAAGTGAAGGTTGGTATCATGCATCTTTGGACTTGACCCTCTCTCTGGACACTGCTACATATTTGGCTGAGAAAAATCTCCTGAAGTGCTATATTCAGATAAAGTACATTTAATATCTGAGAGGCAATGATTTTTTGTGATATCTTTTATTAGACTGGCTGAATAGTTGGAAGAGCTGTTGGACAAGCTGTCAGTCTTCCATGTGCCCTTCTTCATGTCACTTTACTATCAGTAATTTTTTAAAACACAGTGTATCCTTCCTTCATTTTATTTGGACAAATAGAAGTCCCCCTCTCACATATTTCTTTCTTTGCGAAAGTCCACAAATTTCCTGAAATGTGAATTTTGGCCAATGAACAAAATTGTTGAGTCCTTTTAAGAGTACTAATCCAGGGCATTGAGATCTGATATAGACATAACCTAACCTTATACAAATAATTGCCAAATGAGTTATGCTAGTCCTGTTAGAGATGTCAGTTTTTGGTGTTTGTGTTTTACAAATAAGCATGTCCTTTTCAAATTAAAAAAACCCAAAACTTTATATGTGCAAAACAAAAAAGGCATATTAAAGTATGATAATGTATATATCTATGGTCTATTTTTTATCATTCTTAATACTTTAATAGCTTATTCAAAAAATATTTTCAGTTCTTACATGATGTTCTTGAAATGGGACCCGTTCCAATTGCTGTTTTTTCAAGTTTTTAAACCTTCCTGGTCAAGATATTTAATATTGTTTATTTCCAAATAATATGTGCAAAAAAATAATCTGACTGAATTAAATGGAACCAAACTCTTGCCACACAAGTTTTGTAAAGTTAAGTGCAGATTTTTTTAACTAAGACCTCTGGGAAAACTGACAGGTTCTGAGAAGTTTTAAGAATAGAAAAAAATGAAAGGGAATAAAACAAGTAGTTCATATAACTTAAAGGATAAAATAAATTAACTGGAAGGAGTGTATTCAGATCATAGAATTAAATTCCAGGAAACTAAGAGTGTGTTAATTTAAATACTTAAATAGAAGTGGGTGAATAGTTGGAAATAGCATTGTTGAATGTTAACATTGAAAACAGGTGAGTCCTACCTTGTTATGTATGTATATAAAATATACATACATACATACATATGTTTATGTATATGTATATATATCTATGTATACACACACACAAACACAGTTGCATAATATGCATTATATAATATATTAGGAAATATATACTATTGTTCATATTTAGTATTACATGTCATGTCACGTCACGTTATGTCACGTCACATATTATTGTGTGCAAAATCTTAATGCTGGCATTAAAACATAGTGAACCATAGAAGTCAATGGTCAGTTTTCAATGTGACAAAAAGTTATGAACTTTGTCCCACGTGACTTTCCAGATTATTAAAAATACTTTCATATAAAAAAGGTATGTTCCAATTTGACAGTTTAGCAAATTATAAAAATATTATTTGGGATACCTTCATTTACAGAAGCTGAGGTGGAACTTCAGAGGTAGTCAACAACAAATCTAAATGAATGAGTGGTGTTACAGCTAATTAAATTCAGTTGTTATAAATACAAGGGCATGGGCACTAGCAAGAAAGATTTCAACTACATCTAAGCTTTTGGTGAGCTAACATAAACTCAACCATTTGGGGGGGGAAATCTCTGCACACCAACTCTTAATGTGCATAGTAGACAAAAATGGTGTTTGAATGCAAATAAAAATGGAAAATAACAGGAATATATTGATATATGCATTAATCAATCTATATAAATACATATACAAAATATTTTACATGTAAAATCATATCCTCACCAGAAATACTGTGTTCATGTGTCATCACATCCTCTGACAAAGCTACAGTAGATAAAGCATTTGCAGAGAAAAATGATAAAATTGATAGACATATAGAGACTAAAAATTGTGGGGAATGTTGAGAGAAGAAAGACATGGATATTATGACATTCCAAATAAATATGAGCTTCATGTCATTAAAAAATTTAAAGGGGAGATGTACACTATTTTGTATTTATTATCTTTGTGGTGTATGTAATTACATGGCCAACTGCATGATCCTGTTATGATGCAAAAATAAGCTTAACATTTGTGAACAGGCATAAATGTCACTTCACCCTCATAAACAGAAGTGCTGATTTTTCCTTAATGTTCTTTCAGGCAGTTTTTACTTGAAAGAAAAATCATGGTAGATTGATAGTCATTTTACTGAATGCATTTCTAAGCAATTTTAAGGGCTCATTAGCATTTCTATGAAGGTAATGATGTGACCTTTATGTGTTTGTTTATGTTAGCAAGCCAAAATTAGATAATCTGATTAAATATTTAACATCTATTCTATTTGATTTTTTGAGCCAACATTAAGGCAGAGTGGAAATAATTTCCCTGTGACTAGTTCCTTCTTTAAGCCAAGGGTTGTCCTGACAGGGATATTTTCTGAGATCCTAAGTTTTCCACATCCAGTGTGACTAGTACTGTATGTTCTCCCTAAAATATAAAATCTCTTCTGCTTGTCATTTAACTTTTATAATTCTGCAAGCAAAATTCAAGTTCAAATTCTGAAGACTTCATTCTAGTTCATTTTCCTGGTAAATGACCATTTCTTCTTTCAGTATCTTTACACATGGATTCTAGTCTGGCTGCGTATATTCTCCCTGGACAAGAAATCAGAATCTATTATTAACCAGCAGTGCCAGTTGGGGTTCATTCATGTATCCTGCATGCCCTGGCAACACAGAGACCAAGATAACCCCAGTCCCTGCTCCATTCATTCCAGAAGTGAGTCAGAATAACCTTGAGTATCATCTTAACTACTTCATTTCTTTCTTTTTAAGTACTTGCTAGTGTAGTTACTGTATGGTTTGATAAATTATTTGATCCTATTGCCAGAAAAAAGAATAGTTGTTCATTAATTAAGATGAGGCAGGTCCACTACCAAGGCTTACTGTTCAATAGCTGATTCAAAATCTGGCTTTGAAACCTACCCATTGTCTGATTAGTTCATTTCTTTAAATGATAATCACATGAAGCATCTTTTCTCCTTGAGGGAAGCCCATCTCCCTACGAAATATGGAGTTTGTAAATCATCTTGTAAAGTTTATTTTTCTTTTTCAAAACCCCATTCAGTTTGGGCTTCATCCACAGGAAATGTCACTCTGGGCTCTCAGGGAATAAATGAACCTCATTCATCTTTTAAAATCCTCCAAGATTGTATCTTAGACATCCTCATAGCAGTTAGTTTCTCCCACTGTCTGTGGAATAAAGGAGCACAGCTTTAAGTCTGGCTTTCCTATGTTACAAAACAATAACAAGCCAGTACAAAATACATGACTAAGTCAGGAACAGTGAAACCAGTATTGACCATGTTACTGATCAAAATTGGTTTCTGCTACATAGTTATGAGTATCAAAGACTATAGTTAGGGTGACCATATGTCCTGGATTGGTTGGGACATTCCTGGATTTCAGAGGCCAGTACCAGGCAGCCAGTGAAAACTGTGAGTGTCCTAGGCATGAGCTGTGAAATAGGAAGCCCTAAAAGACAACAAAATTGCCCTATTAGGTTAGCTTGATTAGTGGAATGGCCATTAAAAAGGGGATTGTTGATACTTGTGAAGGTAAGAACAGTGTGTCATTAATGGGCCATTGACTCTTTAGCTTCCTCAATAATAATATAGCAGCAGGCAGGACGGAGGGAACAGGGGAGAGTGTCCAGGATTTCACATTGCCCTGGATTTCATATTGTCCCATATGGTCACCCAACCTCTCTTTCATATTATCCTATAGTACTATCTTTCATATTATTCAGTACTGATACTGAGTACCTGTGTGGTACTGCCCTTCACGCCAGTACCAACTCACCTGATAACAGTACTTCCTTCAGTACCAGAGCTCCTGGTATGAGTAGCTTCTATAGTGGGGTGTTTCATTACTCCAGCAGAACTGCAGTATCACTCAACAACTGGTTTCCACTCCATGAAGTTCAGACCGATCTTGGTTCCAGAACCATACACACAATTCTGGAGAGCTCTCTTCTCCTAGCCAGCACTCGAGAGCACCTGTGCTTTGAAATCCCCTTCATGTTTCAGTGCCTCCAACTGAAGAATTTTCTCTCCACTATTTGTGCATACTTTGAGCACCATTGTACAGCCTCTTCTCCTTCTACAAAGCTCAGAAGTCTTCCTCCCTCCCCAGTGCCCCGCTTCTTGATGTTACTCTCTTTGCAAATGATGGCATACTATTATGGCCTTCAAACCTGGCCATACGGATCTTCTTAAAGTTCCAGATTCATGGTATCTAATAACTGAGTGAGAGAGTGTCTTGACTTTTACTATGATTGAAGAATTTTTCCAGAGAAACAGCTGTTGAGCGAACGTAATTGTATGCATCACCAACTGTAGCAATTTCATCATTGTTTCTGCATGAAGAAGCCACTCTAGCAGTCTTTGTTATAACAATAGCAAGGTAAGTGTAAGACATTTCAACAATTCCTTAAAGGATAGAGATTCATTCAGCAATAGGGCAAGAGAAGCCATAGAAACACAGAACTGTAGTTGGGAACCCTATTGGTATTGGAGCTCCCGGGTGTGGGAGTGCACCCTGAGTACCAGTGGCTAGGAACTCTGTCAGCTGATCACGGCTCCCAGCTAGGACCTCTGATCATTTGACCCATGCTCCAAGCCACATATTCAATTAAAAGTGTCATAGAAACCAGCAACAAAGTTATTACACATATTTTGTGTTACAACTTGATCACTTATTCCTCATTTTATCATGACATTGATTTAATGAACATGTACCCAGGTCACTACTTAAGCCGTGATTTAGTAGATAAACACATCTTAAGTGAAACATGTCTCAGGGGTCCTGTATCATAGCTCACTATTTATCCGAAGAGTAGTAAAACATATACTCCAATCTGTATCACATATCACATCGACAAATCACCTTATGAAAATAAACAACCAATAATATACTGCTGATAAAGAGCAGGGGAAACTAGGGCACTGCCAATGTGCTACCACTTCCTAATAATGATTAGCTTAATATAATATGCCCAGATGATCTTAGGAAAGAAGACCATGGAAAAAAGACCATCCCAATCAAGAAAAGCCATATGACAACCCTCCTCCCACCCTCCCCAACGCAAAAGGGGAGGGAGTTACCCTCCCTCAAGTCTTGACAAGCTGTCATGGGGACATAATTACTTCTTGACCCCAGATCTGATGGTGAGTTTGAGACTGAGCAGAAGAGCAAGATTTTGCAATCAGGAACCTGAGAAATTTCAAAGTACCCATAGGGTCATTAGCAATCAGTCAGAGCTGTAGCCAAGTTCAGTTCTTTGGAGGAAAGTGAAAAAAAAAATCCTTCCTAGTGCCTACAGGTAAGCTAAGCTTGGATTTCCTAAATACCTTCTACACAGAGATAGCTACTTTTATACCCAGACCTCTAATAATGTTATTGAGCTCTCAGAACAGTTCATATTCTTTTTCTCCATTTTTTTGTTCAGAAAGCCATTCTAAAGCTTTACTATTCAAATATAGTGCCCTCCTAATTTCCAGTCTAAATTGGTAGACAAATGCAGTCATTTTCATCTTGTGCTAACACTGTTCTTTAAATCAAATAACTCTTATCCTCCTCTGATATTAACCCCATTAATATATTACAAACATAGTAAAATACCCCTTCAATTTGAATTTTTCTAAATTATACTCATCTCATAAAATAAAATATCCCTCCCTTTACCATCTTAGAAGTCTTTCTTTGGAATTCAAGAATTTTTTGCACATAGATGGCCAGACCTCTGCACACTGTTCTCAGTGGGCTGTTACTAATGTATTGTACAGTGGTACTTGTACTTATTTATCTCTACTGAACTGCACCTAACACACCCTAGAATTACATTAGCCTTTTTCATGTGCAGATCACAATGGCCGATCAACATAATCCTAAAGTCAACCAACTCTCTTTCTTCCTTCCCTGCCTCCAGTCTAAAAGCCCCTCTTTTCTCAATCACAATGTTAAATAGAATGGATCCTAAAACAGATCCTGAGAAACTTTGCTAGTAATATTTTTTTCCAGTTGGATAACTCAAATTTTAGTTAAACTTTTAGCATTCTCTATCCAATGTCTAGGGGCCAAGGTGTTATGCCCATATACAAGCACATTTTGGACCCATGGACATATTTAGCTTTAGTCTTTAGCGTATCAAGGTTTAGTCATCAAAAGTTTCGCATCTCATTTAAGTCATTTGCGTATTTTTATTTCTATGTTCCAGGTACCTTAATGATGATGGCTGACATGAGAAGTAAAAACAACCTACCCCACATAAGTTCAACTTGAAAGAGAGTGTGAAACATATAGGATCCTTTTGACATGCTCCTGTTTATGGGAACAATTTGTTGCAACAATTCTGAGGGCATGGCTAGATGCTGTAGAGACTGAATAAAATTAATGGTTATAAAAATTACAGTGAGGGACACATACATACATTTAACTTACCAAAGCACATGCAGATAGCATTTGAGGACTTAGGACCAGATCTCATGCAATCCATTAGTAGTATAAATATTAAGTATGGTCAGAAGGAACACCCACCAATCTTTTGCCCAACAGTAATTAGGAACTGATCCTGAAAGTGATAAGGAACTTACCCTTGAAGTGGTAGACCTCAGTTCTTGGGCCCATGCAATCTGAGGAAGTTGGAACCATCTTCTGTTTCCCAGGAGCATGGCATAAACCAAAGCCTTGGACTAGGTAGAGCTAAAAGTGTCCTTCTTTCCTCCTGTTGAAACTCTGCAACCTAGCAGAAAGGAATGCAAGAGAAATGGGGTCAGAAGATTAAGGAATAGGGAGCCTAATTTCATAGCCTAATGCATATGCTATGCCACCAGGGATCAAACCTGTGACCTCCAAGAAGGAGAAGTTATTGCTCTTGTAGTAGCTGTAATTTCTACATCTATATGAGTAAATCCCATAAGTCACCTGTTTTCCCCTTGACTGTCAAAGTAGCTAGCTAGAAGTTGAGGTCATTCCATTTGGGAAGTTTACATTTTATAATTCCACTACATTTGATACAGTGAAGATAACATCTAGCTTTTAGATAACCAGTCATTTCTTTAACTTGTCAAACAATGTAATGAGTAAACCAAAATATTTTATAACCACTGTCTATTAACCAAGATTGTGCAGTTCAAGATTTTCTTACAAATGAATCTGACTCAGAAAGACTGATAGACTTCTCACATATATTTGTGAAGCACTCATCTTTTACTGCTTTAACACATAATTGATCAGCAGAGTAATTAGTTTTCCAACATTGCTTTATTTCTAGTCTTTCACAGCACTTACATGTAATTGATCAGCAGACTAAATAGTTTTCCAATATTGCTTTAGTATTGTTGCTTAAATTTGGTACATAAACATGTGACGATTCCTTAATTGTAACTTAGATTTTGAAATGAAAATCTCCAAAGGTTCAATTGTGTCTTTTATGGCTAACCTGAGTAGTGACTTTGATCTGTAAAACTGGGCAGTAAACTTAAACAAGCTTCACCTGTGTTTGCAGTAATTACATTTACCCAAAAAATCAGTTTCATCTAAGGTATTTACATGCCAAGGGCTTTCGACAGAGATGATAGCTGTAAATTTTTATTATATTTTACTGTGAAACATGTTGTAACTTGATTGAAATAGGTGCATTAAATTAGTAGATAGCAGAATACTGAGAGGTTGGAGTTTATTGACAGAAGCAAAAGATCATTGCATTTTCTCCTGTGACAACAATAAATGATGTTGCCACTGACAGACATTATCCTTTGAAAATGTAGATTGGGGCAAATGTCAAGGCATACTGAAATTTGTTATGATTTAAACTAAGGTGAAAAGAGTATACAGGGATATTTGGGAATTAAAAGAACTGTATCATAATATGAAGTGAAATACAGCTTGAGTGTAGTGCATTCTGTATGCTAGCCTGTCAAATGGTTCTGCTTACCCTTCTAAAAACAAGTTCCAAATTACTTTTGAAATACGTCTTTCTGATGTTTAACTATTACCTGCAGGGTTGTGAGGGCATTCGCTGCCTCTTGGTTATTTATTAAATATAAAATAATTTTTAATTCAGTAATTCTGCTTTTAGAAGAGAGCTTGAATAAGCTCACTTCTATGGGTTTCTACCAGTTTCAGCAGAGTTATGACAATATCTTCCATACCAAAGAAATATGAAGGCTGAGTTAATACCCATTGCAAATCAATAATGTAGGCAAATTGCTATGTAATTCAAGTTGCAAATATCTGAACTGTATCAAATAATTCTACAAATATTTCCAATTTATACTTCTTACTAAAGGAATACCAATTTTATCCATTGTTACTTTTATTCAGTGACTCTTACTGTTTTTTACATAGCATAACTATGCAGAGGTTGACCTCTAAGGATAAAGAGCACTTGCTAATGTATCACATATACAAATATGCACGTGCATGCCAAAGCCTCACCAGAATAACTCAGTTCCTCCCAGCTCACTTCCAGCCAATATAATCAGAGTCCTTCTACAAGTTCATCTTCTTTCCTTCAGTTGTGCAGTTTGTGATTTTCACCTTGTTTTAATAATTTAAACCATGTATGCTACTCAAAACAATTGTGGTACAATGATGTTGTGTTGCTACTATCAGTTTGCAAACTTAACAGTTTACTCCAGTTTCATTTATGTTTATTGATGCTACCTTCATGTGGAATTGAAGGCTGGCATAGTTTCACAAAGTTATAATTTTCAATATAATGCCGAAATGTCCATCATTGATCTATATATACTGCATACCTCCTATTCACTGGTGAGTCTTACTTGCTGAAGAGGTGTGTGTCTATTTGGATTTGATACCTTTAGGGGACCCTCAACCTCATTTAACCTTAAATGGGGGAAGAAGATTCTGTTCCTAAGTAACATAGAGTCATCTTGTCAAAAATGTGTGTGTGTGTGTGTGTGTGTGTGTGTGTGTGTGTATGGTTATGTATGGGAAGTAGTTTTTCCTGTATTTTTTGGAGAGAGAGGAGTACATTGATTTTGTTCAAATAATGTTATTAGTATAATCAAAATGAATGAGTAAAGATAATATGTAATATATCTATATCTGTTTGTGACAAGATGACTATGTTACTTAGGAACGGAAATTTCTTCCCTGTTTAAGATGACATAAGGTTGAAAGTCCCCCAAAGGTATCAAATCCAAAGGAAAGAAAGCATCTGTTTTATCCATTCAGTACCATCCATCTTACATTTCTAACTTAGTCCTCGGTATTGTCTAATAGTTCCTTTACAGAGTAAGTTGTAGAAGCCTGTTGGTTGTTACAGAATAGTGTGAAGACTCCAGCCTTTGGGTACATGTTCGGGGGCCATGGCGCCCTCCTGCCCCCATCAGCCCGCTATTGGATTTGTATCTAGATTAGCATACTCTCAGAGTACCTACATGTGCAATTCATGTGACATAATACATTCAGTTTTGTATCATGCCTTGCTTCTAGGCACCACATTTACACATGTGCCCAGAATTGCAGCACATTGAGCTGGGTTGGAGCAGCCCTTACTGGCAGAGGACCCAGGGAATCAGCCCTGCTCTGACCCAGGGCTGCTCTGACCTGGCTCAGTGTACTGTGGAGGGGCTGGCTGGGGCACAAGGGCGCTCTAGTGTGGGGCTATCTGGCAGGCAGCCTTCACACTGAAGCACCCTCATGCCCCAGCCAGCCCTGTCAGTATCTGCGCATATTTAGCCCTGTCAGCATCTGCACATATGTTGCTGTGCACTGAAGAATGCCACTATAGGATAGTGCTTGTGTTTACAAGCACTAACCTATGGGAGAGTTCATTAGTTTCCTGTGGCCTAATAGGGCCACACATATAATGCCATATTCAACTTGTAGGGGGTTCATGTTTTAGAGCACTGGTTGTGCCTGCCATTTGAAGGGGTGTGAGCTGGGGGCAAGCAGCCTGAAGGTGGGAGAAGACCCAACCAGGCAGTCACATGAGAGTCAGGAGGCCACCTGATTAGCCACAGAGGCTAGATATAAGGCTAGGCTCTGAAAGCAGAACTAGCAGTTACAACTGTGGAGCTCAAGGTTAAACATTTCCCGACCAGAGTACTGCTGCTCCCAGAACACCTGGAGGTCAAGGGTAGGAACTATGGGGATGGAGAAGGTTCCTGGTCCTGGGGAATGACTGAAAGCTACACTGTGCTGGGGAGGATGGCATGATGGGGCTGCTGGGGGCAGTCTCCAGGAAATGCCACACCAGTGTTTCCCCAGTAAAAGGTGAGTATGGGACTCTGGAAAGCCTCAGCCCCCACTGCCTTGTGGGTGACCCTGTGGAGGTGGAAAGGCTAGAGGAGCACACCCCTAGCACAGGGCCAGGGCTCACTGTGGGGGGCCTGAGGCAGGGTCCAGGCTGAGAGACGTGGGCCTGAGACAAAGCCCAGACTCACTGAGTGAGGGGGCCCAAGCGGCTTCAGGCCCAGCAGCCCAGTGAAGGGCAGAGTAGAAGCCCCAGTGAGGGGGCTTATTCCAGCCCAGTGAGGCTGCTTCTTATTCCAATTATCAGGAAACTGGACCATCTCTTGAACAATTAAATGCCCTAGTCAAACTGTAATGAAATACATTTTGTAAATTCGTTTAGAATAAAATTCTTTATATTTATAGCATCAGCTCAGTCTTTTTAATAATAACTTTTTTATTATTATTATTTTCCATGTTAATAGAAGCTGGTCACCTTTTCTTAATAACTATAGTGGCACTAGCTTCATTCAGAAGTAGGGAAACAGTTGGTGAAATTTCACTTCTGTACTATCCGCTACTGTGAACCAGTGAACAAATGGATATTACCTGCTGGAGAAACTTCTCTGCTACTGAATATATTCACATCAGACTTGTGCGCCTCTAGTCATATAATCATAAATGGCTGTATTTCTGTATTTGAAACTATATCTCGTATATGTGGCCAGTAAAATATAATCAGTATAATTGTTCAGTCATGCTTTACAAACTTTTATTTATTTATATATCTTATTTATATCATATAGGATATGCCTACATGTGCCATTAATGCACAGCAATAAACTCCAGGTCTTATTGCTCTGGGGAGGCTCCTGGGATTATATGTAGATGCTGAGATGTTTACTGTGGAGCTAGTTAGTCAGCTTTTCAGTAAACATCTTACGTAGATGTGCCCATATAGAAGTTAAATATCCAAACCTGTAAATACTATAAAATATAAACTTGATACTTCTAACTTCAAAATCTGTTCTTTCTAGTGTCCTGAATTCAAAAGACCAAGAGACATTGCTGTTGATTGGATTGCTGGAAATATTTACTGGACTGATCATTCTAGAATGCATTGGTTCAGTTACTATACAACTCACTGGACGAGCTTAAGATACTCCATTAATGTAGGACAGTTGAGTGGACCAAACTGTACAAGGCTCCTTACTAATATGGCAGGAGAACCATATGCAATTGCTGTAAATCCAGAAAAGGGGTATGTAATTTTGGTGGCATTTTATCATTTCCCTTCCCCCCATTTTAACAATAATAGAAGTACAAACATAAACATAAGCAAATAAAATGTAATAAAGTTTTCAACGTGTAAATTTGGTTAGATTATTTATTTTGCATTTCTACCTCAGTTTTCCCATTTGCAAAATGAGGCTAAAACTTCTCCACCTCCTAGATGTAAAGTATTTTGAGAGTTTTGGAAGAGAGGTGTAAATATACTAATTTATGTTAATTCAGGACAACTGTTTTATATTTGCTATTTTTAGAATGATGTACTGGACAGTCATTGGGGACCACTCTCACATAGAAGAAGCATCAATGGATGGTACTCTGAGAAGGATACTGGTGCAGAAAAATTTACAAAGACCTACAGGTATACAGCTGTTCAACCTCCTCCCTTATGAAGTTTTTAGTAGTTCAATATGAAATTCTTCTCTGAATCCCAGTTCCTGTTTTAAGAGAACTGAGCATTTTATATACTAGACATGCATAGTTACAGCTGAATATTCTTAATTATATTTTAAAATCACATAACTTGATGTAACTAACATAATACAATGGGCACATCTACATGAAACACTTAATGAGCAGCTGACTGATGACTGCACATTACAGTGTCATGGCAAAAACCATTCTATTAGGTTAATGCACGGTAGTATTAGTCTACTGCTCATTAACCATCAGGAAAAAATGTCCGATCATGGTAATGCTCAGGAGGGCAGCCTACTACATGTTTATTTAGTACTTCCTTTTGCAAGTACTATATTTAATGCACAGAGTTAGTGCACATTAATGAACATGTAAACATGCCCAGTGACTTTATAAGACAGTACTAAAGAAGTAAAGATAATTGATTTAAGTAAATGCTGTTCAAAAATTGTTAGCTAACATGAAAAAATCAGTTAAGGCAGAACTAATTAGTAGTTATATGCTTACATTTATAAAAATACCTTCAGTCTAATAGTTACTGCATTGAATGCCATGGAAAACTTCAAAACCCATTCATTTTAATAAAAATATGAAAAGATATGTTACTATTCAGAGAAGTGACAACTTAATTATCTATAAATTTAAGTTTAACAAGAAAAGTGACAGTAAAGATCATGTGAGTTACTATTATGAGTCCATTGGTAGAAAGGAAAAGAAAAGTAAAATTGTGTTCATGACAAAGGAAATACCAAAATACAGATCTGATGGATCATATCTAACTAACAACATCTATTATTAAGCCACCACTGGTCTATTTCTTTCTTTCTGATCATATAAAAAATAAATACATTTCTCTCTCAGTTGATTCTAAATCATGTTTATAGTATTGAGCATTTATTCTTCACTTTACAAATATAAAGAAATGATCTCTTCTTACTTGATTAGATACAATCTAACAACTTATACCATAGCAAATCAGGTAAGGAAAGTGGTGAAAAGACCACTCAAATTCTGGAACACAAACAAACAAACAAAATGTCATTTTCATGATCATGATCTTTTCAGTCTATATAAAATAATGTTTTAAGATTGTCTTACACTCCCAATTCTCTGGTTACTTCACCTCATCTTACAATAGAAAGGCTTTTAATGTTTTGTTATATGAATGGTTAGTTTTAGTCTCACTGAGGTTTGCTAGAAAGACTGAAACCAAACTGATCTAAAATTCAGATGTTTTATTTCTAGGCAGACCAGAAACATGACTTTGAATTAGCTTATTTTCATGATAGTTATCTCTATCCATTTTCTATTCTAGGAAGTTTTAGCTAAACATCTGGCTACACCTCTGAATTCTTAATGGGGTGAATAAAGTGGAAATTAATAAATGATGCATCTTGCTTTTTACTGGAAAACATTAGTTAATTAATAGTCAGGCTCAGTTTAAAGTTATTGCACCTTTAAGTTTGCAAAATGTTCTATTTCATCTATCTGCTAACTGAAAAATATGTTCTATGACATCTTCCTTGTATTTTTGTTCCCTGTCTATATGATGAAAAATACAATTCCCTGGGGTCTTGTAATGTTTTGACAGATTTTTATATATTTTACCCAGATTTATAGCCTTTCACTACTAATATCTTCTCCGCACGCCAAAAATTGGGCCATTTTTTTTCTTATGGCTTCTATTCTTCCCTCAAATAAGACTACTGTTCTGATTAGAAAAAAGTGTGAAGCTTTTTTGAGCGCTTATATCCTACAGCTCCTCAATTTGTTCCCAAGTATGAGTTTTCCCATTCCAGATAAAAGTGTGTGTGACATTAGGCATTTATGCTTGATTTTAGAGGTTTTACACGCACCACAGTGATGCCATATGTTCAAGTATGAGGAAAGTAAAGCAGTGGCTTCTTTCTCATTAAACTGACTTCAGGAATTTACCTCTGAGAGAAAAAATAAGTATATATTATTTCTGTATTAATTTTTAATTAAAATACATTTTATTAAAACATAGTAGAATAAATTGAGCATAGGGCATGATGAATGCTTCTAGCAATTTCAGATTACCATTTATCATAGAGCATCGTTTCATCTTTTCCAAGAAATTATTCTCTTCATCTACACATTCAACTGTCAGTAGGATCTCTGATTTATTTTACTTTGTCAGTGGAATGATTTGTTCAGTCCTTAGGATTAATATTTTTAATGGAGCACCAAAAATACTCCCATTTTACCATGATAGAATAAAACTTTTTTTTCCAGCTTCCTTTATTCTATCTGTAGTTGATAAACTATTTTAAGGGAAAAAATAGTTTTTCTTGCAATGCATATCTTTGTGGTGTGTTTTTCTAGATTATTTATCAATAGGAAGAAAAATACTTTTTTCCTGTTTTATGTAAAATGATTAACTGTGACAGTGAGAGCAGGGAATTAGATTATTATATGGTTCAAGTATTCTATGAGGCTGGAGCTTTTAACAGGACTAAAAATAGGAAATTAATCATTTAAATATTCTCTGATAAAACAAGGGCTGCTTGATTTAACTATTAAAGCTGTTGCTAAGAGGCTGGTTAGGCGCAGTCTGTGTTTTATTCTTAATATTTGAGTATCATTGTTGAAATATTTTTAAATACTTAGTCTGGTTAAGTTAAACAACTTTCTTGTTTTAAATTATTCTCCTATGGATAATATGTAAGAGAATAAGCAACAAAAGGCACATGCTTTGTGTCTGCTCTGTCAAGCAGCACAAAACACAGTTGGGAGGTTCACATCAGACTATGGCATCTTCATCAACTAGTTTACTGCTGGTAGTCTACCTGTCAAACCTTCATAGAGTTCCACTGAGGTCAAAGGAACACTGCATATATCGGGGGTGGGCAATTATTACAGGCAGAGGGCCACTAACTGAGTTTTGGCAAGCTGCCAAGGGCTGCATGGGTAGCCCTGCCCCTTGACAGGTGCCCCACCCCCTGGGTGCCATCTTGTGACCAGAAGTCCCACCCCTTAAACCCTGACCTTTGCCACTAGAAGTCCTTCCCCCTGCCCCTGGAAGTACTTCTTTCAGCAAAGGGTTTTGCTATCTCAGAACCAGAAAAATACCAAATTATATTCTAAAAAGTGGTCATCTACAAAATTCACTAATTTGATTTAAAAAAATATGTTTGTCCTGATTTACATGTGTTTGTGTAGTGTGCACAGAGGTAACTGCACAATAGCTTAAAATGAAGTCTTATTTTTGTATATTGTTGGGGGGATTATAGGTATGTGGGGGCTATGGGTGTGTGGGTATGTGGGGTGTGGATCTGTATGGGGGGAGCATGGCTGGAGTTTGTGTATGGCAGTACAAGGGGAGGCATAGGTACATGTGTATGGAGGGGTGTGCATGTGGGACTCACCTTATGAACACACACACACACACACACACACACACACACACACACACACTCTGCTCCTGTGCCTGTGTGCGCGCACACACACACCCTGCCCCTGTGCTTGCACACACACACTCTGGCCCTGTGCCTGCAGACACACACACACACTCTCTCTCTCTCTCTCTCTCTCTCTATCCCCATGCCTACACCCACACACGCTCTGCCCCTGTGCTTACAGACACACACACACACACACCCTGCCCCTGTGCTTGCACACACACACACTCTGTCCCTGTGCCTGCAAACAGACAGACAAACACACACACACACACACACACACACTATCCCCATGCCTACACCCACACATGCTCTGCCCCTGTGCTTACACACACACACACACACACACACACACACACTCTGCCTTGTGCCTGCAGACACACACATACTTTGCCCCTGTGCCTGCTGACAAGTGAGCGCACACACATGCACACCCCTACCATGTGGTCTCATGCTTCACAGTCTGGGGATGCAGCCAGGAGCCACAGACACGTGGTGCTGGAGCAGGGTGGCAGCAGGAAAGCAGGAAATTGGCTGGTGGTGGGTGGGGCTGGGCTGCTCAAGCCTACAAGCCTGCTGAGGGCTCCCTTTGGGAGGGAGCTGGGGCAAATAAATATTCATTTACTAAATTTTTAGGGGCTCTGTGGGCCAGATAGAATAGCCTGGCAGGCCAAATACAGCCCGCAGGCCATATTTTGCCCACCCCTGGCATATATATGACATATTGCAGGATCAGGGCAAAAATGTATCCCTCAAGTATGGGGAATGCGGGATTAGGAAGTATATAGCTTATATTATGTATATTTTTATATTCTCTAGTACATAGTTCAAACCCAAACTTCTTATTTTTTTCCAGGTCTTGTAGTTGATCCATTCAGTCAGCGTTTGTTCTGGGCCGATTTTGAATTATCTGTTATTGGCAGTGTTCTTTTTGATGGCTCCGATTTGGTTGTATCTGTGAGCAGTAAACAAGGTATGCAGATGTGGGTTTTTTTTCCTCTGTGACACATGTTGTGAATGAAATGCTACTAAACATATTGAGGCCACCATTTAAAATGATTATTTGGTTTATAATTCTTATAATTATAATATCATTCTTATAATTAGCTAGACTACTTTAAAGTTACGTAGCACTATCCAAATATAGTGGATTGTAAAGTACCAGTCTTGGCATTTAGTAGGTGCAAAAGCATCTTGACTGACTTCATTAGGACTCCATATGGCAACAGGAATAGGTATGTATGCAATCAACTTCATCCTATATTTGTTGTTCAGAACACATCGACTATCTTGGGATGAAAGTGTTCACCAGTTTAATAGATAAACGTGATAATTGAGAAATTATAAACTGGTTAGCCTTGAATTATTTATAGGCAAAATAATGGGTTTAATGAGTAAAGAATTAAAGCATGGGAACAAAATTCATGCCAGTTCATAGGGTTTTACCCTACCCCCAAAAGATCTTCTAAAATAAACTTGAATTTATGTATAAATGATATAGAAATATTTTTGATAAATAGAAGTGAACAGATGTAATACATATTTAACTTAATATCACACAGTGTTATACAACATTATGATTAAATGATATAGCATTGTTAAATACCAACAAGGCCCATGTTAAATGAATTGAAACTTCAACATTTTAAAATTATTGTTGGAAATTGGTTCAGAGACAAGCCTTAAAAGTGTTTGTGGGTTGGAAAAAACTGTCTGGAATGAAAGAGTCAGCTTAAAAAGCTGAAGTAGAAGATAAAAGTGTATATTATATTTGTAACCTTATATGGAGGAAATACTGAGCACTAAGTATCAATTTAGGGGAGAAGAGCATAGCAAAAGCCAATGGCTGGAAATTGAAGCCAGACAAAATCAGTGTTGGCTACAGTAACAAGTAACAGTGAGAACATGCATTGTATTATCTCGAGTATTCAGTGGTATCCTACCCACCTTTCATTGAAGGGCCACCTTACATTAGGCACACAGACAACACATATAGACATTCAATTTCTTCTGGGAGAGTCACTGCTGTCCCAGAAGAAACCATGAGTATGCAGACATAAGGATTTTTATTCTAGAGTAAAAATGGCCAGTCTGGGAGAAAAATAACCCAGGAACCCACAGGTTAAATCACTCCTGCAATTCACTCTGGAAGAGTGAATGTCTGCACAAGAATCCACAGCATAATCCTCCAGCATCCCAGGGTGCTTTGATCCCTCCACTTAAGGAGACAGTGTTACTTGCTGGACTCTAATAGTCCAGCCCAGTAGGGAGGACAGTATTCTCTTCAGAGAGAAGCCAGCCAGTTAAGTCTGTGGTGTGCACTGCTGCCATCCCTCTCCAGGCAGACTAAGGGAGCTTGCTGAGCACACCAAGATGTGTGCAGTGGGGCTTCCTGGTTTGGCAGCACCAGCACTGCAAGATCTCTGCTTCTTAAAGGCTCAGCATTTGAACATTTGCTAAGGTAAGTTTTTCTATGAGGAAACCCCCTGGGAGAATTCCCTCATATCATTTGAATGTGTATGCACAGCGTGTAGAGCTATGTGACTCTTGTAGGTATTAAGAGGACTGTCTGAATGTTATTAATTTTAAGGTAGCATTAGAATGTGACTGACATATTTACTTTCATTTAGGATTGTTACATCCACACAGAATTGACATTTTTGAGGATTACATATATGGAGCAGGACCTAAAACTGGTGCATTTAGAGTACATAAATTTGGCAGAGGCTCTGTTGAACGCCTGAACTTAGATTTTGATAAAACAAAAAGTGCCTTGATTTTTCATCGCTACAAACAAATAGACTGTGAGTAAGAGTAATTATTTTAAACTAGCTATTATTTAAAAATCATTTATAAGAATAAAGAAAAAAGTGGCTAACTGCTGTAAATGTATTATGCTTGACTGAATGTGTAAAAGAAGAATGGGTTTGTTCATATTTCAGTGCATAAAAACTAACTGCAATATTTCTATGTAACAACATAAATAATATATATTTTCCCTGTTTATAACCCCCTCAATTATGATTTGCCTGGTCTTGGGTATCCACATTAAAAGTGAACCATAAAAAAAAACAGCAGACACAACCAGTCAGCTTTTTTTCTTCATAATACCAATGATTCTGGGGGTAAGTGTGTCATTTTCAAAATTGTGCTATATAATTAAGGTTATTTTTAACTTTCTGATTTCCAAATTATGACTTCCCACAGCATCCTGCCAAAATATTTCATATTTATGCAGTGTTTTTCTTCCTTGAACATAACATACTTTACAAAATAATCCTTCTGGAAAACACTTCAGTTATCACTATAGTGGAAGGCAACAGTTATTTATGAATGCCACCTTTCAGGAAGCAAAGAATCCTGCATCCAGTTGAAATTGCAGGAATAAGTAAGCAGGCTAGAAGTAATTATCTGAATTAGAACTTGATCAGGACAATAGTATTGATACCTCTGATAAGTTTGATGAGGCCTTTTAATTCCCAATCTAGTGTGAGTAGTCATGACTGAACTTAGTGGAATTATTCATTGCTTAAATTTAAGCGAAGGTTTAGCAAACTACATGATTAAAAGCTTAATTACTAGAAGAGGAGGGATCCTTTGGTTTTAAATCTCTAGATGCTGTGCTGAGAAACGAAATTAAAGAGAGTTGTGAAGAAGAGGGAATTCTTCTGCTGGAACTCATTTAACATTAACTTGAACAAATAGACCCATACTGCAATACCATAAGTCCCCCACAACTCCTTATGCTTCAGGGGACATCAAACCCAGATCCAAGGTTAACAACTTAGTTTATCTGTAGCTTATGAAATCAAAACGGCAAATCTGTCTCCCATCAAAACCCTAGGAAAGTTTGCATCTGGTTTTCTGGGGGTTATTTTTATTTAATTCATGGTTTTCACATGCATATTATTGGGACTAATTTGTCCTGGCATACACTCTGTTTAACTACCCACCCTGTGTTCATTCAATTGGTTTCAGATGGTCAGTCAATTGGTTTCACCAGGGCTTGCAGAAGATGTAAATTTGTCTCATTTGATTATTACTTCTGTCCCAGAACAAGTGTAATAAAAGAAAATAAACATGTATATATATTTCTCTTTTCTGACAGCACCTAATCCTTGTTTGGAATTGACATGTGAGTTCCTCTGTTTGCTTAGCCCTTCTGGTGCAACGTGTTCATGTCCAGAAGGAAAATCATTGATTAATGGAACATGCACTGATCCAAGCTTCTTGGGTACGTATTAGATAATGTGTGAAACAGAGGGGAGAAATATAAGAATAAATGGTCAATTTCTGTCATGGCAAAAGGCAAATAAACATGAGTCCAAAACTTGGTGATATCCAATATTTTAGCAGTGATCTGGAGCAGAATGTAAATAGAGCAGCAAAATTTAGAGGTGACAAATCTGTATGCATTAATCAAAATGAAAGCACTACAGAAACATCTATTTGACCGAGATGAATTAACAGTAGGATGGAAGATGGCATTTTATTCACTGTTGAAAAAGAAAGGCAATAGATTCTTAACTACTCTAAAGCATTGCTGATATCTAAGTGCACCACTGAGGGCACCACTGAGAAACAAACCTTGCCTGCCCAGCCCTACACACATCAAATACAGAAAAGAGTCAGTGAAGCCACAGTGAAGATGCCTCCCCACGCCAAATTCCTACTTCTGTCTCTGTCTCATTTCCCTATTTGGTATGCAGACAGTTTGAGTAAGTGGGTGGGAAGTGGTTCTCAATGCACCCTCAGGCCTACAGAAGGAGTATAGACATGCCCTAAGTTAACTGTTACCCAGTTTAGAGAATACCTAAAAGACGATCAGAATACATTATACAGCAGTGGTCAAAAAGCAATAACATATGTAAAAAGTGGCGTAGCAAATAAAATTGAAACTGAAATAATAATTAAATAAATATAATTGAAGCCATTATATTCAGTCAAGCTCTTCCAAAGTACTTCTGAGGATAAAACCACAGTATTCAGCCAACTGTGCATATCAGACTAATCCATCTCTTTGTTTAGATAAACATAAAGTATTCAGTGCAGCCACATGAATATCATCAGTTACATTTAAAAAAGCACCCTATAGAGTAGACATAGAAAATGAATGCTTAAATAGCATTGTCCCTTGGCTGAATAACTTCTTTGTACTCTGATTTCAATTTATGCTCTAGTTATGGATTTTTCTTTCTGGGCTTTTTATCCATTTGCTTTAGATATCAGCTTTTGCAGAAGCTCTGTAAATTATAAACATCAATTTAACAACTTGGGGTTTCAGCACACAGATAAGTGCATGTCTTTGCTCCACTTTGACATGGCTAAAATAGTATGAAGGTATTGTAAAATTTTTGCTTTCATGGCTCATAGGTCTTCATCTGGCACTTTAGTTAGACTTCAGTGTTTAAACATTAGGGCCTGCCAAAGAAATGCTGGCTAGGTTGGAACTGATTTCTATTTTAGCTCCTTGATTGACTTCTGGGACTGTAATTGCTATCAGTCTGACATTCTTGTCTGGCAGTCACTGGGCTGATGCTAAGAACTCCCAAAGAAAAGACAATAAAAGTATTTTAGGTTGTTGAAAGTGAAATGAGTTGTGAATAACTGCGGGGGGGGAATTGGTTGTTTTGTTTTGGAATGATGTGCAAAATAGAGACAAAATAGGAGTGAAATAATGAGCCAACTTCTAGGTCTTTGCAGTCAAGTTATTTTATGCATGGATTCTAATTCTATTTCTTTGAGAAGGGCTATATAGTGTAGACAGAGTATCCCAACCTGTGCACATTCAAGCTGTTAAAAGTTATTATCATCTCCATTGTCTTGGAACACTTTTGGTGAAGTGACATTAGTCAATACCTCTGAACCAGCATTTCCTTTCTGGCTGTGCTGTCAAACTCCTGCTAGCACATTGATCCAGTGTTAATCCAAGAAAGGATTATATGGTAATGATTTTTGTCAGTACGTCTGTCGTAATGTCCTAATCTGAAGTCAATGGAAAGACTCCAGCTGATTTTAGTGAGTTTTGGATTAATCCCTCAGAGAACAGAATCTAGAAACTTTTGATCAGAATCAGCAAGAGCTGTGACATATTTTGTAATTGGCTGTCTTCTTTTTGTTGGTGTTTCTGCTTATTGGTTTGCTTGCTTTTAATGCATTGACTGTAACTAAACTGTACGTGTGTTGCAATTATAGTATGATTTATCATTTTATAAGAAATTACCACTGAACTGAAAAGTGTATCACATGAATGGATTACTTATTTACTCCTGGGTAGTCTTAAAATATGTACTGTTAGAAGCTAGGTGTTCTAATTTGTACTTACAATATAATTCTTTCCCATCACTTAATAAACCTTCTACTTACATGAGTTGAATAGTACTTAAAAGTCGAAAAGCACATCTCCACAATGTGATTACACTGCTATTTAACTATATTATAATTCCAGTCCCAGTACAATACAATGTGACCACCAGCTTATCATATAACATTTAGAAATCAATTGACAGGTGTTATATAAGTAGACAGGAAGGGAGTTGCTAATGAGTTTCTGTAATCCAATAAATTATAGAAATGTACGTTCTCCACAGCCAAAATCAGGCCAGTTACCTATAGCCATCAGCTCCCCTCAAGGGTTTTCTTGAGGAAAATTGATATTTAAAGTTTTCCTTTTGATAGCATATCCTTTTGGGGCCCTCTGAGTAGGATGAGTCCCTATGGTTTTAGATAAATGATGCTTTTAGATGAATGAAGCACCTCATGCTAGTGTGCCTTCAGTGGTATAACTAGGGGGCAGGAAATAGAGGTTATCACCCTGGGCACTGACTTGCCAGTTGAGGGGGTGATGACAGACAGACAAAAACGGCTGCTGTCAACATCCACATGTGCAATTGCGAACCTGAAGTCACCACTTCTGCTTTCTCCCTCGTCACGTTCCTACAATGCTGTGTGCTGTGATTTATTTCTTTAGCCCTATGTATGACTAAGGTGAAGCATCCTGTCATGGCTCTACACAATTTGCTGTTAGTTTTTTCTAGATAAGCATCAGAAAACGAGAGGTCCTTCATAACAGTAAAGTACACCTTTCCAATTATTGCATCTCTAAACTTGTCAAAAAAGACATTTTTGACTCAAATCCCTTTGGGATCCTGCATACAGTGATACATTTTTAGCATTGATACATAAAAATATTATGATACATTGACCTATTTGCTTTTTCTTTATATGAACAATCTGAGGAATTTTGAATGCTGAATACCCTCAATAGATTTATGTAAATATTGAATCCAGATTGCACATTTTCCTTCATCTCTAATTACTTATCATGCATTAAATCATCCAAATATATGCTTTTACAACTCTGCAACCAGCTCCTTTTTAGCTATCATTGTTTGAACCATCTGATTAGCATTTTGAGTGTATTTAACATTTCGTAATAAAAAAATAGTTCATATCCAATTCTTATTTACGATATTCTTAGAGAAGTATTCAACTTACATCTCCTGTATTTCATTATAATTGATGAAGCACAAATCAGTTCCTAATTTATGTATTGACAGCAGAAGCATAGTTTATGCCTACTGTTTTTCAGGATCCAACAGTTCTCAGATGGATAGAGGAACATTTCAGTTTTGAAAAATGAGTGTTTACTACATTTGATATTGTGCCGCACAATGAATCAAAAAAGGAGAACATTGATTACATTTTAAACGTTTAGAGACTTATTCTAGAAGACAGCATTGAACAGTGGAATAAACTGTTTAACAGATGAATATTCTCCATTCAAATCTTTATTTTTAGATCTTTATATTTTTTAAAACAAACACTTGCTTTCTCTAGGCTAGATAAAATTTTTGAGGAGAGCTGCAAAGATCTGGAAATGCAGCTGCTCCTGAACAAAACTGAATTTTTACTCTAATGTGGTATTTCCATCAGTCAGTTACAGTTGGGGCTTTCTTATTTCAAACATAGACTCTAGATAGTTCAACTGCTTTGCCGAGGAGTCTGGGGGTCAATCCATACGTACATTACACCACATTCTAAAATTCTGTCTACAGCAAACATTCACTTTGTGTCACCTTTAAGCTGTCTTTTTTATTTTCACCCACCTCCTAAAACAAGTAGAACACTTATGATCAGGGATCCTGGTTTTCTTTGATCAAAAAACAAATCCCCAATTTTTGGATTAAAATAAGTAACTCAAAATCCATATTTTCCATGATCCAAATGAAACACCATTAATGAGTGTGTGTGTGTGTGTGTGTGTGTGTGTGTGTGTGTGTGTGCATGCATATATCTTACACACATCTATCTATCTATCTATCTATCTGTACATACAGCAAACGCTCTGTTATCTAGCACCAATGGAGAATGGGGGGTGCTGGATAACCAAATATGCCAGTTACCAGACAGGCGTTTTTGCCTGGTCAAAGTGCCACCCCTCCTGCCATGTCCGGTGCACCAGGCTTTCACTCCCTCATGTCAGTGTGCCAGGGGCAGGGAGGGGGGCCCCATGCAGGCTGCTTGGCCTGAAGTCAGCAAAGTGGGACTCGGTGAAACACGGTGAAGTGGGACTTCCAGTTTTGCTTTTGCTGGTTTATAGAGCATACCAATAAATAATGTGCCAGATAACACAGCTTTTAGTATATAGATTCATAGATGCTAGGGTCGGAAGGGACCTCAATAGATCATCGAGTCTGACCCCCTGCATAGGCAGGGAAGTGTGCTAGGTTCCGATGACCTCAGCCAGATGCCTATCTAACCTCCTCTTGAAGACCCTCAGGGTAGGGGAGAGCACCACCTCCCTTGGGAGCCCATTCCAGATTTTGGCTGGAATGGATAGATATAGATATAGATGTGGTGTTTCATTTTGATCATGGAAAAATTGGTTACTTTTTGGGGGTTACTTTTTTTTAATCTGAAAATTGGGGATATTTTTTTTATGTGAGAAAACCAGGATCCCTGCTGATGATACTGAGGCTAGGTACAGACATTACACACAAACTGATATAAGAGATTGGAAACTAATCTAAACCTGTAACAGAACAGAAGCTCAATGCACATAGGTTTAAAAATGTTGGAACCTGTTCCAACATAGATCTGGATGGATGTAGTATCAGATTGAATTGGTTTAGGTTAGATGGGTCTATTGAACTGCTGTCCCAGATCCCCTCCTGACTCAAATTAGGTCTCAGCACTCCAGCATCCCAGTCTTCTTTGTGGGTCCCAGTTGACCCCTCTTGCAGGGCAGGCAAGCTAGCCTCAGCTGGAGCTTATCTTCTCTGGCTGAGCACAGAGCTGGTCCCACGCCTGGAGGCCACAGGCTCCCCCATAAGCTGTGCTTGCTCAGGTCTGGGAATGCTCAGGCCAGGCCCATGCAGCAGGGGGGCCTGTGTTCCCCCCCACTCCTCTCCCACACTTCCCAGCTTGGCTGACAGTCCCACAGAGCTCTCAGCCCTGCCTCCTGCTGTCTCTGTGACAGCCTCCACTGTGTAGGC
>NW_005842330.1:205425-226235 GCF_000455745.1 Alligator sinensis | reverse complement strand
TACCTGCAACTGCCTGGCCCAGCTCAGCTATCACAGAGATGGCAAGAACCAGGTCTGATAGCCCCACGGGGTTGTCAGCCAAATCGGGCAGTGTGAGCAGGAGGAAGTGGGGGGCGGGGAATCAGTACAACAGAGAGCCACTGCTACCACCCCCCTGCACACACACACTGTGCTGCTTGGCTTAGCTGACAAACCTGTGTGTCTCTCAGTCCCAGCTCCTGCCTTCCTGTGTCAGCCAAACTGGGCAGTGGCTGTGGGGAGGGGCACGGGGGGAGTGGAGACCCCCTGACCAGTGGGCCTGGCCCCAGCCCCTGCCAGACCTAAGCAAGCACAGCTGGGGAGCCACCCAGCCATGCTGCTGACAGCCAGTGCCCGGGGGGTGAGTGGGGCTGGGGGGAGAGGCCACACTGCGAGGCATGGGAGTGCACCCTGCCTTCTGACCTCAGCCAGTGCAGACATCTGCAAGCACCCCCGCCCCCACCAAAGGGTGAACATGTGTTCCCTTTGCTCCTGATCCATTTTATACAACTTAGAGAAACCTGCCTCAGGCTTTTTAAACCATAGCCATAAGAAGTGTCTTTCTATTTGAAATAATATATTGGCTTGAGAAGCATGCACTATATTTATAAAGAGAAGTATACCTTTTGTTTTTGTTTGCCTCACAAATGAAAGGAAGACCCAGGGAATTCCAGGCCAATCAGTTTGACCTCAGTTCCTGATAAAATCCTGGAGAAAATGATCAAAGAATCCATCACTGACAGGCGACTAGAAGGCAGTATTCTGAAGGATAGCCAACATGACTTCATTACGGGCAGGTCATGCCAGACCAACCTCATTTCCTTCTACAATCAGGTAACTTGCTACCTGGATAGGGGAAATGAGGTTGATGC
Source organism: Alligator sinensis (assembly GCF_000455745.1). Classification (NCBI taxonomy): domain Eukaryota; kingdom Metazoa; phylum Chordata; order Crocodylia; family Alligatoridae; genus Alligator; species Alligator sinensis. Next base: position 225,345 of record NW_005842330.1, on the reverse strand, counting down.
CATATACTTGGATTTCAAAAAGACCATCAGCCTGGTCTCCCATGATGTCCTCATGGTTAAATTGGGAAAATGCAACCTCAACTACTTTAAGGTCCGGTGGCTAGCTAACTAGCTCTATGCTAGGACCCAGAGAGTACTGATTGATGGAACTGAGTCATCATGGTGGGAGGTGACCAGTGGTATCCCTCAGGGCTTAGACCAGTGCTTTTCAACATGTTTATCAATTATTTGGATTCCGGTACTAAAAGCAAACTGGCAAAGTTTGCTGACAACACCAAACTTCGGGAAAGTGTGGTCTCTCTCCAGAACAGGCTGGCAAAACAGGCCAACCTGGACAGGTTTGTGAGGTGGGCAGACCTCAACCTGATGTCATTTAATATGGAGAAATGTAAAGTGCTCCATCTGGGGAGAAATAGTTGACAACACACTTACAGGCTCGGCAGTGCTATGCTTGGATGAAATCTGGGTGTTGTGATAGACAACAATATGCATATGAGCCACCAATGCAATGCCGTATCTGGCAAAGCTAATCAAACACTGGCATGCATCTACAGAGGCATCTTGAACAAGGCTAAGGATGTCATCCTCCTGCTCTGCTCTGCCTTGGTGAGACCACAGCTGGAGTACTGCATCCAGTTCTGGGCACCGTACTTCAAGAAGGATGTGAAGAAGCTTGAGATAGTCCAAAGGAAGGCCACACACATGATTAGAGGCCTAGAGACCAGGTCATACGGGGAGAGGCTGAAAGACTTGGGACTGTACAGGCTGGAGAAAAGATGACTCAGATGGGACTTGATGGCAGTTTATAAGTATATCAGGGGTGTATATCAGGGCCTGGGGGAGCATCTATTCACCAAGGCCCACAAGGCAAAGATGAGAAATAATGGGCACAAACTGATTGAAGATTGCTTCAGACTAGACATAAGGAAAAACTTTAAAAGTAGAGTACCAGGGGTTTGGAACAGACTCTACGCAGAGGTGCTGCATACGCCCCCCCTGGCAATCTTCAAAAAGCGTTTTGATGACCATCTTGCTGTGGTCATTTGACCCCAACAATCTTTCCTGCCCAAGTGCAGGGGGACTGGACCCAATGATCTGTAAGGTCCCTTCTAGTCCCTAACATCTATGAAACTAAGAAACTTTTCATCCATCTTAGCCTTCCTTTTTCACTTTGGACTAAAAAATACATTTAATTTTTTCCCTAGAACTACTCACCTTCCATATCCCTCTTTAATATTCCAGAGAGGATGGAAATCCACCATATTAAATAAAGACTAATTACAAATGGAATTATTGATGGCCTTCAAAGGGAAGGTTGTTCTTACAGCTAGCAGACAGGTTCTCATATTTTCATACAAGTAAGAAAAATAGAAAAATCACTCAGTCCTAATATAACATTAATCTCTTGAGTAATCTTCTTCGCTAGATTCACTCAGTGGTAAAGCAACAAAAAGTACGTTCCTTTGCAAATTAAGCAAAATACCTGTGCTGAAATAAATTATTTTTTTCTCAGGGAAAGAAGTAGGCTTCTTCTCCCAAAGAGTGTAGTTCCTTAAGTTGTTGCACTGGACAATTATACACCCATTTATTGTCTCACCCCAGGACATGAGCACAGAGCAATGTGTCTCCTCAAGAAAAATGCTTAGCAAAGAAGAAAATTCTCCCTGCCAAGCAAGGACTGTAGTGTAGATTTTCTAAAGAAGTGAGAGGAAAAATGACTAATCACCAGATAAAGCCAAAAGTGTCTAAAAAGTACAGAAAGCATTGCATGATTGCCTCGTTTTTTGCTGCCTTCATGGAAGGTCAACTTTTTTACCCTTGAAACAAAGGAAACTGTCAAAGATCACAAAAAGAAATGTCTTGATGGCTTAAGCAAATATATTACAAATACATCTCCTTATTAAAAAAAGGAGAATGCAGCCAGATCTGGAGAAAGAATAATTGAAATGTATGCAAGTCTTTTCTTCCAAGTCAAAGTAGAGAGGACCATGCCATTCCATTCTTTCTTTAGGAAAAATTATACTTATGCAGGAAATTGAGGACAAGCAGGAGAATAAAATACCAAACTGTGAAATACTATAAAATTAACATTTTATCTTCCATTTCAAAATTTGATGTGAAGCAGGCTTAATTAGAGAAGTATATTTAGAATTCTTCCCAATAGAATGTTTGCCCTGGAAAGTTAAAAAAAATATGTAAGTAAAGCAAACGAATAACAGGGTTGTTTCCCTCACCAGGGAGCTTTGGTGCACAGTTCAGCAACAGCTGAAACACCTCGCCAGCTGGCCAGCTATAGCATGGCCAGCTACTGCAGTAGCTATTTCCACCTCCCACCCTTAAAGGCAGTACTCAGGACTGCTGTCTCCCTAGCCTCCCTTCAGTTGTATTACAGAGGTGAAAAGCATTTAACTTGGGAGTTTGGCTGACACAGATATCATCCTTTGAAATATGTTGTGACCAAAATTTGATCTTCACAAGATGCATTGTTCCAGTGGTCACCTATGAAATTAAGACCAGAAAAACCATACTTATCTGCATTTAGTGTGCAAAGGGAGACTGACAGTTTATAATTTTGATTTATATTTATAATTTTGATACATTGGTACCTTGGTACCTGGATAGGTAATCATGAAATCAGTCCCTGTTATTATTTATGGTGTCTACTAAAGAAATGCATAACCAGAAAGCAAATAGAAAGTAAAGAAAGAGAGCCTAGGACCCTAATTGACAATATATCTCATACCTGGTCACATTCCTTACTAGTGTAGTTACTTCAACTAATTTCCTCTTATTACTAATGGCAAAAATAGAAAAATAAAATTCAGATATAACCTTTATAGTTCCCTTGATTGGAAGGCCTTCCAAAACTAGAGATGGCCTTGCTGCCTACTTGATAATTTTAAACTATGTTGGGCTTATGTTTTCATGACAGAGATCAGAACTGTCTAAACTGGATGTTGGTAGAGAATTCTTGATTAACTATTCTACAGTATGAACTAACTAATCTAAGCAATTCTATAGGTCTTTTAATCATGGTGTGTTGAAAAAGGTTTCATATAGGATTGCAGCCTTCAGCCTTGGCTATATCCTTATTAAAGAATCATATTTTCAAACAGCACAGACTCTGTAATTATGATTATGTGATAATTATGATTGTAGCATAATCGGATTGGCTTGAAAAACATGTTTTGTTATAATGTAACTACTAGATGAGCAAATGTAATTACCTCAAAAGGCTATGGTACAATTAAGAGAGACATGGCCCCCAACAGACCTGGTATTTGAGAGGGAAAACAAAGGTAGTACAGGGAGAAGTAATTAGCTATGTTAGTCTGAAGTCAGGCAGAAGACAGGGTAGAGATGCGCCCCATAGACTAACTGACTCAGAGATGCAGAAGCTTTTGTGAGTAAGAGCTCACTTGATCTGATTCTGTAAAAATACATTTGGCTCAGCCTTGCCACCCCACCCCCACAACATACACATTTCTGTTCTGGTTAATGCAACAAAGAATTCCTGAAGATTTCAGTAACCTGCATTTTTTCCCATTAAACTACAGATGACACATGTAAACTGATGTGTGAAAATGGAGGAAGATGCATTATCAACGAGAAAGGTGATCCAAGATGTCATTGCTGGCCAAGTTATTCTGGAGAAAGATGTGAAACCAACCATTGTTATAATTACTGTCAAAATGGAGGAACCTGTGTAGCCTCTGTTCTTGGTAAATATATTTTTGCAGCTTTTGTGCTTTAGGTTTGCATGTATTTTGTATGTGAATAAATGTGAGTTAGTAGTTATACAAGACTGTACAAAATATAAGATTATAAATTAAATAGGTATGTATATCAAAGTCAAAGTTCTGCTTGAGCCTTATGGCCTATAGCATGGGTAAGGCAATCCATTTTCTTTAGCTGAGAGCATGCAGGAAAATGCTAATATCACCTCAAATACGCACATTAACTTTGAACTAAATAGTGCTTTTCATTCAAGTGTTTAAGAGTTTTCCTAGTAATATAGTTTGACTTACAAAAAAGAGAGTTACAGAAACTGATGCCTGGAAAAAGACTGAAGCTAGATTTTCAAGGGGAACATTAATGCCACAGGCGAAAATGTAGGCATCACTTTCATTCATACAACATTCACCTGGCCCACTGAATAACTGAATTTCCTTGACACCAAACTGTCTAATAGTCAGGGATCCTGTTTTTCTCTGATTAAAAACAAAAATCCCCAATTTTCAGATTAACTCCCCCCCCATGCACATTTTTCTGAGATTAAAATGAAACACCGCTATATATAGTGGCATTTCATTTTGATCACAGAAAAATGTGGATTTTGAATTACTTTTTCATCTGAAAATTGGGGATTTATTTTTCTTTTAAGAGAAAACCAGGATCTCTGATAATCATAAAGACAACTAGGCGACTGAATTTCTCCAGCTAGCCATACATATAGCTGTTCACATCCTGGTAGTACTGAGGTACATACACTGTAACAGAAATGTAACCTATTGACATTGACAGAGCAAGCATTCTTCCTGCCTAATTTGCACATGTAGGAAGTGGAAAGTGAGGGTACAAATTTCTCCACTCTTCTCTACTTATGGGGATTTTAACCTACATCTCACATGACACCAAGGGAATCTCCTAACCATCATAGCAGAGGGTACATGCAGGCTGAATTGCCCATGTCTGTTTTGTTAAAGCTTTTTCACTTTGCACAGAATATTTTAAATATTAATTGTGTTGGAAAGAAGGGGAATTACTATAATTATTGGTAATTTTGCTGTATAGTTGCATAGTTTGACATTCACCAGAAAGAGAGGAGAATTTGGTTGCATTCTCTGCTCTAATACAAAATAGAACATATAAAAGGGGTTTGAACCCAAGTCTCTCATCTCCCAAGTGAACACACAGCTATTATGCACAGGGTGTGGGGATGCACCATTTTCTCCTCCTCTGAAAGTATTGTGAGTGGACTGTTTTCCCCACCCCCACCATTTTTTAGAAGAGCTTAGGCTCTAACACCAAGAGATGGTTCATGGTGCTGAACTGAGATAGGCACCTTTCTGTAGCACTGAGTTATGCACCTACACCTTTCCCCTCTTCTCTACATTTCCTGTTGTATAGCTTAAGTAGTTCCCCAGTCAGAATGCTGATAGCTGACAGTTCCATTCATACTTGCTTCACTCTTCTTTTCTGGTACAGAAGGGCACCTTGTGTAATCCAAGTTGTAAATTCCTCTGGATGGTAGGGCACACAGTCCCCTTTGTGAGTCTAGCCTTAAGTAAGGTGTGCAAAGTCTCACATGACCCTGGGACAGAAGTGACACATAAACCAGCTTAAGTAATCAGAAACTGGTTTAAACCTGTAACAAAACAGAAGTTAAGTGCACATAAACTGGTTTCAAAATGGCCAAACCTGTTTTAAGATAAACCCCAATGGATATAGTATCTGGCTTAACTGATTGAGGTTAAGCTGTTCTATGGGACTTCTGTCCCAGATAACCTCCCAACTCAGGTCACAGTCCCCCAGTATCCCAGGAGCCTTTGCAAGCCAGAATACTGGCCTTCACCAGTGCTTTTCTCTTCTGGCCAGCTAGGCTGGCCCCACCCCAGGCTGTGACAGAGCAGGGCATGGGAGAGGGGGAGGCAGGGGAAAGGAGACCCCTGCCTGGATTCTGCCCAGGTTGGTGTGGGGGGCTGTGCTGTGAGAGCCATCCCCTTCCCCGAGGCAAGGCTGGCTGCACAGCCCTGCTCGCTGTGAGTCTCTGCCTCTGATCTCTGGAGAGTGGGGTGGCACCATGGAGCCAGCCTCTAAAGGCCAGCACCAGCAGCAGCTTCAGGATGCCCAGGTACCCCAGGAGTGTTGTGCTGGGTGGTGGGACCTGATCCTTCTTTCTATGGACCTGGCCCAGCCAGGCAGGGACATGGGGAACCTGCCACCCTAGGCCAGGCCTGACCCCCATCAGCTGGGAAGTCCCCAGCTCAGAAGGACAAGGCCAGGGTTGGGTGGCTTCATTTCCTCTGCCTCCCTGGGCATCAGTGTCCCGCTGGCCTAGGCATGCTGAGAAGGAATCATCACTTCTCAGCTGGGTGGACCAGGATGCAGAGGCTGGTGCTGGGAGTGGAGACTTCTTTTCCCCTCTCTCCTGCAATCAATTATTTGTGCCATCCTGGCCTGGCTGCAGGGGTTGGGGTGGGGAATTACCCTTCAGCCAGCCTCAGCAGCTGGGCAGACTAGGTCTTTAGGGGATCCCATTCTGGCCTAGGAAACCCCCCGGGAGTCCTGGGACTCCCCCCATGTGGGCAGACATCTGGCTCAGGGCCAGCCAAGGTGGGGGGCTGTTTTCCCCTGCAGGGGAAAGCAGTGGGTTAGAGGCACATGCCAGCCGGCCAATCAGGCATGACCTGGCAATGGCTGGCAGCCAAGGAGGCTGCTGTATGCCCCTCCAGCCTCCACCAGCCCCTGCCTTTTGGTGCAGGCAAGTTTTCTTATCTCAGAAATAAATATCTTTTCTGTTAATTACAGAATTATTCTGTAATATGTTCAATCAATAATTCTGTGATATGTTCAATCTATCCAGCTTAGAGAAACCTATGAAGACTGAATTGATTCTGCCTTGAGCTTTTTGACTCTCTATACTTAGCCAGTAAGACAGTGCTATACATCAAGAACAAAAAACTGAATCCTGAGTCAACTCTAGTGACTATTAGATAGTGGCATTTCTTTAATAGTGATGAAATTTTAACTACTGGAAAATAAGAATTATTTGTTCTTGAAACTCATAGCTCATGGGGTTACATATCTAAAAGACAAGCTCATATTAGCATCATTTTAGTGATGTCAGTTTGTTTTTAATCAGGGCATGGAGGTGAGAAAGAGGTAATTAAATGTCAGGTCACAAGTTTTATATCAACTGGAGCAAACACTTGTTGCTACTGCCTTTCATATAGAAGCATTTGGGTTACTAGGTGCTCACAGATTATATTCATTTAGGGTAGACTCCCTTCAGCCTATTGCTAGGAATCATTTCATGTCTGAATCCTTTCATTCCCCTATCCTCTATGGAGGGAGGAAAGGATTCCAACAAGGACCTACATTTCCAAATACTTCTGAAAAGGATGAACAGCTCAACAAGTGAGAGAGATATAACTTGTTATCATCTTCATCAGTTTACTGCTCTTTACCTTCTTTAAATCGGAGAAATCAAACTTAATCCACATATATTTCCAAAGCCTGTTCACACTGGAATTCACATCTACATCAAAACACCTTTACCCTGGTACAAGGTTATAAAGCAGGCACGGGCAATTATTTCAGGTGGAGGGCCACTTACTGAGTTTTGGCAATGCATTGAAGGCTGCAACACAGGCAGCCAGAGGCAGATAAATATTAATTTTCTAAATTTTAGGGGGGTCTCACAGGCCAAACAGAATGGCCTGGTGTGCCACATCTTGCCCACCCCTGTTATAAAGACAACCTATATATGACAGTGGAAAATACCCACGGGGTTTGGAAATACCAGGGGCAGACCCCAGCACTCCCAAAGAAGGGTACAGGAACACCCACATCCCAGAAAACTTACCTCCTAGGCAGGCTGGGGCAGAGAAAGAGCCAGGCAAGCTGGCATTTCGCCAGCTCTTCAAGTGGCTGTCCCTCAGGCTGGGTGGTGGCCAGCTGATGACGTCAGCCGCGGCTCCTGCTGCGGGAGGTTTAAAAACCCCACCAGAAGCCAGGCAGGGGGGAAGGCCAGCTGGGAGCATGCCGGGCACACCAAGACATGGCGTGCCAGTGGGAGCTGGCTAGACAACTCTGTCCCACAGCAGAAGAGTGAGAAGAGGAGCTGGAATCTGGCTGGGGACTTGAAAAGCCTGGCCCCAGATCATTAGAGGCTCTAGGATGGCAATTCTCCCTAAGAGAATTGCTTGGCTTCATAGATATATATATCCCCCCTCCCCCACCCCCGGCCCTGAAACCAGCACTTCGGGCATCCTGGTTGTCCTAGGAACCAAGGCGGTCAGGCTGATTGACCAAGGCTGCACTGTACATACAGTTGTGGAGGTGGATGCCCCTCAGGGCGACCAATGAGCCATAACCCTGAGTCAGAGAGATGGCACGAAGATCAATGCAGCTGGCAAGTGGACAGGGTGCAGGGGAGGTGGAGCCCTACAAAAAACCACAGCGAACCTGTGAGTATCCCTATCTCTGCATCTGGGGGAAAGGAACACCACTGAACCCCCTCTTCTTTACAGTTCCATCAAGTCATGGCAGGTGAGTTGGGGATCCAGATGACGAAGCAGGAACATACTCACCGTGCCAACTGGGGGTGCCACACTATACCACTAAGCAGCAGGCGCTGTAAGGATCTACTTCTACCTAGAAATAAAACTGTTTCATTTGGGCATTTTTGGATGTAGGTTCATATAAGCAAATATATCAAGGGAAAAAAAATTCTCCTCAATAATCTGATATCATGATAAAATGTGTCTGCACATGAAAATAAATTTCCAATAAAAGTTTTCATATAAATTCTGTTCCCTTTTACTACCAAATAATACTAATGTGATAACCAATTAAGTAAATTGCAGTGTATTATTCATTTTTTTAAACATGATTTTATTAAATTTTTGCTGGGTATTATAAATTGTAGAACCTCATTATCTGCACACAAATGTTAATTTGTTAAACAAATCCCACTGGCAATTCATGGATTTATTCATTGTTGGTTTACTTACAGTTAAGCCTTTTGGCAAATTCCTATGTGGACATTATATAACTAGAGTTTGGGGCAGCTTTAATTAAAATTTATAAGTTTATGACAGTTGTATTGAACTACAATAATTGAACAAAAGAAAATGTCATCAGTTAATTAAAAGCACACATCTGAGACATGTAATTAAAAGTTTTGATATAGTAATGAACATTTTCCAGCAAACCAAATTAATAGGAACTCTAAAAAAAAAAAAACAACAGTAAAAGTATAAGAAAAATACACATCAAAATAGAAAAGAAAATAATACAGCAATAATTGAATTTGTTAAAAACATTAACAAGTTTAAGGTAATTAATAGTATCAGATAAACCTGTATTTCTAGTATTGTTTGCAGCAATCATAATATATGGTTATTCAGTCAGAAATAAACAGAAAATCACATTGGCATGTTTTTCTGCCACAGGTAAAGAACAATTGATAAAGTATTTCAAGCTGTTTCTAAAATGTTAAAAATGTTTTCTAAAGTATAGGTCAAATAGGCTCAGATTTGCTCCATGATCTGCCTTTTTAAAGCAATGAATATAACTTCTTCTAGATTCACAAGACACGTCTTCACCCCTCAATAAAGGGTCCCTTTTCCCTGCTAATTTGGTACAAAGAATAGCAATCTTCCCCAGAGAGTGAAGCTCCAAAATGGGATAATGTCTGTCTAGCACTGAACTAATAAAGCTGACTAAATCAGGCCACCCAGGGTTTGTGGAATCAGGGGTCTGAGTTGAAGTATAGCTGGAGTCTCAAGCTGCTAGTAACTGTGTATTCTAAAAATTACTCTGCTAATACCTTTCTCCTGTGCTGGTGGCTTGGTAAACTTAAGCAGGACTCTTCAATCTTATGAATTATTGAGGACACATAAATTACTGATGTTGTTTATCCAGCAATACTACCTGTCTTTGAACAAAAACTGGGTATGTCTAGATGAGTGCAGCTGTGCAGTATGTAGCACTACAGACATGTCTGCAGTGCCACATACCTAACAATCAGATGTTCTCCATGCTGCAAGGGTGCACTGCCTATGTGCGTGCTGCTCCTTTTTTTTCCATGTTTTTTTGTTGTAGAAAAAAACATATCTAGGGGGCAAGAAAGCAGGAAAAATATGCCAGAGCAGCGTAAACATGGGCAGCGCATGCAGCTGAAAAATGGAGTCATAGTCTGGCTGCCAGCCAGGCTCTGTCTGGCTCCGTCTTGCCACAGCTACAGCACTGGGAGGCCCATAGGACCTCAAGTAAGGCTGTTGGGGCCAGCACAATGCTGACCCCGGCGTCCCCTACCACCCCGGGTTAACTTGCCACACCCCAAAGTGCACATGGAACAGGCATTCCCTGGGCACAAGTAGCTGTGGTGCAAGGTGCCCTGATGCTACTTGTCCCTAGGGAACCAAACATCTGCACTCATCTGGACTTGGCCACTATGTACAAAGACAGCTCTTAAAACATATATAGCTCTTAAAACACAACACACTATCTTCAGTCCTTTCATTACAAGAGGCCTTATTCCATACAACACAATATTGAATATTGGATATTTTTCTTATTTATTCAAGCTGTTTCCATAGTCTGAGACAGCACATTTAAAAGTCTACTTTTAGATTATTCTTTCAACTTTCCTCTTTTCATATATATCTATCTACCATGTCTAAATTCTGAAAAAGCAATCTTCTAGATAGTGAAGGAACAGAGTCCTGACATGTTTTCACATGTGTTTTGCAAACAGACCAGACATCTTTTTTGCTTTTATATAGCAGTCTATACCTATAAACTAGGAACAACTAAAATCTCTATGCAAAAAATATTTTAAGATTTTTATTTCTACCCCACACTATTATAGTTTACTTATCAATTCCAAGAACAGGGAAAGCTTCAGTTTGTCTGAGCTCCACATGCTTCATTTTCTCAGTATTTTGTTCCAAATCTGTTGCCAAGTGACAATTACAAGTGCCTCCAGAACCATCTCTGTTCTACCTACCCCAAATGTGTTTTGTTTTGGTTTTGGTTTTTTTTTTTACAAAATCAACACAAAATGTAGTTTGTGCAGCCAAAAAAAAAAAAAAAATGGAACAAAACATGAAAACTGTCATGAAAACATCCAGGATTTTCTGTGCTTTAATCTTTTCACATTTAATTTTTACAAGAATGACATAACATAACAGAGCTAGGTCTCAGGTTGAGCATCTACATGTGTGCACTTTAGTGCAGAGCTGAATAACTAGCCCTGCTGTAAAGCATCACTGTCTACATGTGTGCCTGTATTAGGGTGCAAAAAACTAATTAACTCTGATACAGGATTGGGACTCTGATATAGGATAGGACTTGTCTGGGACAAGTACTATCTTGCAGTGGAGTAGTTATGTGTGCTAAAACACATAAGATGGTAACTGGGGCTGGCAGGGGCATGAGGGTGCTGCAATACGGGGGTTGCCTGCCAACTAGCCCTGCACTGTAGCATCCTCATGCCCCAGCCAGCCCCCCTGAGCTTGATGAACCAGGGCAGAGCAGCCCCAGGCTAGCAACTGACTCCCAAACCCTTTGCCAACCAGGGCTGCTCAATCCTGGCTGAATATGCTGTGGTCCTGGGTGCACATGTATATTCTGCACCCAGGAGCAATAAAGTCCAGTGCAAACTGTGACCAAGTTTATTGTTACATGTTAATTGCATGTGTAGATACACCCAGGGACTACAGATTTCCAAGTACATTATGCAAAATATAACTTTTCAGTTATTAAGGATAAACATTGTTTTCCTATTAAGACACAATAATTACAATAGTAAGGGTCCCTCTACACACACAGGTAAAGTCACAATGGGATTTAATGTATGTTCCACACAGTTGTGCCTCCTGCCATGCCACACCACACATGCATGGCAGGCAGTGCAATTGTGGGATTGTACATTAGATCCCATTGTGCCGTATTGCCAGTGCAGGGGGACCTGACCCAAGGGGCTCCCAGATGTAGTGGTGCCCAATTACTCCAGGGCTGGAAGACACAGCTGCCACACCCTGCTACATGTGCACATTAAAGCTGTAAAGCAACCAGCTATAAAATGAGTACACATTTTTTAGGTCTAACTTTATGGCTGATTGGAACTTTTAATGGTGTAATAGGTAGTTTACATGTGTAGCTGGTCTCAAGGTAATTGTGCTATTAACCAGTGAATTATGCAGCACCTGTAACATGTAGAGGGCACTTTAGTTCCTACTTTAACAACTATTTATAAGCCACCCTTTACTCTAGTATCTGGGTGCAATTTACATTATTTAGATCAAGCTGGTCAATGTATCAAGGAGGAGTAAGGCCAAGGGTGGAAGCAATAGGGAATGGTAGTGTCCCTGTGCAGTAACTCTTACAAATCATAAGGATGGAAGAACAGAAAAAAATGAGAGAAAGACATATGAAAGTGAGAGTAAAAAAAAATATGAATACTTTTTTAAGTTACAAAATACATTGCATTAAAGACAGCTAAAGTTATAAAAAAAATACTTCCTTACTATGTTTTTCAAATAAGGTATTGCAGTAATTGACATCATCTGGCAGAAATTGACAGTCTTGAGATCATTGGTAATCCAGAAAGCTATACCCTTATTACAATGAATAAAAATTAAAATACTTTCCGCTAATGGCTAGAGACTGAGACTACAAGTCAGGGGACAGGGTTTTGTACTGCTTCAGAAACAGACCAACTTCATGATTATAGGCAAGCAAATAACTTCAGTACTGTCTGTGTTTGCCTGCCATGCAGTTGTCACTAAAATGTCAGTAATTATACACCTGTAGTATCATGGATAGACATCTGCATGTTAGCAGCAACAATTTGGTATATTTATAAACCTACTTTTGCACAGAATAGAATCAGATTCTCCTACAAACAGGCAAAATATAGATTGCCTATCAGTTAAAAAAAAACACTGATTTTGACACAAAAGATTAATTTCAAATTTTAAATAGTTTTAATTTCTTTTTTTTAAAGTGCCTGACATAAGCAGTGATTCTACTTAATGATTTTCTGAAAATACCCAAATCAGTGGCAGAAATCCAAATCCAGAAGTACATTAGTGAGTCATTTCCCCAAAAAGGTGTCTATGTCAACAAGTGTATGGTGTTTAGGGGCGTTTGTAAATGACACAAGATTTCCCGTTTCTGCCAACGCAGCTGCGTTTGTATTTGTGCGATCAGGATTCCCCCTGCTCTAAAAATCTTTTCAGCGCATTAAACTAACACTGGTGGGACATGTTTTATTTTGCGACAGTTCCTGCTTACATTGCCCTATCTTTGGATTTGCGTCATTCAAACACTAATCGACTCAAAGACTTATAATTACTGTCTTTTGCCACCAGGTGGCACTGCACTATTTCTGTAGTTCAGGCCTTTGGCCACTGGGTGCCTTTGTTATTTGCTGCTGTTATTTTTCTTTTTCGTTTTTTGGCTTCTGCTCATCCCTCCCTCCCTCCCCTTGCTCCCACAGGGGGCAGAGGCAGCGGCTGCTACAGGGCAGGAGGGGCGGGGGTTGCCTCTGAGGGCAGCAAAGGGGCTGGTGCCTGTGCTCATGGGGGCTGAGCAGGCAGGAGATGCTGCCTGGGGGGAAGGTGAGGGTAGGGAAGCTGTGGTCAGCTCAGTTTGAGATCTTGTTTTGCTTCGGTGGCAAAGGAGGAGTGGCCTATCAGAATTGTAAGGCAGGGCTGTGGGTCAGGAGTGAGGGGCACTGTGGGGCTATGGCAGGGGGCAGAGGGATGCATATCAGGATTGTGTGTGTGTTCCTAGAAATATCTCCAGTGGAATAAAGTTGCATGTTGGTCTCTGGGTGAGACAACAAAAGCGATGGAGCTCTGCCTGAGAGGTGAAAAATTGGCTTCTTTGAATTATAAAAACTTTTCCACAAAGCCAGGGCTTTTTAGTGGATGACAAAGTGAAGGACTTTCAAGGTAGCTAGTCTGATTAGGTGAGCAAACCAATTTTTCTTCTGTTCAGAAAAGTTCACTGACACTTGAGAGGTGATCAGGTTTTTACCTACTTCTCTGTGCTTTGGGCTGCATTGGGTGTGTAGCTGCTTTATCCTTTACCTCTGTAAAGGATATCATAAAGAATCATAAGGCAGGGCTGGTGGTAGTGGGGAGTGGGAAGGGACTCCTTGACATATTAATAGACATGAGCACTGGTCTTAAAAAAGTAAGCCAAATACTATATAAAACATAAAACAGTATATTTGCTAATGTAACATTAATAATTATGGCTCAAGGCATATGAAGTTTGCATTAAAAGTTAATACGACTTTGTCAATACTGCTCATGTTTCAGTGTTATCTGAGGTATTTGGCCTCAGGATTCTCTATTAAAATTAGTACCAAGTGGATATCCAAATCTCATAGCAGCTTTGAAACTCTCAGCTTAGGTCACTAAGATTTGAGTAACAAAAGCAGCATCAAATGTGAAAAATTCATTCAAATGAATAACTGTTGACTACACAATCCTTCCCAGTGACCTAAACTGAGATATGCTTTGAGCCATAACTATTAAAGCAACAGTCATAACAGTTATATACCTTTTAAGAATAAACAGACTTGTTAGAGTTATTTTAAATTAGTGATTTTATTCCTGCAGAATTCATTAGAAAAAGATTTACTTGAATGAACTTTAGAAAAAATATGCAAAATATTTTAGTTTACCAGTCCATAGATAATATGGAAAAGGAAGAGAAAGAGAAGAAGGAACGGCTTGGCTGTATTAGCTGTAATAGGAGAGGGAGAACTGAGGTGGAGGGCAGGAAAGGTATAGTCCTATCTTCTTCCCTGGAAGTTTAAAGAAAAAATTAGCAATTTCTCTTTCATGGAAGAAGTCATGGTGAGGCACTAGCATAATGATGGATATGGTATATAACCTGGATAGATCAGAGGAAAAATTAAAATTCATGTTTTTATTAATTGAAGTGGTGGGACATTGATATGAGAATATGGCAAAACAAGGAAAGGTCATATGTGTACATGTACATTTGAGACTTGTTAGTACCAGAGTGATAAGAAACACTGAAGTTTTGAATGAGGATACATGTATAAAAAAAAAAAAGTGGGGGGGGGGGGGGGCAGCTACATTTAGACCATGGAGGAACATCAGAAGAGAGAGGAAAGGAATAGGGAAGAAAGATTTATCAAAACTCCATGTTCAAGTAGCAATCATAAATGTAGAAAAGAGCAACAAAGTGTTCTTGTAAAAAAACCCTCAAGGGTACTTATCATAGAATCATAGAAGTAGGATCAGAAGGGACCTTGTAGATCTTCAAGTCCGACCCCTGTCTGGGCAGGAGAGAAACTGGGCTCAAGTGACCCCAGCCATGTAGGCATCAAGCCGCTTCTTAAAGACCCTCAGAGTAGGAGCCAGCACCACTTCCCTTGGAAGCTGGTTCCAGATCCTAGCCGCCCTAACTGTTAAGTAGTCCCTACGAATGTCTAATCTAAACCTACTCTCCAACAACTTGTGGCCGTTATTCCTTGTTATCCCGGGGGGCGCTGGGGGAAACAAGGTCTCCCCCAAACCCTTCTGAGTTTATAGAAATAGTAGTTTATACACTTAACCCCTAGTGAGTTTATAGACGGTCACAAGGTCCCCCCTCAGCCTTCTCTTGTGAAGGCTGAACAGGTTCAGGTCCCGTAGCCTCTCATTGTAGGGCCTGCCCTGCTGTCCCTGGATCATGCGGGTGGCCCTCCTCTGGACCCTCTCAATGTTGTCGACATCCCTCTTGAAGTGGGGCACCCAGAACTGGACACAGTATTCCAGCTGCGGCCTGACCAGTGTCACGTAGAGGGGGAGGATCACCTCCTTGGCCCTACTTGAGATGCACCTGTGGATGCACGATAGGGTCCGGTTAGCCCTGCTGACCGTGACCTCGCATTGTCAGCCCATGTTCATCTTGGAGTCAATGATGACTCCAAGATCCCTTTCTGCCTCCGTGCTCTCAAGAAGGGAGTTTCCCATCTTATAAGTGTGTTGCTGGTTACTACTGCCCAAGTGCAGCACCGTGCACTTGTCCGTATTGAAAGTGTATGCCTCTCTAAATAAGTTAATTTCTAACAATGGTGTTCAAACCTTGGGCCACAGGCCAGATCAGGCCCCCAAGAGCCTTGTCACCCAGTCCATGGAGCTCCTTGTGGGTCTGTGGGAAGCCCTGTGGGACATGGCCCTGCATGCTACACTCAGTGCAGAGTGTGGTGCAGGACCTGATCCCAGTTTATGGACCTAGATGAATATCTTGAAACCCCAGAGCCTGATCCCAGTGTACAGGGCCAGGTAGAGGTGGAGTTCTGGGGACATGTGGGACCAAGAGGAGGCAGTGCAGGGTTCCAGGGCCAAGATCCCAGTGTGCAGGTATGGGGTTCCTTGATCCCAGCAGGCAGGGCTAAGCAGGGGAGGTGCAGGGTCCAGGGGCCCTGAATCCAGAACATGGGGTGGTTCAGTATGGAGGCATGATCCTGGTGCATGGAGTTGGATACAGCCTGTGGCGCAACCCCCCATCACTCATGTGGCCCATGGAACCAAAAGATTGAACTCCACTGGCCTATAATGTACCGCCCTGCCCTACCTTCTTCCTGACTTCAGGTGAACAAAGCTAACTACCTCTCTCTGCTCATGAAGGTTGGATTAGGTTTAGGATGGATATTGGGAAAAACTTTCTCACTAGGAGGGTGGTGAAGCACTGGAACAGGTTACCTAGAGAGGTGGTGCAGTCTCCATCCTTGGAGGCTTTTAAGACATGACTTGACAAAGCATTGGCTGGAATGATCTAGTTGGGCATTGTCCTGCTTTGAGCCGGGGGTTTGGACTAGATGTGAAGTCCTGAGGTCCCTTCCAACCCTAATCTTCTATGATTCTATGAAAGAAAAACAGTAAAAGTGGTAAATGACCTGGTGCACCAGGAAAATCAAGGACAATTAAGAGAAGTCACTATAATGACTATGGTGAAATGAGTGCTGTTTCAGATGCAAGAGGTGGTGAAAGCTGGCTTTGAGGAGATCAAGGAAAATAGGATTAGAACTTTGTACACTACAAAGAGATCATTTAAGGCAGGGGCAGGCAATTATTTGGGGTAGAGGGCCACTTACTAAGTTTTGGCAAGCCATCAAGGGCCACATAACAGTCAGCCAAGGGCAGATAATATTAATTTTCTAAATTTTGTAGGGGCCCTGCAGGCCAGATAGAATGGCCTAGCAGGCTGCATCTGGCCCCCGGGCTGCATTTTGCCCACCCCTGATTTAAGAAGTTTAGAAATAAAGGAGATGACATAGTGAAAAATGTGGTGGAGTGATGGATACAGTAAACAACAGCGTGACTGTATGTGGAGAGAAAGGGAGAAAAAAAGGGACTCATAAGGAAAAAAAAAAAAAGGAATGATTATGGGAGATAATAGGGGCTTAGATGGCAAATCAAAACAATTGATGTGGTCTGAAGATTAAAGAGCTCAGAAGAGAGGCTTAAAAGATAAGATGATGGAAAACAAGTTCTGGGTCTACACAGTTGTTTTCAAAAAAGTTTAGAAAGTTTTTTGTTGAGAAAAAGTAATGAGAAATGAAAGAGTTTATGAAAGGGTAAAAGGTAAAACAAAGTGTCGTCAGGTTGAAAGATGTGAGATTACGTAAGAAATGAGTAATAGAATATAGAATAATGTGGATAAGATTGTAGAGGTAAAGGTAACAAAGCAGCATCATGCATATGTTTTTGAATGATCAAAAAAAAGAATACTATGTCATTTGGCATGTTAGTGTAATATGCCTCGCAAGACACCTTTTTTGGGGGGGGGCGGGGGGGTTGTGATCCAATATTTGTAAGTTTAACAAAAAGAGAGTAAATTCCACAACAGTTGAATGTTCAGTATATCCTCACTTTTTCTTTGGCAACTATGAAAATTCAGTCTGCTTAGATCATTTCAAGAGCTTTTCACTTAGCTTTAAAATCACACCTTGACCATATAAATAATGAACTATAAAACTATATTTTATGTTTAATAAAATGTCTAATGGTAGATTATCTGTTTTTTTTAATATAAAAACATGCGCAAAATGCAAATTCAGATAGCTACAACCTTTGGGGTATGCACTTCACTTCACAGTGTTAGCCTATTAGAGTCCTTGAATCAAGGCATGTTGATTTACAATGTAACATAATGCTTTCTACTATAAAATAATGTCAGACTTAAATACAACTTTTGTACTGCTATCAGAAATGAATGTTATGTTCTAATTTTATTTATTTTTATCATAAAACAGTTTTCTGTGTTTGAAATAGGGAGACCTACCTGCAGCTGTGCACTGGGTTTCACGGGACCAAACTGCAACCAGACAGTTTGTGATCATTTTTGTCAAAATGGAGGAACCTGCAGTTTCACTGCTGGAAATCAGCCCTATTGTCACTGCCTGCCGGAGTACACTGGAGACAGATGTCAATATTGTAAGTAATACAGCACATGTCTGGGAACTCTGTAGCATGGTGAAAGGCTCACCAAATGGAAATGTAATGTGAGCTTTGTGCCTGTGGGTTTTTTTCTGCTTTGCCAAATTTTAATCACATGTTAAAAAGTTTGTATAATCACAAGTGAAACTAATTTTGTAGATTCAGCTGATGCTTAATGATGCCAAAACAGCTGTACAATTGGCAGGAGCATTGGTATAGAACATTTTTTTTGGAAGTCAGGAGTGAGGTTTGAGACCTTGTATGTTGGCACAGTCTGCAGTTCACCAAGTGTTCTTGGTAAATACAATAAACAGCATTAATTAATAGATTTGACATTTTCCAGTGCTGGATAATAAGGATAAGAATTTCTGTTATGGGGTATACATCTAAAACAAAAATATCAATTTTATATTTATAAAAATTTCCTAGGAGGCAATAGTTTCAGTTGTACCTGTATTCATAATTAAAGTGTAGAAGGCTTTACTCCTGCATACAGTTTACATATCACTAATGATACTAATATACTAATATATAAATATACATGAGACTGGACGTACACCTTGCTGGGGTTATTTGATCCCAGCAGTCTTTCCTGCCCAGATCAGGAGGGACTGGGCCCAATGATCTCACAAGGTCCCTTCCAGTCCTAAACTTCTGTGAATCTGTCCATCACTAATATCTAGAACGACATTATACAGTAAAACAACTTTTTTAACCATTTCAAACAAGGTGATAAAATCATTAATATTTTGTAAATTGGTTCCTGTATATTTCGGATGCAATATTAATGAAACTGAGAAAGAGTTGTTTTTAATAGGAATAGTCATGGTTTATGTTATCCTTTATCGTCTATGAATAGCCTAACCCATTTCTCCATTACTGTCCTGACTCTCTTTTTCACATCATTTCTAATCCATTAATCAAAGTATCTGCAACTTTTGTCTTGACTTCTTCACTGACTCCATTCTGAATTTTCTCCTAAATGATTGCTACTTTCAACAGTCTAATTAAATTGTACTCATTGTCTTTGGTAATTATCTCTTTTTGACTAAGTCTCATGATCTGTATTCCATTTTTTACTACTATCCCTCAGTGACATCCTGCTGTCTACTACCTTACTTGCTTCTTTCCTCTTTTAAATCTTTTCTTATCTCTCAGTGAGCATGCCTTGTGCTAGTTCCTGACACTCCTCCTTCCCCTTCCACTCTGTGTAGGGATTCAGGATGCTCTTTGTGGCCCAATCTTTTTTCTACCCAGCATGTAGTCCACCTGTGGATCTCATGACCACAGAAGTTGTAGAGCCAGATAGCATATCCAGATTAAAAAGGGACTAGATAAGTTCATGGTTGAGAGATCAATTAATAGCTATTAAGCAGAGCAGTTAGTGATATGGCATCTCTAAACCAATGATGGTGGATGCCAGGGATGGTTAATGAACAGGGGATAGATCATTCTAGATATAGCCTATTTAATGCTCTCTGTCTAAAGCATCTATCACTGCCACTGTCAGGGCCTTGTTATATGATAATTGTGGGCAGCTCCAGAAGCTCTTAATGCCTGGATTGTCTTGGCATTACACCTGAAACTAGTTTTACTCACGCATTATGTGGCTTAAAGTAATGTCACTCCAGGGCAGGATTATCTCTGATTCCTGCCCCCCCAGTTTGTATCCACTGCTTCTCCACCCTCTCCAGCATCCCAGATCTCTGCTCACTGC
>NW_005842330.1:127962-205399 GCF_000455745.1 Alligator sinensis | reverse complement strand
TGTTTGTGGCTGTCTATGTTGTCTGTCCTGGAGGGAGCTGTTAGGGAAGGGTTAACCTACTTGCCTGGCTACCACTGCTACCGCTGCTACTTTTTGGGCTGGGCTCAGCCTAGAAAAGAGCAACAGCCAGTAGCTCTGCTGGCAGGACCCATACAAGCAGGTTAACCCTCCCCAGACTGCTCCCCTGGGACAGACAGCATGGGTAGCCACAAGTAAGGGGAGGGTGGTAGGGGAAAGCCCTAGGGGTCAGGGGGGCAGCCCAGAATAGGAGGCGAGGGATTCTTACCTTTTAGTTCTCCAGGCCCCTGCTATCCTGAAGTGCAACTACTCCAAATTCAAGCTAGCACTAACATGGACATGAACAACGAGTGCCCCCGGAGGCTGGGGAGGCATGGCGACTGCCCTCAGGTGGTGGTGGTGGGGGTGTGGTAGCAGTGAGTGTGGGCTGGGGAGCTTGTTTCCAGTCCCCTCTCTGTAATCACAGAGCAGGGCCTGGGAACAAACTACCAGACCCCACTCCATGATTGGGGATTGGGGGCTGGAAGCTCCTTGATGCTGGGGCAGGGGGGCATTTTCCACACCTGGGCACACAGGGCAGGTGCTAGGAACCTTGTTCCCCACCCAGCTCTGTGAGAATGGAGCTGGGGGGAACAGGCTAGGAAGTTTGTTCCCCACCCCAGCTCCACACTCAAAGCTGGGAAGGGAACAAGCTCCCTAGCCCCTGCCAGCAGATAGCTCCCAGCACCAGCTCTGTGACTGCCAGGCCACTGCTGGGTGATGCTGATCTCCTAGACTGAGCTTCACAGTCACAGGGCTGCTGCTGGGAGATGCTTATCTCCCAGCCCAAGCTCTGTGCTCACAGAGCTCTGGCTGAGAGACCCTTATCTCCCAGCCTGAGCCCTGTGACCATGAAGCTTGGGTTGGGACATAAGGGTCTTGCAGCCCAAGCCCCATGACTGTAGGCTAGGGCTGGGAAATAAGGATCTCTGAGGCCCCTGCTCCCCAACTGCAATGACAGAGTGGGGGCTTGGAGATAAGGATCTCCCCACTCAGGAGCGCTGGGATCTCCCAGCCCCCACTCTGCAATCATGATCATGATTGGGGAGCAAGGGGCTTAGAGATCCCCCTGGTGGATGGCTAACTAGAAGCAGATTTTGCTCCCAGTCAGGTGTTTACATGAGCATGATAGTAGCACTGTT
Organism: Alligator sinensis; assembly: GCF_000455745.1. NCBI lineage: Eukaryota > Metazoa > Chordata > Crocodylia > Alligatoridae > Alligator > Alligator sinensis. The sequence goes on along the minus strand of NW_005842330.1, from coordinate 204,200 downwards.
ACTAATGCAGAGTAAAATTGCTACTTGCATTTGCAGTTAGCAAATTTACTTGGTATTAGGGAGTTTTATGCAAAGTAATCATGTGCACATGTAGATACACACGCTTACTTCACAGTAAACTAAACTAATGCAAAGTTAAGCATCTTCTGTAGATGCACCCACAGTGTAAAATGTAACAGGGCCCTTAGATACAGGATACTGGGCTAGATGGACCATTTTTGTGATCCATTATGGTACTTCTTATGTTCTTACTCCTCTTCTCTCTGCAATCCTTCTAAGTAAGGTCATTGAGCAGCATATCTCACCTCCCATCTATTTTTCCAATGAGACAAAAGCCTTCTTCTGTTCAGCTGTACTTTAAAAAATTTCCCTGATATTTTCTCTTCCATGGCTCATATTTACCAAGCTTAAAACAACTAAAAATCTGAGGTCTGTGTTTTTATTTTAAAACCTCTTCTCTTTCTCATTCCTTATCTTCTGCATCCTTATTGAATCCCATCTTCCCTGTCACTTGTACAGAGAAATGTTATCTATCATCTCTTTTTCATATACTTTTATTTCCATATTGAATCCAAATCCTTATTACGTCTTCCAAACAATCTATGAAAAAATCTTCGTATTTCTTTTTGTTGACATGGCCAAAATCTCTTTATACATAAAACTCTTTAAAAAAATTCCCACCGTTAATACTATGATATAGTTCTCTCCATAGTCTTTGATATTGGATTACACTTCCTGTCTTAACAATAATTCTGTAAATTTATCTTCTTTACATGTTAATCAAGCCATCTTTCTTACATTATTAAAGATATCTAGAATTGAATTATCTTAGAAAAAATTGCAAAGGGAAAGTAGTATTTCAGAAAGCCCTCAAAATATTTTGTAATAGTTGACAAAAAGTCTTTCTGAAGAAATATTTCTGTCCTTTAGGACCATAACCACTACCATTACCTATAAAAAGGAAGCTCCTGTGAGATAGTAGTGGACACCTTGGAAAGCAACTGAAAAATAGGATTTCCTGATTTTCTGAATAATTTTGGGGGTTTAAAAAACACTGGAACAATAAAATTAATTTAATAGTGATTACCGGGGATCCAGATTTACCATTTCCATGGACAAATGGAGAAAAATGCAGATTTTCCCCTTTACCCATAGAAAACATGGATTTCTCATTCTAATGGAGAAACCCACAGATTTTGCAGTTTGTGAAGAGATCTCTGCAGGCTGGCAGAGTTTCAGCCTGCAAGGGGCTGGGAAGGAGCAGGAGGAGGGCAGGCAGGCAGGGGGTGCCATGTGCATGCATATGCACATGGCTGCCGGGCAGTCTGGAGAGCAGCTCCCATAGGTAAGTGGGTAGGGGGGAGGATTGAGGACCCCATAGGGAGGGAGAGGGAAGTTGGGCAGGGCTGGGGCTGCTGCCAAGCCGGGTGGTGAGTGGGGTTTGGGGCCCCAATGTGCAGCTGCAGGGCCCCAGCAGGGAGCAGGACAGGGCTGCAGGTGGCTCATCCAGGGGGCAGTGGGGTGGGGCCAGCTCTCTGCCATTGTGCACACTTCCAGGGGAGTGAGAGAGACCTATACCCCCGAGATCTGTGCATGAGTTGGGAGCTCTCTCCTGGAGGCTCTGCAGCCCAGAAGGTGTGACCAGGCGCTGCAGGGCACAGTGGGGCTGTGTGGGGAGGCTGCTTGCTGCTGTGAGCTCTGCACTGCCCTGGCATCCCCTGTAAAAATGGAAGCAGCTGGGGCAATGGCCCAGGGTTATGCCCATCACTGTTGCCATGTAGGCAGGGGAAGTGTCGCCAGGGCAACATGGAGCTCACAGCGGCAATGAGCTTCCCTGCATGGCCCCACTGTTCTCTGCAGTGCCAGGTCATACCTGCTGGGCTGTGGAGGCCCCAGGGGAGGACAGCCCAAGCCTGCACACACAGAGATCAGGGAGGCATGGGTCCCCCTTCTCTCCCCAGGAATGCATGCAGCAGTGGGGAGCCAGCCCTCCTGCAGGGGGGAAGCTGGGCTCTGCTCTGCTACAGCAGCCACCTCCTCCTGTTGGAGTTAGGGGGCTGTGGAACCAGGTCCCTTGCCCCATGGCCCCTGCAGCTATGGGCTCCTCGCAGGGCTGGAGGAGGGCGGGGGCGGGGGGGGAGTAAGGGGCACCAGCAGAGCTGTGGGAGGCTGGGGTGGGGGGAGTGAAGGGGCTTTCCTTTTAATCACAGATTTGGAGGGGTTTATCAGAGAATATATACATTTTTTAGCAGAGGAATCCAGGATCCCTGGTGATTACATCAACACTAGGAAGAGAATATGGCCTGCCTCTGCCTTTTTAAAGTTTATCTTACCAGGAGAAATCATTATTGTTGGTGGAAATACAGGGCTGTAAGTTGTAAATTGTGTAGCGCTTTAAATACAGAGGTGCATCGCCCTTTGAGAGCACATGTCCTGAACAATTGATTCAAATGCTTTATCAAGGATAAAACTTTAAAAACTTTAAAAAGCATGACAACAACTTATTTCACCATCAGTTGCAGAAATATAGACTTGGAGATAAATGTAATCTCTTAAAACGCCAGTAGTTTTTTTCCTCAATCTACTAAGGCTTTGATAAAGTACTCCGTGTAACAAATGGATGTGTTATGGTGCTAAAAAAATATTATGATGGCATTAATTGTGAACATATTCTCATTTGCTCCTTGTTGCCTAAACAAGGAGGTAGATAAAGGTAGTGGGATTTAAATAAAGTTGAGGAAAATTAGATATGCAAAAACTGACATAAAACTCTACCAGATACTGAAACAGTTTAGTTTAATAGTGAAAGGTCTGTCAAACAAGGAAAAGGTTAGTGTATATCTTAAATGGGATTTGTTTTGAAATAAACTGCATATATTTCCAGTTGGGAGACTATGAAATAAACTCAAGCCTTTGAATGGAAAAGCAGGAGTAATTGTGATTCTGTCCCACTTGGTATTAAACAAACTGCATGGATCCACAAATAACTATCTGCAAACACAATTGGGTATTTGAAAACAATATAGTACATAAATCATGCACAGACAGACACACAGATTAAGAAAAAAATATTTACTTGAGGCTTATCCAAAACCAGACAAATTGTTTCTAGTTGAATGCTTCTGCAAACATCATTTTTTTAAAAGAATTAATTTAAATGTAAATTTAGGGGTACTTTTTAAACAGAGTATTTATTATCAGATTTGGATTGTCTGCTGACACTGTTTGGAAAAATGCCACAATTCAGAGAAGCTTAAATTCATTAAATAAAATAAAATAAAATTAGGGTTTGTTTGTTTAAATCCTCTGTTTTTAAAGGAAACTTCTGATATTTTTAGAATGCTGTGTAATGGCTAATATCTGTTTGATATAAATTTCACAGGTTTCTCAATAATCATTTAAAATATATATACACACATACATACAATTTTTAAAAGATGTATTATGAGACACTTTTTATGCATGTTAGATAGATTACTATAGCTTCATTAGAACTAAGATCAGTTGCCTTATAAATCACATTTCTGCCTTGGCATGATAAAGTGGATGAAATAAATTAATATACAGAGAAAGATACATGGCAAGAGATAGATGTGTTGCCCATTTGTTCAAATTATAAAATGAATTAATATATTTTCTGACAGGAGTATTCAGTCTACTTGCTATATTATACCTTGTTTGTTCTGATAATTATTTTTTTCTATAGTACAGGGTACTATTATGCTCTGGAAGATTTAAATATTATAGACAAACAAAGGAGATTTAGTATGTTTTTGCTACAAGAGCCTCACTTGAAAATATTTCTATAAATATGAAGAATTTTTTTTTTCAATGCTAATGCATCCCAGAAGCTGCTCTTTTGGAAGCTATTAAGGCTTTTCTAACGGAAAGAATACTAGCATATTCATCAATGTAGCACACTTAAGAGTCTAAACTAAACTGAATTTCCAAATAAAAAAAAATGAACACAGGATATATGATACGCTATCTTCAACATAATTACACAACTTAAAAATGCTGTATATTATTGCTCACAGCTTAAGATGAATTTTCCTGGTTTGGTCTTAAAACGTGGTATCTGCGAAGGAAGGCAGGCAGGCAGGAAGGGGGTTGTCACAGTTTATTATTTTAAGCTGAATTCTAGGGAAACTCACATTGCTGCAACTCAAGATTCATATTATTCTACGTATGTTACAAAAAGATATGATATTTTAGAATACTGGTGTGGCGGTGCACCTGTGGGTGCTTGCCACTTTCATGGCCTAAGTAGGGTGTGAGGCAGGCTGCAGGTAACTGCAGAGCCAATCAGGTGGTCACATGACAGCCAGCAGACCACCTGATTGGAACACGGCTGCACAGCCTCAGCATAAGAGCAGGTCCTGAGGGGGCAGAGCTGAGCAGTTGCTGCAGGGATGCTATTGAGGTAACAGCATCAACTTGAGATCTACTGCTCCCAGGAACATTCTGGAGGTTCAGGGTAGGAACTATGGGGATGGAGGAGGTTCCTAGGGATGCAGTGGAGTCCCAAGCCCCAGGGAGAAGGCTCTGGGCCTAGGGAAGAAAAAGGACAGCCTTGTAAAAGGGACTTAGAGTTGTGGGCCTACACAGGGGCTAGGCAAGGCCCTGATTAGGACTGGCAGGGGTGAGGCCAGGGGCTCTGTTGAGCCCAGTTGAGTGAAGGGCAGCTTCATACAAGATCTCTGGGGCTCTAGGCCAGCCCATCTTGGGGTGACAACTTTATGGTGGTGACCAAGGGGAACCCCTCTGGAGTAGGGAGGTCAGTGGTTTCCAGGCTGACTTTTTGAACCCTCGACTGTTCAGTGCAAAGGGGCCAGGGCCTAAAGGCCGAAGGGCAATTGAGCCCACCACAAGGGGCAGGCCAGGGCGGTGGAGAGCTATCTGGAATCCCAACTAGCTTGAAGGTGGGGCCAGGGCCTAGAAGAGGCTGAAGATCCCCTCTTCAGGGGTGATATCACAGCCAAAAGAGGGTAGGGGTCAGCCAGCATGCAGGCTGCTATGAGAGAGGCTGATGTTCATCCTCTGGATGGGAGGCATCCAATAGGGGGTCAGAGAGAGATGGGCCAGAGTAGAAGTGCAGTTCATAAGATGGAGGCTGCAATAGAGTGCTGGAGGGGGAAGCCCTGGGAGAAGACCCAGGATCCTGTAGGGTGAAGAAAGACCAGGGCAGGAAGGCCTGCATTGGTCCTAGGGAATGACCTAAAACTATATCCTGCTAGGGAGGATGGTGTGGTGGGGCTGCTGGTGGCAGGGCAGTTCTCAGGAAATGCCACACCAGTGCCTCCCTAGTGAATGGCGAGTATGGGGTGCCAGAAAGTCTCAGCCCCACTGCCTTGTGGGTGACCCTGTGGAGAGGAAGGGCTCTGGGAGAACACCCTAACAAGAAAAACAACAGGCTTGGACAACAACATGGAGGCTAAGAGGGCCCGTGACCCAAAACCTGAGAGTAAGGCTTGAGTAATAACGAAGGGGCCAGTTGGTCCCAAGACCCAATCCCTGAATGAATGAGGCCTAGTGGGAGGCCTGAAAGAGAGTGAGGTCCAGGTATGTCAACTGAGGCCTGAGTGGGCCATAGGCTGAGCATGAGGTCCAGGCACATTGACAGACCCCTGAGGCCTAAGGGGTGTAAGGCCCTGCAGCCCCAATGAAGGAGCAGAGTAGTGACTTCAGAGAGGGAATAGAGAGAGAGCCTAATGAAAGGCAGGAAACCCAGTGAGGGGGCATGTATTGAGGCACCAGTGATGGGGAATGTGGCCAAGGTAAGTCTCCAGATGCCTGAGGCAGAGTTTGGGCCAGAAACTGAGTGTAGCCCATCAGTGGAGCCGGGGGAGTGAACTCAGTTAGAAAAGGTTGATATTCAAAATATTCAAAAGAACCCATGGGATCTGAGTGCTTTTTGGTCATGTTTAGTCAAACCTGTAGTTCTTACAGTGACTGTCTTTTATGAATTTATGCATTTCATGCCTTGGTGTGCATTAACTCCATGCACTTAAGATCAACATATTTCAACTAGCCTTATCCTTTAGGCTACACCTGTACCCTCACCTTCCCTCTTCTTCCCTTCTTCCTTGCAGTAGATATAGGATGGAACAGATAAAATCATCTCGTATTTCATTTTGTCTGCTGTAAGGTAGAATTGCAAGCAGTATCTTTCCACATTGTACCTATTTCTTATCTGAAACAAAAGACAAACACTTCTAAAACAGCTGGTTTGACAAATCAGTTGACCTGTCCAGAATCACTTTTCCCTCACTTATTTGAGTATTATTTGCTATTTGCAAACAGGAACAAGTTCACCCCAGACCAGGGGCGGGCAATTATTTCGGTGGAGGGCTGCTTACTGAGTTTTGGCAAGCCTTCAAGGGCCATATCACAGGTGGCCAGGGGCAGATAAATATTACTTTTCTGAATTTTTTAGGGACCCCGCGGGCTAGATAGAATGGCCTGGCAGGCCGCATCCGGCCCATGGGCTGCATTTTGCCCACCCCTGCCCTAGACTTTTAGATCCTGGAAATCACTGAGGCATTCTATGCCATTCCAAAGACTCCCTCCCACACATCTTCCCTTTCCTGTTCCTTTTCAGGAACATCTTTCACAAAAGTTTGTTGCAAAGTGAGTTGCTTCCATCCTTTGGCAAAAAAAGAATATTCCTCTTCAGTCAGGTGAAGAGGTTTTTTAATACCTATTACTTCTTAATTCCCAAGAAAGTAATTGAGTGGCAACTGAATATACACTTGAGAAAACCCAGTCCATTTATTCAGTGATTCAAGTTAAGAAAGTTTCCATAACCTCAGTAATCCCATTCCAAGATTCAACCTTAATGGAGTCATATTCCATATATTAATTAATTCACCAGAGAAGAAATGTTCAAGATGGGAGGAGAGGGGGCAACACTTTCCATTCAGAACTTTTTTTGGGATTAGCAACAAAACAAAGAGTCATAATACATTTGGCAGTTGTAGAATTAGATTTAAGGAGACAAGTAAATAGGTTTCTTATTATCCCAACAACTGGTTCATTATTGACAGATACAGGTCATAGACTGCATTCATATTATCTTACAGCTCTTAACTACCATGGTGCTCAAGGTCAACATAGAAAAGCTGTCCTTTTGTATTTACCTGGAGTTTACTCACCTTAGACCAGGTTAAAGGTCATGGCAGATCTCATAAATTGGTTATAGAACAGTATTGAAATAATAATAATAAACATGTGTTTTAGATAACCAGGTCATCACTTAACCTCAAGCATTCTCATAATTCAGCCTGCAAGCATCATTTTGTATATAAGAGTGATTGGAGCCCATTTACCCCCCAAACAAACATCGCAGGTGTCAATGCATGACAGATATACTTCATATCTGTTGTTCTTAATAAAGGAATATTTACCGGTAGTTATGTTTTAAAGTACATGTATCATTCAGTTGATTGCCAGGATAATTTTGACTTCATCAAAGTATTTCATAGACATTAGGGCTGGAAGAGACCTCAGAAAATCATCAAGTCCAGCCGCCTGCCAAAATGGCATTAAAATCATTATAAATTAATAATATTATAAATAAAATATATTATCTTTAATGTGACACTAATAATCAGCATTATTAGAATTCTACTTTTGGGAGGAGATTATTCCTTTGTTCAGTTAAAATTAAACAAAGTTTCCATGTTTGTGTCTAAGTAGCATGATATCAAAATGAGTTAAAAAAATCAGAGAAAAAATGAAGTACATAATAAGTGTGTGAAGTCTGTTTTCTGCTAATTGAAACTCCATTACTCTTAAAACAAATTCCTCATTCTTGATTACAACTCAGTCAAATATGTCATTTTTGGCAGCTTTCCAGCTTGCTTTTTACCTAGAGGCTGCCGAGCAAAGAGTCTGAATTTAGTAAGCTTCTAAAGGCAAAGTTGAAGTAGCTTTCTTGCCAGGTTCTGAATCTCTAGAGAGTAGCCTGACATGACTCAGTTTCATATCCAAAGATAGTATGAGCACCTGGAAACTGTGCAGCAAGGAAAATAAAGACATTAAACTAGCTGGCACTGAATTTGTATTTCCTAATCTCAGACAAATCCTCCTACTTTTATATCCAGTTTGTTGACAGAAAGTAAATATTTTGATAGGTTGGATTATTTTTAATTAGGTTGTAAATTCTATTTCCTATTTTATCCTAAGAAAACTTTCCATATTACAGTTTATTAATTTAATTTATATGCTGTGACCACCAGCATGTCTTGAGTAGCCATAATTGGAAATGCTTTAATTATACCAGACCCCAAGTCACTTTTCTTCCTGAGAATTCTAATGACAGGCAGACAAAGATATTTCTTTTTACTTTTCAAAACTTTATTATACAAATAGTAAAAACAAACGGTGAAAGTACAAAGGTATGCAGTCCTCCCAGGGGGGCTAAGAATGAAAATACTTGTTAGCAGCAAAAAAACACTGTGTTACCAGAGATCGATGCCCCTTCCCCCATGCCTTTCATGGGGTTACACATGTAGGACCAGCTGTCTGTCTTACACCTTGTAAAGGGCCCCTTTAATGTCCCAGTGTGACACAAACTGGTCCACATTTTGTTGCAAGGTGAAGTGTTCAAATTCAAATGAGACACATGCCACAGCCAGGAAGTGAAGGAGGGCATCACTGGAGCCAGCCTCTGTGACCAAGTTTTGCAGCTTTTCAGAGTTGCCATCCTGGCCTGGCCAAGCAAGGAATTGGCTAGGTAGATCACACTCCCCTAGGCCAGTCAGTACAGGATAGAAAAGATGTATACAGTCTCAGAGAAGTTCACGCCCACAGTGCCAAAGAGGTGCTGTGTGTGTGGCAAAGAGCAGCTGCAGCCAAGGGAAGGCCAGGAATGTGTGAGAAAGTTTCCTTTGCCTTTTCACAAAAAAGGGCAGCCCGCCAACACCACCAAAGTGCCTATGGCCAGAGCCCATCCAGTAGTCACTGCTGGAGGTCACCAGTTCTCCCTACAGTGGGTACCTTGTACTGGGTGTGCCACATTGGGTGGGATTACTCTAGTGTTACTGCCACAGGGTACCATGTCCACATTATGTCAGGAAGGATGGACAGATGGAGGGACAGAAGGACTTTTGTTGGATCAAGTATGGTCGTCAGTGGCACAGAAATGGAAATCCATGTTTTCATTAATGTACCATATATATTTAAAGAGTGTGATAAAAGGCCTCTTTATGCTTCTTCCTCCTTTTAACAGAATTTGAGGTGTTTTAGGGAGTTGGCAATGAGATATAGAGATTTTCACTGTTTAGTTCCTTATCCAGTAAATTCTTAACTTGTAAAGTAACTGTATTCTGTCACATCGTGAGACTACATAGAGGGCACTTCTACATTTGATGCTACGTCACTGTAGCAACGTGCTACAGCAACCTAGTGTCCGCGGGCAAAACCCATGACACTGCAGCTACATCACCATAGTGATGCATCACTGTTACAGTGCATCGCTATGGCATCATATTGCCTAAAAATAACCATGTGCGATGTGCACAGCACAGTACAGATTGTTACTGGTATTTCCACAAGGAAGTACTAAAAGATGGAGTAGTAACAACGGTGCTGTAGCAGCACATGTAGACATAGCCACGATGTATAATATGAAGTATATGTGTAATTTGCTACAGACCAGGGTCTGGCCTCTACAGATTATCATTAGAACTCCAAAGCTGTATTCTATTACATTATGTAAGCCTTGAAGGTTGATAAATAGAAAAATGAAGATTATGATTAATGATTTTACACTATTCTTTCAGTATCATGAATATATAACTCTTCTGTTATTAAATAATAACTGTTATTATACAATAATAATTAGATTAAGTTTGTTATTCAATAACTATTAAGTAATAATTGTGTTCTTATTAAAACATCACAAGATTTTTATGTCTGTCTCTAAGTAGTTTAGTTAAAGTTGCTTTGCTTTTCTTATCATTAGATTAAAAGTATCTGAGAAAATGTTATTGATGGTTGGACTTCTAAAGGGAAAAATGTATTATCAGTTTAAATTTATTTTCCGCTATTCACAACTTAGTCATTTCTAGGCTTATACTGATTTATGCATTCTTGAATTTGATTAACATTGCCAGTGACTCAACAATTTAAAAACCTTGGTTATTTCTTTGCTATACTTTTGTAAAATAAAGAAGGTAAATCATTATATTGTTATTCATACCATAACTTTCTTCCATAAGTTTTAATATTTCACTTGTGCATTCTTTCTAGACGTATGCCACCATTATTGTGTGAATTCTGAGTCATGTACTATCGCAGATGATGGAAGTGTAGAATGTGTCTGCCCGATACGATTTGAAGGTCCAAAATGTGAAGTAGACAAGTGTATAAGGTGTCATGGTGGGCACTGCATAATAAACAAGGAAAGTGATGACATAATATGCAAGTAAGTGTGTTTGTTAGATTAAAATATAAATATATTATTAAAAACAAAGTATTAGTAATTTTTTAAAGACTGTATAGAGAAGTTAGAGCTATGGAGTATACAATGATGATATAAATGTGTTGTCATTAGCTCACAGTTTAAAAAGCAAACTGCTTTTTTTTTGGTGGAGCTTGAGAATCTATGAGAATCTAAACTTCAGGTTCTGAATGATAAAATTCACAACTTCAAGGCAAATATAATCTCAGGCAAACTAAAAACAACATTTTACCTTCACTTTCTCAGCAGATATAACACTTGACTGTGGGGGCATCTACATGTGCAATTAGCATGTAGCAATAAACTCTGGCACAGTTCATGCCAGAGTTTATTGTTCCCGGGAGCAGAATTTACATGTGTGCCTGAGACTGCAGCATGTTGAGCAGTTTTTTATCATAACAAGTTCAGACCCCTATGTTACTTGCAAATGAAAATAATAAGAGATAGTATATGTTATGTATTTGAGGAGCAAACTTTTTGAAGTGCATTGAATATTTGGGGCCATATTTAAGCTATGAGACCAAAACCCAGTGAACTGTATCTCCCACCACCACCCCACAACCAGGGCATGGAGTAATTTGGCCCAGAAACTTTTGCTACTTGGATATTGATTTTTCTCTGTTTCTTTCTCAGATTCTATCTTTTTTAATGACATTGCTTTACTAAAGCAAAGTCTCCATTTCCTACACACTAAGAATTTCAAGTTTTGCTAAATGGCAGTGGAGCTGGCCTTAATCAGAAGTAAGGTAGTTAGGAAAAGCTCAGTCCCCTCAAGCTTAACTTTCCTTAGACAGGGGCTGTTATTACAGCCTTCTTGTTCTGGCCCCTCAGTTTCTCTCTAGTGGCATGCTAAAGCAGTTATAGAACTAAACACAGCCCTTCTCCATTTCAGTAGTTGCATGCAAATGCTTGTACTTTTATAACACTTTTATCTATCTTATAGAAAGCTATAGCAAATCTCAGAAGTGTTGGAAATTATTTTGTAGATTTTACTGACTTTGAATATTCTTATAGGTTTTGGCTTACCATTTGTCTTGCCCCAAATGATAGATCCATGTAAGGTAAAGGAGTTTAAGACACAATCCTTGAGAGCAGCATTCAACCAAAGGCTTTGACATCTGCAAAGCATTCAATCAAAAGCACTCAGAACAATTGAAGAGCCATTCTTTAACATGCTTCTGGAAGAGGCTCTGAGAGAATTATTAGAATTGCAATCAGAATTCAAGGTGTGATAAATATGAGATTATATAGGTGCCAACAGGTTCCCCTCATTTGACATTATAACAGCTGGCACAATTAAGTTATATGTACTAGATCTTTGGTTCTAATACAGCAATATTAAGCAGCACTACTTCACATTTTAAGAACCACAAACTCCTTGCTTTACCTTGGGGAGTCCTTGGGTACTACAGAGCGAGCACATCCACTCCTATGGCACTATCCCAACACCAGTAATTTCACAAAGAAAAGGTGCTGTGGTACCCAAACGCAGTAACAGCCTTTTGTGGCCACAGAAACCCATTGTGATGCTAGAGAACCAAGCCGAGGGCTATCTGCATTCATATTTCTCCTGAGCTGCTCAAATAATTATCTATATAAAGCATAAATTTTCTAATGTGCGCTGCTTCTTTACAGATGAGCATATTTATAAGTTCATGCTTTGTCTCCATCTTATACACCACCCACTTTTGCAACAGTGTAAAATAGGTAAAATATGCAGTATTGTACAATTGGCATTATAAACTATAGAATATGCTACAACAGAGAGCAGGAGTGAGGATTTCCATAAATATGAGTGCATAAGAAGTTAACCTCTAGCCAGTTCCCCAACAATTGGAGGGCTGAAGAAAGAAAGCGAAGAAATGATTTTTTACATTCATAAGCAAATCGGTATGGAAATTATCAGCATGAGAGAACCTTTTTTGCAATCTGAAGGTTGATATGCATTTGGCCTTTTGCTGAAAAAACAAACCCTGTTGTTACTACATCTTGCCACTGGAACCAAGTTGCCACCTACACAGTGCTAAACTGGCATTGCTAATAGACCTGCCTCCTATCAGTTCCTCACTGCTACAGTGACTTCAGACAGGAATGGTAATGTGCTATGGGAGACAGCTTTAGTATTAACATTCAAGTAAAGGGAGAGGGGAGGCTGATGCAAAAGGTGGGGAAAGGAAACAAAGAGCAATACAGCCAAAGTAAAAACGATAAAATATTATTTAAAGACCAAAAGGAGCAAACATAATGGTAAAATAAACATAAGCCAGAAGAAAAGAAAGCATATTTGAGAAATAAAATAAGAGGCAAATAGAAAATGGTATATGTCACGTGTGCTTGTGTTAATTTGGATAGTAGGTCTTTGGATTCGGATTTGGCCAATTCAGGGGACAGTGATTTGATTCGGTGATTTAAATCACTGTCCTGAATCGATTTGGAGATTCAGCTGCTGCCGAATCTCCAAATCACACAGGCCCATCCCCCACCTGTTCTCCCAGCCCTGGCAATGACTGCCCAACCTGCCCCAGCTCCCAGCACTTTGAAAAAAACAGCCCTGACTCACCGGGTGCTGCTGGGCAGGGGGACAATCCCCGCTGCCCAATGGTGCGTGGGGGGCTCTGCCCCTCCGACCCCCACTCGCTCCCTCTGCTCCATCATGGCTGCCCCTCCTGACCCAGCTCCATCTGTTTAAGAAAATGGGAGGGAGTAGGAGGGAGAGTCAGGGGGCGCTAGGGGGGGCTGGGGGAGCAGGCAGGGGATGGGGCCTGGTGGGGGTACCCCCGTGGTCCCCTCCCCCCTCCTCTAGCCCCCCACTCCCCTGTCCCCTACTTACCAGCTCCAAGTTTGGCTCCAGCTCCCTGCTGCAGTGGGTGGAGACTGCCCGAATCATTGAAGCTTCCCAGATATGTTCTGAATCGATTCGGAAAGCTTTGAATTGATTCAGTCCTTTTAATTGGTCCCCTGATTCGATTCAGATTTGGAGATTCGGCCACTGAATCGGGCCGAATCTCCTCCATATTGAATCAGCACCCGAAGCTTTGCACAGCCCTATAGCATAGGATTTTCCTTTGGGGAGAAACTATCTGCCCATTGGAAGACCCTGCTTTTAGTGTGCAGATATATAGACATTCATATTCAACAACTGCACAATGTGGTATGTAGAAAAGTATATAATCTCCACTTCGTAGCCCATTTTGTATTTCATAAGAGTAACATAGGAGGACTAACATGGAATCAAATTTCTTGCATCTGAACAAAAGAATGAAATACATATCTTGATAGCTATCCATATGTGTTGCTGATTACTTCTGTGCTTGTCTGACTGAAAAGGTAGTAAATGTGGTGGAAAAATTATTTTGTAGTCAGCAATTACGTACAGGAATGAGAAATTGTAGAATTTACACTGGCTACAGTAGGAATTTAAACAAAAGAAAAAGAGTAGGAATCTAGGAGACAGGTCTTTGATCATGTAGGTTCCAGGTCTGATCTCAGAAACAGTATTTGTGGTTTTTTGGTTTTGTAACTAGTAACAATTGTTTTCACAGGGTATACATGATATACAATAGAAGTAATTAAAACATTTGTCAACTGTCACCATAGATTGCCTTTATGTTGGGAGAGAACTATAGCATGACTTTTCTGTTTAAGGTTTTATGTAGGACTTGGGACGTCTGAGTGTGTATGGCTGCATTCAGATGAGCAAGGGGCATGTGTTTGCAGCAGCACAACTAGTAGCAGTGCAAATCTGTGCCACTACTTTGTGCTCCAGTGCATGCCCCTGCTCATGCGGTTGTCAGTGGGATACATTGTCACACTGCTCTGCAAGGAGACTCTGGCTGGGGCATAAGGTGCCTCAGTGTGGGGCTAGCCATCAGGCAGTGCTGTAGAAAAGGGTTGGGGGGCGGGGGCAGCAGGGCAAGTGCCCTGCATTCCAAAGCAAAGGGGCACCAACAGGTACTGCCCAGCCAGAGCCGGGCATGGGATGCAGCTGCGAGCAGTTCATTTGGGGGGATGCAGGGATGGGGGAGGGAGGCTCCTGCTACTGTGTGCACTTTTGGGCAAGCATGGGGGGGCTTGTGCCCCCCAGATCTTTGTGCGGGGTGAGGGTGGACTGCCACTGCAGGCTTTGCCCCAAGCACCAAACTTCCTTGCCACGGCACTGCTGGCAGACAGCCCCCATGCTGAGGCACCCTGTGCCCCAGCCAGCTAGGGAGTGGCAAGTGAAGATGGGAGGAGGGCATCCCTGGGCTGCCTGCTTCCCTGTCTCCATTCACTAATGAGCCTCTGTGCTGAGACACCCTGCTGGCTGCTACCCTGTCTCCAAGTGCCTGGGGCTTCGCTTCACAGCCCCCATGCTGAGGCACATGGAGACCCCGTCTCAAGGTACACTGCACCCCAGCTGACTACAGAGCAACTAGCTGGGGCACAGCATGCCTCAAGATGTGGGCTCTATGTGCCTGATATCACTCTAGAATATCACTGCACGATGCCTGATATCACTCCAGAATGCTCTGGTGGAAATAGAGCTATATCTCTTGTAGTCTATTATAGCAGCTTTTTCCTACCCCTGTAATGTTTAAATGATGCTTATTTAATGCTCAGCTAGACTGATTGTACCAACTCAGCAATGGATGGAAGGGAGAATGTTTTGACAATGCCTTACTGTAGAGAAGACCTGTAATGAATGATTTATTGCCAGTTAGTTTCTCTATATATTACTTAATAATTAGTGAATGAGCTATAGTCTTTTCTGGAGCTCTGTCCTTCTTAACCATGGTGTCCAGAAGAATAGGTTAAGGAGGGAGATAAAGCAGAAGTGAAAACTTATCTGATAAAATCTGCTATCGTGTTGGTGGGGGATAATACAAATTATGGTAATAGTGTAATTACATTCACTTATCAGCAGAAAAAGTTTCAAATTTAATAGACAAAAAGGTGATCTACTCTAAAATGTATGTTTGAAAGCTCAGTGGCTCAATCTAGGCTGCCTTAATGCAGTCTTAAATACTTCCAGTCAGCAACTCAATTAGTTGTATAAGAAAAAAATAGTTTCATACATCAGCTTTCAGAAATAATAATAATTTTTTTTATCCCATCATTACAGCTGCACTAATGGAAAGATTGCCTCTAGCTGTCAGTTATGTGATGGCTACTGTTACAATGGTGGGACATGTCAGCTGGACCCAGAGACAAATATACCTGTCTGTCTGTGAGTATTTTTATAATGTGCATATTGATTAATTGAAACATCGGTGTACCAACCAATACAAAAGTTTCTATCTGCATTTCTGAACTATTTAGGAAATTTTTGAGTTCTCATTCTTGGACTTCTCCAGGTGTTATTTGTATTGTCTGTTATTCTGTTCTGATACACATTGTAGGGGGAAGGGGATTGTTGTTCTTGTTCATCATCTGGCATTGCTAGTGATTCCATTAGTGCAGCTGTAAGTCCAAATCCAAAAAAAGGACTTATACTCTTAAGGTGGACACTGCTGGGGCTATCGTTTAAGCCCCTGGCTCATGGAATGGAATCTAGACCCCAGGGTAAGACACGTAAGTTCTTCATAGAGGGCACGGGCAGAATTAGATGCCTCAGTCTGAGATCCAAAATAACTAGCACTCTGAACAAGGAGCCACCTCAAGCCAGCATACTCAGTGTGCAGATGCATAGAGCTAGTCACCAGGAAATATTGAGTATTGGAGTATGTCTCAGTTGTGGTCCATCACTTGGAGCTACAAGGAGGTGCCCTATCTATCAGGTGTTAATGCTCCAGCAACCTTTCCTAAAAGACTGAGTATGGGTCATTATAGTCTTTTAAATGATGGTAGCAGAGTCATCCCTCCCCTGCCTCTGTCCCTCTTTCTCTGTCTCTTCTGTGTAAAAGCCTAGGGTTTAAAGCACTCACTTATGATGTGGGAGTCCCACACTAGTCAAGTCCTTTCTGCCAGAGGGAATTCAAGTCCACGTCTCCCAACTCTCCTCAGAGTGCACTAATACCTAGGTTATAGACAGGTCTTGAGTAAAACATACTCTGTGCCAGGGTCCAGAAAATAATTCTGGATTCATTCGTCTGAAAGGAGAGTGCAAAGCAGAGTTTGATTTTAGTTGCTAGTGGGTGTAGCACTAAGCTGAGAGGTGGGGGATGAGTGCTGCAGCACTTATTCCAAGGATTGTTGTCAATACAGAAAGAGCAGTCAGAACAGTAGGAAAACCCAGGTCTCCCTCCACCCAGCTGAGTTCCCTGATCACCAAGCTAGCATTCATGTTCCTTGTTTTTGCTCATTCTAGCCCAATGAAACTTGATTATTGTTCTGTACAATGTCATGGCTTCAGTAGGAGTGGTAGAGAAAGTCTTTCTCACCCCCCAGAGATGGTCATGATCAAGAGGGCTAAGAGAACGGTGGTTTAAATTTCTTCAGGTGGATGCAATAATTGAGCTTGGGTTCCAGTTCCTGGGCAACTGCTGTTACCACCGGTTGACTGTAATAAAAGGGCATCATTACCACCACGACATTTTACAGCAAAGCGGTGGCCACAATGGTATTTTGTGAGAAGCAGGGTTGTGTCGTGTGCCATGTGAATTCTGAGAGTGCCTACTGCATCGAACTCTTCAGGGAACTTAAAAGAATTTGTAGTTCCTGGACCCCACTCAGGCTGAAGTGTCAATAGGTGCAGACTGCTTATCTCTGTGAAGATGTGTGGACATACACAAGGATATAACTATTGGCCTGGAGGGAAATTTAATGTAAAAAGGTGGGACATTGAAGAGACAACTGAGTAGATAGCAATGGAGTAGATTGTTTCAGGTTTCCAGTTTTGGACTTAGGTTGTCTAAATTTCATCTACACTCCTCTGCCTTAGGTGCCTGAGTCCTTTTTTTGAATCTGGCCCTTAGTGACAAGTTTTTATTACTCTTTTTTATTACTCTTTTTGACTAAAAAATAGAATGGAAAGAAGAAGATCACTCAGCTTTAAAATATGTCATATTGAGATGTGATGACCAATAAATATATCCAGTATATATTAGCTAGAATTGATCAGCTACAATAGACATTTGTACCTTTTACCTTGTAATTATTCATATCTTGTAATTACTTTTAATTAGTTTGATATGAATCTGTGAAACACAATACCATTTCAGGGATAACCAGTTTCACCCATGTTAACTCATGTGAGGTTTTATAAAAACACGTGAAGGATGCATCGCATACCAAGATTTTACTAAAACTTGTGAAAAAAATAATCCTGGGTTTCCTTCTTTCGGCCACTGCACTCTTAAGAGGTCAACAAAATCATTAGGATATTTGCTTTTGATCAGTTTTGATTAATCAGACTTTTCAGGAAAGTCTCACATTGGACATCCCATGAGAGGACAGAGCGTGTGTGTGTGTGTGTGTGTGTGTGTGTGTGTGTGTGTGTGTGTGTGTGTGTCATTATATGTAATGAGTTTAAAACTTGTTTAGCAAAAGGCAGAATATTTATTTAGCTGTATTTTACTGAAATTCTGCAGATGCTCTGTGGGGTTTAAAAGTCAGCGCTGTGACCAGAAAGTGAACCCTTGTGATTACTACTGTCAGAATGAGGGAATTTGCACTTTAACTGCGTTTAATGAACCAAGATGCAAGTAGGTTTAACCTTCCACTTAATGCTGCACATTGTGTGACATCATTTCAGGCCACAGTTCATTGGTTCAATTCATGCACATTCACATACATTTCACAATATCCGCTTAATCTGGGGGGCTCATTTATGTAATATAGACCTACACTTTTGATAGTTGCACTGATGAGTATATTTAAAAACAGATTGTTGGAGTGTCTATAACCATATTATTGGAGGAAGAAATAACACAATTACATGTATAAACCCACATAAAACACCACTTGGGATTTTTGTTCACAAATATGGAATCTGAGGAATTTTATTAAATAATGTTTCTATACCACAAAGTTGCGGAGTACGGTAAACTGTGCAGTTAATCTCTGGTATTCTAAAAATTAAAAAAAAAAGATGTCCAATCTTTACAGAGAATTAAATAAGATAGAATACTGAAAGATATTAAATAAGAAAGGATCTTGATAAACTTTTTTATTAACTTAATATGTAAATCAGCTTTAAAAAGATATTAGATAAACTAAAAAAGAGGAAAGCTACCACCTTAAATTATTTTTCTCCTCTACTCATTCAATATATAGTTTATACAACTTGTCTCATTCAATTTCAGACATTGTTCTTGTGGAGAAACTTTTAATCCTGATCAAAAATGGAAATTCCCTCTTCTGTATATTGACAATATATTATGTCAGACGCTCACTGATACTAAATTTCAGAGTCAGCAGCCCAGGTCCTCAGACTACAATAGTGATGTAAGAGTCAGAATTCAATGACCTAGACTTCAAATTGATAAAATGCAGAAACTCCAACAGCTTTAATATAGTCTCATCTAAATGCATGCTATATGAACACATAATATCGTGGCTGTGCTGGGATGTGATGTTTTCCTACAGAGGTGGGCAGCAATTAAAATGATTAGGTATGGGGAATCGTTTTCTCATTTTTGCTGGAATGTATGCTTACAATTCATTATTTCAATATGCCAACCAATAAAATGCAGGGCCTCAAGCTACAATAATCCCATGAAAAAGCAGATTAGTGCTCTGATTGAGTCAACATGAAATGAAGGCAATCTTCATGTGTCCATTAAACTATCATTAACTGATTCTTAAAATTCAGCATGTATGGATTTGATCTATTCATCAACATATGGAGGACATGGTTGTCCTGAAAATTCTGTATTTCTGCATACCATTCTTGGATATTCAGAAAATTGCAGTTATAAAAACATTCGACTGCTATCTGCTTTTGAAAATGTGCTGTCAATGCTTTTTCTCTTTTTCATTTAATAAGCTGAAAAACTTCAGCTGTCTAGAAATAGTAAACAGTTTACAATTTGTAGTAAAATATTTTGATATATGAAATAAAATATGTAAAATATAGAACTGACAGTCAGGCTTGGATTTTTATCAACTTTTCCCCACAAACTAAAGAAAGTGTTAATTATTGAAATAGGCAATAATCACTATTTTCTACTACACGTAAAAGATAATTGCTTGTTTTTAATGTAAGAAAAAATAAAGCAATTAAAAAAAAATCCTCACCCTCTTACCCCTATCATTCCCCCTAAAAGATTACATCTATTTAGTCAAATCAGATGTACAATTCTGTTTCCACTGAAGTCAACTCCCAGTGACCTCTGTAGAGTCCTAACGTAACCTGAAGTGATTTTAACTACCTATAAACGTCTTGAGTAATGAGTAGTTTAAGTTGATACATATTTAGTGACATCACACTCTCCACTTCTGGTCTGGTCTAGTTATACTTGCAACTAAAAGAGTAGGAAGAAACAAAAGTGGGATTGAGCTATCTTTTGAGGCGGCTGGTGTAAGTTTGCGTCTGTTTGTGTGATTTATGTTAGTCTCATAGGCTTTTTGAAATCCAGATGTCTAAAAATCCAGGGAACCTTTCTAGCAGCAGGGAACATTGCCTCTGCTTTCTCTTTTTCTCATCACTCAGTGAGGGTAGTGGTTATTACAGCACAAGCTTTGGTGGATGGCCCCACTCACCAAAGAATAAACCACTCCATAAATACATGGGATTACAGCCTTTGTGTTTTGGTGACCTTGTGCAAAGCAGCTGCAGCAGGACTGAAAATGCAGGCTCTTGTATATTGTTTGACATTTTTTAACTTTTGCTCCTTTGTGCATTTCCTTTGGTTTGGCTGGGGCTGAAATAGAAATGTCCTAATTTCATAAATAATGTTCTTTTTTTGCAATGTGTCTAATTAACCAAAACTTGTTAGACTTCTTTCTGGAGAATTTGACCACTCTAGATTTAGGGACAGTTAAAACTAGTGACGTATCTGAGTGTGACTTCAACTTGGAAACTTGATTTCATACATAGTTGTCAAAAATGGTACTGAGGGCTGAAATGTCTGTAAATCTCTGGCAATAATTTATGAGAGCAAGTATTTCCAAGAATTACAAATATAGCTTTCCTCTTCCCTTCCAAGTCACTAGAATCCTGTCACTAATTCTTATGAAAGGCTATCGGCATGTAGTTCACTATAACAATTTAAGTCATGTATTCAGTTTGACTATGGAGAAAAAAAAATATTATGTGGACATAAAAAAATTCTAAAATGACTTCATATCTCCACCTTAATCAACTACAGATAAGTTTTGCCTCTTGCTGCAGTTATCTGAGAGAGATGTCATACCAAAATTCTTCAGTCGCAATGTTACTAACACCCACCGGATTTTCTGTCTCCATTTCTGACCTTTCATCAGGATAATCCAAATATACGTCTATTTTGAGAGCAGTATCAGCTCTCACTGCCTGTAGCTTATTCTGTTCCTCTGCAGAACATTAGAATAGTCTCCAAACTGAACATTAGGACAGTCTCCTTTAGAAGGGTAGTATCTGCCCTTCCAGATATGAAAAAGCAGGTTAAGGTGGCCAGACCTTAATCTAAAAGGTCCCTTGTTTCTAACGGGCACCTGCTGATACTGAGACTTTGCCACTGCTATTCCCAGTCTTCTATCCAAAAACAACAAGTGGCTAAGTTAGCAGGCCAGGCTTTCCTCTCCCAGAACTCATAGGGAGAGGGTGCAAGCCAAGCTCACCAATTGTCATAAAGCCTTGCCAGAAGAAAAATTATCTCAACGGTAAAGTCTTCTCATTTTGTCTTGAGGTAATAAGATGTTTTCCTAAGTCCTCTTGTCCCAAGGCAGAAATGAGCTATTTTATTGAACTGCTCTTACTGAGCTACTAAGGATTTAATTTCCTACATCAGCTTTCTCTTTCGCCTCACCCACAGCTGTGCATCTGAGGAAAAATAATATTTCACTGAAGGAATTCTTTCCATTTCTATAAAAAAGGCCAAAAAATGCCTTACTACCTAGCAAATGTTGGATATGACTTCTCCTTTTCTTTCCCCTACAGACCCCTCCCCAGTTAAAAGCCTCCAAGGAGGGGAAGATGAATAAAAACAAAGAAACAAGGACAAGTTCGAAAGACCACCGCATTCAAAAGCTATAATAGACACCACAGATAATGTGTCCCACATCATAAGTATGATTACACATCAGAAAAGGGTTTCAGAGTCAGAGCGGAGGAGCTATAGAAATTGGAGACATTTTCCCTTCCGCATATTTGAAACTGTATCTAGGCATGTTATAACCAAAATATGTATTCAACCTCAGAAGCAGAAAGAACAAATCCAATTCCAAAGGGACGTACCACCATTCTAAAACAAATTTAGATTTTGCCTAACTTATCCATTCCTTCTCATTAGAAAGGAAGAAGACAAGAAAGGGTAGAAAACAAGACCAGAAGGAAGACAAAGCCAAAAGGATATAAGGAGAGCACATAATACTGGAATCAAAATTTCCATATTGTTTATTTAACAGTTTGACACAATCATAACTCAGGGGCCAAGGACATTATAATCCCCTAAGAGAGAGTTTTCTGGAACAATCCAACCATGAAAACAATAGGGGAGAGAATGAAGGATTCTGAAACTTCCTTTTCACTACATTATTATTATTTACTCATTTTGTATTAATCTGGCTGCCTGTAGTCACCAAGTTTTCCATCCTTATTCAAGCCAGAGCAATTATCATATGAAAAGAAGTAAAACTACCAGAGAATAAAGGAACTATATTAAAAGGTAAATCTTGGAGCTATGATTTCACAGCAAAGCTACGAAGCCATAGCATCTTAGCCTCCTTTACCCCACAAAACCCAGCTGTTAAAATAGGAGATATAGGATAGGATAAATTTCACTAGAAGTCTTCCTACTGAGAAGGATCTCATTTTCTTGAGAGATTTTTCTCTCATTGTCTACTTTGCATTAGGATAAGACACTTGGGCATATTGATCAGTAAAGAACAGGCCAAAAATGTTTCCTTTGAGAAAAGATTCCAGACAATAGCACCAGACCTCAGAGAGCATCACGTTGAACATAAGCATCCATGGTTACTGCATGATGAAATTGACTTGCTAATGTGATGGAATAATAGGAACAGCAGACTTGTAGGTGAATGTTTAACTTCACCAGATACGAGTCCTGAAAACAGATGCTATTCATTGAGACCAGTGATTCCCTTGGAACAGCACAGCAAAGAAAGCCGCTGTAACCAAGGAAGTTATTTAGCTTAAACTTGCTAGAATGAAGATTTCAAGTCTAAAGGATCACATATGGTTGGTATTGGATAACTGCATTATAAATATGTTATAAAATATGTCTCAAATCAGAGAAAGTACAGATCCTACATATGGCTGAAGGTCACTTAAGCTCCCTGGCTATGTACGGACATTTGAAAAGTTCAAAGCAGAACCAATTCAACCTACACAAGTTTTTCTAAGCCATGTAGTTTGGATCAGGAAGGAATGGAACGTATGTTCACCCTTTGGTGGGGGAGGCAGAGACCAAAAGGTGGGTGGCACTCCTGCATGCCTTCCAGCATGCTGGATGTTGCTGCAGGCAGCCAAGCACAGCCAGAAGGGGCTATTCCTGGTTGGCTGACAGGCACACACCCCAAAGCCCTGCTCTCAGCACAGACCCTCCCCCATGCCTCTCAGAGCAGCAGGGGTGGTATGGAAATGGAGGATTTGGTTCTATCAGACCACAGCCCCTCTGACCAGCCATGGCTCCCAGCTCAGCCAGTAGGCAGCCTGGAACAGCTTGGGGGGAACAAATAGGGAGGCTTCCTGGCTTGGCTGGTCAGCAGGACTGGTCTCCACAACCTTTCCCCTGCCAGTCACTGCTTCTCAGTGGTGGGAGAGAAGGGGCAGGGGGAGCCAACATAGAAGTTTCCTTCATGGTCCCAGGGATGCTACCACTCCCATCCACCACTCCCAGCTCAGCCAGCAGGTAACCAGGAGTAGGCTGGGCATGGGGGAAGAGGGAGAAGGTGAAAGACCCTTCCACCACCATGGCCCCCCCATACCCAACAAGAAAAGCTGGGGCAGACATAGATAGCAGGGCTGCTCCTCTCCCTCACTGACTGGCCTAGTGTGGCTTCTGTCTTCAGTCCCGCTCCTTGCCAGCTGGTAGTGGCAGGGAGAATGAGGGGAAGTGAGGTTAGTGGCTGGTAGTGGCAGGGGGAATGAGGGGAAGTGGGGTTAAGTGAAGGTCTCGACACCTTCCAATCAAGTCAGAACTGCTCGGGAGGGAGGGGCCTGTAGCAGGGGCTATTGTTCTGGCTTGGGTCTGGGGCGGGGGGGCAGACATCCATCCAGGCCTACTTTATATGGGGTCCCACCATTTTTAAACCAATCTATGTGCACTGAATTTGTGTTCTGTTATAGGTTTAGACCAGTATCCAATCACTTACAGTGGTTTATATGTAATTTCTGACCTAACCCAAGAGGTAAATTCACAGAAAGGCAACCATGCCTTTCTCTCACTGAGTAAAGAATTGTTCAAGATAATGATGTCCTCTCCTTAAGATGCTGGCACTTGGACTACCTTATTTCCAGCAGGGACAAGAAAATATACTGCTTCTTCACAAAAGTAGAAAATCTGAGATTTCTGACTGAATGCTTATCAATACACTTTTTCTGTACCTACCTCCAGTGGGAAGAATGATAGAAACAAAGAAAAAATAATAATGACATACTAGAGGAGAATGAGAACTAAGAAAAACACTTTAAGAAAATATTTTAATTAAAAAAAATTAAACTAATTAAAAATACCCTTATTTTTACCCTTAAATTATCCAGGTGCACATCTCTGAGGGGCAAGCAGGGGAGTATATGCTTAGGGGCAACCAACATGGGTTCATTAGAGGTAGGTCCTGTCAGAACAACCTGGTGGCCTTCTATGACCAGGTCACAAAATCCTTGGACGCAGATGCCATGGTGGACGTAGTCTTCCTGGACTTTAGGAAGGCCTTCGACACTGTCTCTCACCCCATTCTCATTAAAAAATTAGGAGATTGTGGTGTCGATACCTACACAGCCAGATGGGTCACCAATTGGCTAGAGGGCCGCACCCAGAGAGTGATGGTGGATGGGTCATTTTCGACCTGGAGGGATGTGGGTAGTGGGGTCCTCCAGGGCTTGGTCCTCGGGCCTCCACTGTTGAACATTTTTATCAGCAACTTGGACGAGGGGGTGAAAAGCACCTTGTTCAAATATGCAGATGACACCAAGTTGTGGGGGGGAAGTGGACACATTAGAAGGGAGGGCAGGCTGCAATTGGATCTGGACAGGTTACAGGGGTGGGCAGATGAGAATAAGATGGGATTCAATACTGACAAGTGCAGAATACTGTACTTAGGGAGAAAGAACCAGCAGCATACCTACAGGCTGGGGAACTCCCTTCTCATCAGCACAGAGGCAGAAAAGGATCTTGTAGTCATTATAGACTCCAAGATGAACATGGGTTGCTAATGTGGGGATGCAGTCAGGAAGGCTGACCGCACCTTGTCATGCATCCACAGATGCATCATGAGCAGGTCCAAGGAGGTGATCCTCCCCTTCTATATGACTTTGGTCAGGCCACAGTTGGAGTATCCAGTTGCATCCAGTTCTGGGCACTGCACTTCAGGAGGGATGTGGACAACGTCGAAAGGGTTCAGAGGAGGGCCACTGACATGATTGGGGGAAGCAGGGCAGTCCCTATGAGAAGAGGCTATGAGACCTGAACCTGTTCAGCCTGCACAAGAGAAGGCTTTCTGTAAACTGGCCAAGGGAGACCAGCAGGCAATGGGAGAGTCCCTGTTTCCCTGAGCCCTACCAGGAGTAACAAGGAATAATGGTCAGAAGTTGACTGAGAGTAGATTCAGGCTAGACATCAGGAGGCACTACTTCACAGTCAGGGTGTCTAGGATCTGAACCAACTTCCAAGGGAAGTGGTGCTCGCTTCTACCCTGGGGGGTCCTCAAAAGGAGGCTAGATAATCACCTATCCGGGGTCAGTTGACCCCAGCATTCTTTCCTGCCCATGGCAGGGGGTCTGACTTGCTGATCTGCTCAGGTCCCTTCTGACCCTACCAACTATGAAACAACACTTCCAATGCTCTGCTACTGCAGTAACAGGGAAGTGCTTTAAAGACTCTAGGGAAAAGAGCATGGTCTATACCGGGGGGGGGAGGGGTGCAAAGTGTGGCCTGGGGGCCAGATGCGGCCACCTAGGCCATTCTATCTGGCTGGCAGGGCCCCTAAAAAAATGTAGAAAATTAATATTAATCTGCCCTGGGATGCCTGTCATGATGTCTTGCCAAAACTCAGTAAGCAGCCCTCTGCCCAAAATAATTGCCTTCCCCTGGTCTATACCAAGGGTAGGGAACCTTTTCCATCTGTGGAAGAGAAAAGAAGGAAGTTCTTTTTGGAGGGGAATTTCAGGAACAGAGGGTGCTAGGACCCAGCTACCATTTCTCTCTACCATGGCTCAAGGAGAGTATCTGCAGCTGAAGCTCCCACCACTCAATGCCACTGAAGCCCCACATCTGCGGGAGTAACAAGTAATAACGGCAATAAGTTGACGGAGAGTAAATTCAGGATAGATATCAGGAGGCACTACTTCACAGACAGGGCGGCTAGGATCTGGAACCACCTTCCAAGCAAAGTGGTGCTCACTCCTACCCTGGGGGTCTTTAAAAGGAGGCTAGATAGACACCTAACCGGGGTCATTTGACCCCAGCATTCTTTTCTGCCCATGGCAGGGGGTCAGACTTGATGTTCTGCTGAGGTCCCTTCTGACCCTACCAGCTATGAAACTATGAAACCCTGATACTTGGACATGGTAAAAGTTTACCTCTGTAATCTTTCCTACCACAGGGGCATACCAAAGACAGGATTCTCACCAAGCATAATCAAGTTACTCATACAAGCTATACATTATTTCAGTCTGTGCAAAAATATGGACAGAAGTTGGTAGTCATATTTAAAATACTCATCAGCTCCAAAGAACCCACCACCAACTCTGTGCTTCTGTACTTTTTCAAGATGGCCTCTTTACATCTTGGAACCTATGAAGTCTGACCTCTCATCTTTTGCCCAATAATCGCTACATCAAGATATATTTTCAGATAACAAACACATTGGTAGGAATAGCCTCTGAGGACATGATATACTTATTGCATCTTCCATTATGACAGGCTGATACTATATTATTCCAGAATCCTTTTCAACAAATGTGCATGCATAAATCACTAGGAAGTATTCTTTTTTCTTATCTTTGGATAAAAAAGCTATGGCTTAACCTGCATGAGCAATGAACATATATTTAAAATGCACAGATTTCAGGTTTGTTTCATCCTAAATGGGAAAAAACCATCCAAATAGTTCAGTCTAAAATAAAGTGCTGAATAAGAAATAATCTGCAAAGCTGTTACCTGGTTCTCTGTTAACTTTGTGAAGCACTAAAAACTATATATATAATTTCCTGAATGTGCTTCTTTTTGGCTACATGTTGCTCCAGAATACAGACCTTGACTTTCTAACAGGCTGTTTTCAGAATAGGAGCATACCTCAGTTTTCTTTCTTTGTATTATTTGTTGCGAGAAAAATAGGTAGTAAAAATGATAAACTCGTTACCTTAGGAGTTGTCCTGTGGCACTGATATCTACTTCTCTCTGACCTATTGTGAATGTAGTATCAAAACAATTTCCTAAAAGCATCTATTTGTACATAATTACATCACCTTTTAAAATTATCATATCTTATGAATCAAGTTTCTTATCAGACTTAAGTCAGAAGAATTGGTAAAACTTATCTGGTGGATAGTGTATCTGGTATCTGGTGGCCTGAGTGTCATGTCCGAACCAGTTACCATAACTGGACCAAGAAATGCAATGTACTAATATTAAATTAAAGGAAGTATCTTTGTCAGCAGGGAACTAATCAGATGACATACTTATAATTTATTCTGATCAAAACCATCTCCACCCATGTTTTCCATTGGTTTACATTTTACTTTGTATCATTTTGCATTTCTCTTTCCTCATCACTTATTCATTGTCTGTATACTCATTGTTAAGTGCATTCTTACTAGTATAAGTATTAATATTTATTTTGAGGCTGCAGGGCAATACAGTAATCAGGATTGGGATCTTATTTATTGGGCTAGACTAGTGATTCTGAACCGGGATGCAGTGTCATCTTGGGGTGTTGTAAGATGATCTTTTTAAGGACTCCGTGGAATATCACTCAGTGTTAGCACTGTTTGGTTGCAAACACCTGCTCATGAACATAATAAACACAGATTTAAAATAGGAATCTGGTGTGCCAAACACATTCTGACCTTTTATGGTCTTTCCGAGTTCTTTTCAAAAGAAGATTTGTTCTATTATTTTTCTTTAGTCACAAAGTAAGTGAAAACTAAGACCTGGCATTTTCTGAGGGGTAACTTGAATCTAATGAGGGGTGCCTTGAGGTCTAACAAGATTGAGAAACCACTCTGTTGGTCAGTATAAGAATGTAATAAAAGCAACTCCTGCTTTAAAGAGCTTACTTTCAAAATGGAAACAAAATGTAACGAGAGCCTGATCGATAGACTCCCTGTGAAGTCAATGGTCATGCTTCACTGGAGTTGGGCTATGGTCTGATCCTTGGTTTGCGAGATGCAATAATATAAAAGT
The DNA here is from genome assembly GCF_000455745.1 of Alligator sinensis. Lineage (NCBI taxonomy): Eukaryota > Metazoa > Chordata > Crocodylia > Alligatoridae > Alligator > Alligator sinensis. Next base: position 176,090 of record NW_005842330.1, on the reverse strand, counting down.
AACAAAAATAAGATCATATGGTTATGGTGTTTCGTTACTGCATGAATTTAAGTCTCCTGATGGTCCAAGGTATGTATTTTGTCTGTTTAAAATTAAATAATAACAGTTGTGCTATAGTGATAATTAATCAAGCCATCCCTGGTTCTCAGTAGAGGAATTGTTATAAAAACAATAAATTGGACAATAGTTTGGAGGAGAAGGTAGTGGTCTTGCAGATTAATTAAGGAGGCATTCTGTGACAAAGAGCAGCATGTACAACAGCATAAAGATAGTTGTCTTTAGGTGGGGAGAGGATGCTCATGTCATTGCTGAAGCAAATGAAATGGAGAGTGAGAGACAATAGTCATCATCTTAGAAACTTAGCACTGGAAAGGGCTATTAAGTACATAGCCCGCATTTGCAGGAACTTTTATCCCCAAATTTTTCAAAATTACCACCCCCTCACACGCAACTTGAGGACACAAAACCAGAAACACCAGATATATCCTACAAGATATTCTTCATAAAAGCAGGAGAGATGAGGGCGCTGCCAATGCCCTGTCACTTAAATGGTTAATATTTACTCAGAGGATCCTTGTTGAAGAATCAGGCACCATGCTATAGAGAAAGAAACAAAAGGTAGTGAGGCGTGAAATTTATTAAAAGTTGGAAAATGATGATCAAACTGGATACAGTGAAACAGGGGAACCAGAGGACTGATTCAAAAAGGGAAGCAGTCTTGGTAGATTAACTCAGAGTGGAATAGCGGGAAATAACAAGTATGTTATGGAGGCTGGAAAGACACTGTTTCCACTGTCACAGTGGAGGAATTTTTCTCAAGCTGCAGTTCCTTATAGTACTCGCTCCCTCAACAACACTATTCTTTTTACAACCTTTAAAAATGAACAGGCAATCAAAATAAAATTCTCTATGAAAATATAGATGTGCATATAAGAATTCATTATTACATGTGATACATATTGAATCTTCCTAAAAAGGATATATATAGATTTTTTTTTTAAATGACAGACCTATTATAAGGCTAGCAAGGACTGCCTTAAAAGCACCTAACCTGGCATAATAATTGCATATTCTGAAATCAGAGTTGAATGAAATATCAGCTAAGAAAGCACTGCATAGAACTTAAAGGCAATTAAAAACCAGGAAATACAGCCCAATGACAAACACTGGAACAGGAGGTATTTTTTGAATATGTTCACCATATAATTCCCTAGGGTACAATAATGAGAAACCTAATCATAAGTACACAAGACTATCATAAGTATTAATTCAGTTTTTGAAGATCATTTGTCTCTTTCAGTTGAAACTAAATTAATTTATTATATAAACAGTTCCAACTTGAAAGCATCAATAACACCTAATTTTATATTTTATGAGCTCTTTCAAACTGCAACCTAAACCAAAATTCTTTTGAAAGTTATAATCCAGTTAGAGATTAAAAAGTAACAGTGCATGAGGGAAATCAAGAGATGCTGGTAATGGAGAAAAAAAAAAAACACTTGTTCTTTAAACTTTCTTGCATGGCTTCTTGAGTTGGGTGATGCATGCATTCTCAGCTTGAAGCATTCAGGACAGAAATATCTATTCATTGGAATTACTTCCACATCCTGCAACTTATTTTGTCTGACCATTCACTCTAAGCAGTGAAGAAAGACATTCTTTCCACATCAGTCTCATTTCAGTTAATTCCTTCTGTTTGTTGGTGTTTCTGTATTGGCTAGATAGAGTTGCTTCAGCAGTTGTGTTTCACATCTAGACACATTTTCCTATTTTTTGGTGCAATTAAACCCTTTTTCATCTGAATTTTTTTAACTGCATTTACTTTGGTATGAGTTTCCCTCCTACTCCTTGGTTTGGAATAACAGGTGAGTTTCTACCTCATTCCTCCTTTATGCTGTAGACCCCCCATACAGTAACCATACAATTATTAGTGCATAATAGTGTTTGTACTTGCACATTAAACCAATCTGATTTGGAAAGACGAAATTAGACATTAATTATTATGTCACTACAGGGCAGAGTTAAAATTGAATGAGTACCTGAAATGTGCATTTCTATTCCTTAGCATGTTTGGATGTCTTGAAGTCTGTATTTCTTGTGTTAGGGATGCTTGATTTATTAAAAAGTAACATCACTGTCATGTTTTTAAGTTGTGGATATATGTTGAATCTTAACTTAATTTTCAAGTGTTTGTTTTCCTTGTAATTGCTCCGTCTGTTGTTGGGGTTTTTAAAAAATTATTAATGTTGTATACAAATATAAATTAAAACAAAAAACCTAAAAGGAATAGTCCCATAGGTTATATCTACCAGTCCAAAATGTATATTGAATCAACCTTAATTTTACCAACACAGTATGGATTGCAGACATTATATACACATACTTCTGTATACACATTCCACTCTTCCTCTTCATCTTCCTAGGACAGGGGCTACCAAATTCTTGAGTCTCATTGGATGTTTAAACATGTGCTCTGGGAATGGGAGGGGGCACTTTAATTAGAGCAGCTCTTGGAGCCGCTCTAGTTAAATCACTTGGAGCTTCTTGTGTATCAGCGTCCCCGTGTTGAAAAATGGCAGCAGAAGCTCTAGTTAATGAGCTTTGGATAAAGTGCCGCCTCTGCCATTTTTCAGCATGGGGACACTAATACATGAGATTCTGGAGTCTGCTGCAGCACAGTAATTACCATGCTCCAGCGTGTTGGAGCAGCCTCACTGCATGTGTTTAGGTGCCCATTGTTCCCAGTGAGAAACAGTAACTATGTTGATACTTTTAGCCTCATGTCCTTTGACAAAAGTAGTAATGTTTGCCATTTTAAAAGCTTTATTTTTTCCCAAGGAAGCCTCTTAATGGATGAATAAGATTATCTATCTGTCTGTATTGAAGAGAAAGCTAAAGGAAAAATAATAGCAAAAACAATCATTAATCCTTCAAATGCATAAGATTTTAATGGATTTTAACTACAGATTACATTAGAAGAATCTTTGTTGTGGTATAGAAATCACTCAGGAAGAAATGGGGCATAGCTTCTTAAATGGAACAATTTAAAAACATTCTAAATTAAATGCTAATTAATAGAGTTATTGTAAATTTTAAGAAAATGAAAGCTCTGTTAAGAATAAGAGCTTTTATATATGAATGATCAAATTATAATTTTAATTTCCTATCTTCTAAGGATTCATTTTTGTCATTCAGTATATCTGCCCAGTGAGCTTGCAAACTCCATACACAGTCTGTTAAACAACACCGTATTCTTTTCTTCCCAGTAAAAGTAGTCCTTCCAACAGGCCTAGAATCCATTTTCAAAATACAATATTTCAGTTAACCAACATACCCCATTTCTTTTATTCTGACTTTGATCTTCTTGTACTAAAGATGTCAAGCTACCCTCATTAGATGTGTGAAGAGGAATTAATTTTGTAGGGAACAGCCAAGAATAATTTGAAAAATCAGAGGTATAACTTATCCTATATAATGCTAGGAGGAAAAGCAAAAAATATTCAGAGTTACAATATTAAATTATCTGAGAGCAGCTATCACATTAACACAGAAAAAGAAAAGTAAAACATGCCTATTGGCATCAGAGCTCACTTAACAAAATTGGTGAAGTTATCACAGTCTGAGAGATGCAGATATTTTTAAGATGACATCTGTAGAACTGCTATGTGGGCCTCAATCTACTCTGTCACTAAATACTGCAAGGTGGATATATCTTCCTCTGAGGATATGTTTTTTTAAATGTATGGCCTTTCAGGCAACCATGAGCCCTTAATGTCTGTACCTGATACTTTTTATTCATTTTATTCCCTTCCTTGCTAATTTTATGTGCATTATTTTTCAGTAGCTTTAAGTGTCCTCTGGGTCAAGAAATCCTTAATAAGAAACTGCTAGTATTGACACTTTTGTTCATGTGAAGAGTTGTATACCGGCACATGCAGTATTTGTTATCTAATATTTGTAATTGTTATGAAAGTCATGTTGCATCTTAGGAAGCTATTACTTGGGGGGAAAAAACCTTGCAGTCTTTGCTCCCTATAGACCCTTGGTTCCAGAAGTTTCTACCAAAGCTCCTTCTTTGACTTTGGGCAATATTTAGTCTCCTGCAAACTTCTGGGTTCTATATCTTAGGGAAAAGTTCATAAAGAGTTTGGGGTTTTTTTTGGTCAGAAACCATATTATACTATTTCTTCATATAATGCTTATCGCAATACAGTGGGGAAAGGAGAGGTCATTTTATTGAGTTGGGCCTTTGGGCAATACCTTAATACAAATAGTAAATAATAATTGTAAAGCAAGTATTTTGTTCTCCCATCTTGTAAGTGTTTTTAATTTTAGTAATATAACATTTGCAGCAGGGATTTTAACACAAGAGTGTTAAAGATGCTTGGACTGAGATACCATAATTCAGCCATTCCTTTGTTTGTTATTACCTGTCCATGTATGACTTAAGAAAAAACCTTTTAAATTGGAGAATGACCTTGTTTACTGGAGAAATATCATTTATAGGTGAGAAACGTTTTCAATTCCCTTTCATCCTCTGCATTGTAATGGCTGCTTCGGAGATTCTGTTCAGCTTCTGAAGCAATCTTAGTATTGCTGCTTTCCTTGTCAGTACAGTTGATACATACTGGTATATTGAGTTAGAAAGCAATCCTCTACAAAAGTACTTTCAACTGTACAAAATTTCTTCTATATAATACTTTTCAGACAGTGTCTTGGTGATAAAAAAACAAAAAACAGCCAACCAACCGCCCCCCACCCTCACCCCCCCCCAAAAAAAACAACCAACCATTGCAACCAATCTGTCCTTTTTACAAGCCTTTTATATTTGCTCAGTCATTTAACAGTCCAGTGGTTCTTTTTGGTCAAATGGCTATATAACTGAGTTTAAAATGTTTCAATGTGCACTGAACCATAAAAGCTATATGAAAATCTTTTTCAGAAGTAAACACTTGTTCCCTCACAAATATCTACAACTACAATATTCTGATAATTCACAATATTCACAGTATCAATACCTTAATTCTACCTCTTTTCAGTCAAGAAAGAGATATCTATAATAGGATATGAACTCCTCAGTTTAAAATCTTTACAGAAGTATCCTTTCCACAATAATATGTCTTCCATTTTTGTAATTACTTCCTTTTATGCAGGCACTAAGTATAGTACCACAAAATGTATGCCTCTTAAGCAAACACCTCTTTCTGAATGGAGAGTTGAATTATGGCCATAGTCTGGTTTTACTTAGAGTGCTGACAGCACAGAAACACTCTTTTGGTAGTTCATATACTTTCAGAACCTTTATTGGAACCCAGTTATGAATGGAGGAGTCATAAATATGTTTCATAATGGGACTTAATATTGATATCTAATGTTTATGTGAAGCCACAATCATAGCCCTTACCCCCTCTCCAAATCCTTTTAATCACTATGAATTGAGAATATAGAAATTCCACATTCTGAATCTTTTTTCAGCTCTATTTAGTTGTTTATTTTTTTGGTTGGGTATTTTCACTGTAGTTTGGGGGTGTTTTGCAAATTCTTGTTAACTGTAAATACTGTTAGGCTTCACTTCTACGTATAGATGTTCTATAGGAAAAGTTGGCCCTCTCTTTGACTTAAACTTCACTAACAGTAAACACAGTCATTTTGAATGAGAAGAAATTTAAAAATTGGGAGATTTCTATCATGTTTTCATGAGAGTTCAAATAATGCTACAAAATCATGAGAGTTGGCAAAACTGCTAATATCTGAGTAGCATTAAAATGTTAATGGGACCAATAAATATTATGCTGCAGTTTTTGAGGTACAGTAGTATTTTCTATACTTAGTACAGATCTAACTGTAGTATCTCAATGACTGGTATAGTGTCTCCTCTCCATGGACTGAGACTTCATAGTGGTGGAGAGGCTTGGGTGTCCCAGTGATCCTCAGAGTGATGTTGCCTGGAGTCTAGGGGTGTATGAAACAAGCTGTATTCAATTTGGATTTGGATCCAGCCTGAATCGGGGACAGTGATTAAATTAGTTTATTTGGATCACTGTCCCTTATTCGATTCGGCCAAATCCAAATGTGAAGCTTCAATGCTGATTCAGAGAATCAGTGATTCAGCCATTGACACAGCTTTAAATGTTTTTTCTACATACCTCAAAGTACCAGGTGTGGCTCGTGAATGCTGTGATGCTGGGGTGGATGGAGCATCCCATAGGGGCATGGGGGCGGATCTTCTGGTCCACTTCTGGGTATGCGGTGGAGCACACTGAGAGGGCCTCCCATGCCCCCCTGGCTTGGCAATCAGCTGCAGGGGGACCCCAGGTCCTCCCTCTGACCCAGGAGGCACCAGTCACCAAGCCGAGGGTGTACGGTGGGGCGGGCCCAGCACACTCACCGGTAGACCCAGAAGTGGACTGAAGGTGCTTCTGGTCCATTTCCAGGTCTGCTGCTGAGTGTACTGGGAAGCCCCCAACACTCATGTGGGACACTTCATATTTCCCAGCATCGCAGCATCTGTGAGATGCCTGGTACCTTGAGGTAGGTAGAAAAAGCATTTAAAGTTGTATATATGTCTGAATCTCCAAATCTTTCCAAACCTCTCTGAATCAATTTGGAGGGCTCTGATTCAATTCAGAGAGATTAATGGGTCCTCTGATTCAATTCAGAGTTGGAGATTCAGCCACTGAATTGGGCCGAATCTCCACTGAATTGAATCAGGGACTGAAGCTTCACACAGTCCTACTGGAGTTTCACACTCCTAGCAGGGTCACCCATGGCAAATAGGACTGAGGGGAGGTTCCAGATAAACCACAGTCCAACCCCAAACCCTTGGCAGCAGATAAGTTGGAAGAAGATGTCAGGGTATCAGTATCCGTAAAGATGAACAAATGCTGCAGCAACATGAAGTTTCCTGTCATCTAGGGCTCTCCCTTGCCAATGGGCCCAGATGTCCACCTTGTCAAGATTGTGTGGTTGCTGTTTCTGTGTACCAGCTTCCTCATGTTAAAATCATGAACAGGCTTCTACCACAGGAAACAACATGGTCTCCTGTACCAACCTCCAAAATCTCGGCAGTGATGTACCGGGGATGATGGAGACAGAACTAGTGAATCTAGCAGTCTCCAGCTACAAATTCATTCATGGGATCAGCTTATCCATCAAGAATCACCTAATCAGTCAACTTATGGAGCTCTCTGTGAGCATTAACAAATGTATTATGACCCTGTCTTTTAAGCTTAGGAACAACCTGTACACCACTATCAGCAGTGTATATGCCCCAACACATGATGCTGACAATCATGTCAAAGAACAGTGCTGCTCTTGACTACTTACTAATACTGGCAAGGAGGACAAGATCAGCCTCCTCAGTGACTTCAACATCAGAGTTGAATGTGACCTGGAACTCCGGATCGGCACCATTGGGAAGGAAGGAGTAGGAAAAGCCACTCCAGTGGCATCCTCCTGTTGAGAAAATGCATGGAACATGGTCTTGTCATCATGAACATGATCTTCAGATTGAGTGACAAATACAAGACCACCTGGAGACACCTTTACTTTAAGTATTGGTACTTCCTTGACTATGTTATTCTTAGAACCTGTGGTCAAATGGATGCCCATGTCATATGACCCATGCAAGAAACTGATGACTATTGGACAGATCACCATCTTGTCAGATCTATTACAGATATCTGGATTGCTCCAAAACACCAAAAATAGCCACAAACTATGCGAAGGACTTTCAACACCAAATCTCTTCAAAACCCAAGACCCAAAGGTCTGCAAGGATCTCCAACAGTGTCTCCATAAAAAGCTCTCTGCCCTGTCCACAAATTAAAGCAACATTAAGTATGTCTGGAAGGGGTTTAAAGCCATTGTCCATATGGGCTGTGCTGAATCCATTGGCTATAATACCAAGACTGATTCGATGAGAGCAATGCCGAGATCCAAAACCACATCAACCAGAAGAGAAGGGCTCTTTGCTTGCCAAGATAACACTTTATGTCAGGAGAAGGAGCAGACACATAAGCTCCTCAAAACTAAAACTCAAAGGAGGATCCAGGAAATAAAAAATCAGTGTTGGCAAGATAGTCATGGAGAGCCATCTCTGTGCTGGCAACCATGACATACATAGATTTTTCCAGGCAATGAAAACCATCTGCAGCCCAACTTCCCACAGTCCTACTTTCCTGTGTGCAAGATGGCTTGATACTCCTCAAAAAAACAATGAATCTATTCAAGCTACATTCATAGAACACTTTAAGGAACTCCTGAACCATGAGTCAACTGTGGCAGATACCACCATCAAGTCCATCTACCACCCCTTCTATCCTAGAAGTCTGGCATCCCATCAAGGATGCCAAGAACATCATCATTACTGGACTGGATGGCATAGATACTGAAATTTGCAATGCTGGCAACAAGGAACTGGTACTGAAACTCTGCAAATGTATGCTTTGAATTTGGAACAATGGAGAGATATCTGGGGACCTAATGAGTGCCAATCTCATGAGTATCTTCCATAAAGGAGATAAGTCAATGTGTGGGGACTATTGAGGTATTGTCCTCCTTCCCACAGCAGGGAAAATCCTTGCCCTCATTCTCCAGAACCACCTTCTACCACTTGCTGAGAAAGTCCTGTCAGAATCTCAGTGTGGTTGTAGACCATGCCATGGCAAAACTAACATGGTCTTTGTTGCCCACCAGGTCCAAGAAAAGTGTCGGGAATTACATCAAATATATGGCTTTCATTGTCCTTACTAAGACTCTTCATTTCAACAGTTGTGAAGCCTTGTGGAAAGTACTGGCCGGATTTGGATATACTGAAAGTATATCAATGTCCTAAGGCTCCTCCATGACCAGGTGACCATGACTGTTCTATGTAGTGAATCAGAGACAGATCCACATGTCATCTAAACTAAGATCAAGCTTGAAGACCAAAATACTCAAAACAACCATCTTTGATCTTCAGTACACGGATGAGCACACCATCACCGCATACACTGAGGAAAACCTTCAGACCGTGCTGGATCTTTTCAGAAGCCTACCAAACTTTGGGCCTCTCTATCAAGATTGAGATGACTAAAGTGGTCTATCAGCCTGACCCAGGCCATGAATGTGACCTGCTTCCTCAAATTACCATTGAGGAAAAGACCCTGGAGGTAATTGAGCACTACCCCATATCTCATAGCCACCTCTCGCAGAGGGTGAACATTGATGAGGTGATTATGCACTGAATCTGGTGTGCAAGGCCTCCTTTACAAAATTACTTTGGTGTGTGTTTATTTATTGTGATCTCCAGAAAGACACCAGGATCCGGGTCGACAATGCAGTTATTGTCCCCACGCTCCTCTTTGGCAGTGAAACATGGCTACCCTACCATCATTATATAGATGTCTGCAAATAGATACGTGGCTCAAGGTTTGAACTATTAAGTAATCTCAAGACTCAGCAATGAGCCATAGTAAAGATCATCCTCAAACTGAGGGATTGCCAGTGATGACAATATAGTGTCTGTTGGGAGATACTGACACAACATACTCTTAGAAGAATACCTTCTCAGATCTTGACCATAAATCTTCATCAGTTCTGCTGGATTTTCCTGCTTAATCATATTTCTTAAGTGAGCCTTATTTCCAGCGTTGATTATCTTATTTCTTCCACAGTCTTGTTCAATTATGTCTTTTAAGGCATTTGGCAAATTTAAACTACTACTTTTGAAAAAAGGACTAAGGATTTTCATTCTGTAATTGTCCAATGAGAGCAGCTCTGACCCTGATAATGTAAAAAGACTCTAAAGATTGACTGTGTTTCCCTAAAGAGATAAAGATACTTAATTTTCAATCATATGTTGTAATCATGTTGTGATCTTGTGGAATAGCAAATTCTTTAAATAGCAGTGATGCAAGGTAAGCTATAAGAGTAATAATTTCTATTTGATTATAACTCAAAGGTGATTTAGAGAAAAAATGAAACCATTGAAGAATAGCATGTCTTCTCGTTTATAAGAATCATAAATGGTATCATATGATTTAGTATATGCTAAGATGATGGTAAACAATGGGTGAAAATGCCATTTAAGGTTGAGTTTTAAAGATAATTACACGTATAACAGTATACCCTGTTTTCTGTTGTTAATTAAAAACAACATCTTTACCTGAAGAGAGGAAATATATCTATAATGACAACTATGATGTCAGACTAAATAATAATTATAACACTGTTACACTTTAGTGTACACAAATAAAGTTAAGTTTTAATTTTAAATGAATTAATATGTTAATACATACCAGTTTAGATGCTGTGGTAAGTGCCTGCATAGAATAGTCTACTGAAGTAAAAATCTGTCCTGACCTAACATTTGAATGTAATGTAGAGCACTGAAAAGACATTTGGCTAAAGTTTGATTATATGAGTGTGCTGAAGTAGGGAAAAGGCTTAATTTACTACTGTTCTCCCCATTGAACCCACAAAGCCACAATGATGTCATTTTCCTCAGTGCTGAAATAGTCTAAATAAGATGCATTGGTTTCTGGCCTCTACACAGTTTGAGACTTTCCAAACATTGTGTTTCATGGAACAATGTCATAGGACAAGTTTGACATCTGCAGTCTGGTAACTGAGCATCATATTTTTGTATTTAACCCATAGGCCGGTGATTTATAACAATGGCTGGTAAGTTGTACTCAATGGTTAGGAATGACATTCTTTCTTACATTTGAATGCATTTAATTTATGCTTATATATTAAAAAAAAACAACTCTTGGTTCCAAAATAATACCTTTTATTAGACCAACTGGGAAATTGCAAGAAAATTGTCATTTTATGCAAGCATTCGGAATCAAAGTCTTCCCAGGCTCTGGGAAAAGTGTAGATGGTACAAGATGGTGAAAAGTCCCCATAGGTAGGAAATAAACTTCATTTTTGCACAGAGGGAGCTGAAGATGCAGGGTTGTCCCTTTGGGTCCATGAGAGTGTCTTTGTGAGCTGTGTTGAGTAGCTCTTTGATGTGTAGATCAGGTAGAATTCCTTCCCTGGAGGTGTCAGACGGCAGGCAGAGAGATACAAAAAATCTTTCTTGTCGTTCTGCAATGAAGTTTAAAATCCAAAATCGGCTAGAATTTGGCATCTTCCATATTTCAGGGGTGTACTTGGTAGCCGTGTTGGTCGTGCTTATATGTATGAAGAGATGTATAAAACATTTGAAAGAGAATAATATAGGATTCATTATACAGTATGTATTGAAAAGATAAACATTCTTTTCTTGCAGCATCTTGCATGGCAGATTCAGGGTGAATTTCATTATATTTAGAATCGGGTGAATAAGGCAAACAGATTTCATGAATGGGTTTCCATTTCTAATAGGTATACCAAGGCAATGTTTCTGGCCTTCTTGTCTTCACATTTTGGGATGGTAAATGGAAAGAGAATTTCAGATCCACATGAAGATTTTCAGTAAACATGTTGCATAGCCATAGAAGAGGATATTCAGCCATGCCTCTGGCCAGCCAAAGTATTTAAGCATATGTTTAATGTCAGACACATCAATGGTCCCATTAAAATGAGTGGAACTTGTCCTGTGTTTGAAGTTAAGCATATATATAAGTGCTTTCACAGGTCCTGGTCCGGTAACAGCAATAATACAAGATGAGTCATTAAGCCCAGTAATCAAATTCAACTTGAATAGTAAACGTTGCATATTCTTGGAAATGGACAATTAAAAGTTACATTTATATCTGCCAGATAAACCCTTCTGAAGAACAAATTAAATAAAGGACATTCTGTGGTCTTTGTTAATGTCATATATTAAAATTGTATTTTAAATTTGAATTTAAACTTGTTGTTGTAGTCAGTTTTTAAGACTGTACCTATAACTAATTGCTATAACATGATCTGTGGAACATGAAAAATCTGACAGTATCATCAAAAATTATCAAGTTCATTTATTCATAAGTATGTTTTAAGCAAGTTCAGGGTCTGTTTGTTTTTTTACTATACATGTGCTTAATTTATTTTATTACGTTGCCTAATGTGCCAATAATAAATTATCAGGAATTGAAGTGAAACTATTATTAGCATTACATGAATTAAACACTTTATTCTACATCTCTCATTGGCTGCATATACAACAAAGTTTGTTTGTTTTTTAAATCAAGAATTAATATCAATAGCCTTTATTTAAATTATTTCAAGAGTTCCACCATTTGGTAACATAATAATACAATGAACAAAATGAAATTAAGTCAGCCCCGCTCAAACTACTAAATATATTACTAAAAATTAAGATTTTTTTTAAAATGGAAGTAATATATCATCTACTTTATGAATGATAACTTATGTAGTGTACATAGAAGGTATAGCAGACATTTACAAACAATTTTGTTTGACTTTTGTTATATTTATATAAATTATATGGCTTCAGGTTTTTAAAAATGTAATAATGAGAAAGAACTTGAGGTTTAAATCTACGGTTTGTAAAAGATTAAAGAAAACACTACATAGTGTTCAGTGTCATGAAAATACAACAGCCCTTTATGAATAAAGCTTATTGTAATTTTGTAAAATGGTTGTTTTATGATTCATTTAGCTTTTAAGATGTTGATGGTCTCTTTAATAGGTTAGTATGTTAACAGCTGGTATCCATTAATTTTACCATCTTAATTGGATCCTTTTAGATGTTCAGCCAACTGGTCAGGTACGCAGTGCGAGAGGCCAGCTCCCAAGAGCAGCAAGTCTGACAATATCAGTACAAGTAAGTTATTCAGATTAACACCTACTATGGCTTGTAAAATATGGTTCAATTTAAAAAAAAATATTAGCTGGTGATATTTTAGTATGAGATCTTTCAAAGTGATATTTGCAGGTTACACATTTTTAAATAGCAGCGCTAATTCTTCTCATTTTCATTGACATGCAACTCCACATAAAACAGTTTGGATTAACATCAAACTATGGCATATTTAATATGCTTACTTCTTCAAGCCTAGCATGAGCTTTTATTAGTAAGAGCATATGAGATGACACACATTCTGCTCAAATTCGCTCCTTTGTACAGAGCTAGCATATGGCAGGAGAAGGACCTGGAAAGAAGGGTCTTTCTATTTCTCTTATTTTTTGGTAGGGTTCTTGGAATTTGTCTTATGTTTGTTGGGAGGAAGAAGAGGAGGTTGTTGTGTGTTTTAGGGGGCAAAGAGGGCAAAGGTTGGAGGGGGACCTTCCTGGGAAGTGAGGCAATAGGGATGGGTGAGCAGAAAATGGGCAGGTGGGAAGAGGGTTTTTGTAATTAATGTGAGGCGTGATTGGAATTGGTGGGAGTGTTTGCTGGTATATGGGACTTGTGGAGGAAGGCAGTGGTTGTAGTTATTTGGAGCTCTCAGGTTTGGAGGTTTTGGTTCAGGGAATCATGCCTGTGGATTGGTTATTGTAAGCATCTCTAAGCCATTTGGACAGGACAAGATCTAAATTTAAAAACTAACTAACCAACTAAATCAGATTTATCATCAGTTAAGTCCCATCTGAAACATCAAACTAAGATTTTAAGTGATTCTTCAGGTTTATACATGCTTTTTCTGGAGGAGTACATTTATCTACTAATAAAATTATCTCCAAAATGAGAATTATTCCTTCAAATATTAAAGGTATGTCAAGAGAAAAACAAATGCATGCATTGCATGTACAGAAACCTGCTATTGGTACATTATTGGCATCTTAAACTAGAGATGAACTGTTGTGTATCCTGTATGTTAATGATATCCTGCTGTACAACTCACTTATATCTGAGCCAGCTGAAAAAGTGTAATGAATTACCCCACTGTTTAGATAAGCTTGGGATTTGGAGATTGACTATCTAGCTGCAGTAAAAACTGGACAGCACAGAGATAATGCTGAGAAGCTAAAAGCAACTGAAAGAGTTTGCAGAACGTATATCAGCCCTTTTGTTGAAAGAGCAACCACACTTTGTTAGTCAGGTGCTCAGGTATTGGATCCTAAGCTATTCCATATAGTGACTATATTTAAGGTGGGGGGGTTGCTTTTGATTGCCATGGTTAACACATGTGCAACTTCTTACCACACTCATTCATGACTTTTTCATCTCGATATCATTACGTTTCCTTTAAATGTGAATCATCAAAAGTTGAACCTAGTGCATAATGCTGAGACCTGGAAAATGTAGAATAATCTTATAGCTGGTTTCTACCCAGATTTAATTTGCACATGTAGTAAGGTAATTATGCCCCCATGGCTGAGAGCCCTGTCAGCTGCAAGGGTGCGTCATCATGCCATGCCATGCACCATGTCCCACCACTGCCATGACTGAGAGTCCTGTTACTGCAGAAGCTTGCTACTTACCAGTGCACAGGGAGCCTGGGATGGTAATCTTCGGCTCCTCCTGAACTAGCAATAAGGCAGGATTGGATCTGATGCTGGATCCCACAATCACACTTCAACCCATGCACGTGTGGCATGGCAGGAGGCATGACTGTGGATCACACATCAGATCCTATCGTACTTTACCTGAACATCTAGAGGGGCCCCTAGTTAATTAATTCACTTCAGTGAGGCTGTTTGCTACAGTAAGTCCAATAAGATTTGACTGCCAGTAACCTTCCCCGTTCTTTTAACAAGAGTGTTTGATATAAGGTTTCTGTACATTGTTTTTTTACTACATTAGACACTATTGCAGTTGTCTTAGTTGCCTATAACAACGTAGTGAAATTCCTAGCCCCCAAATATAGAGTTGTAAAGTGCAGGAACACACATACTGTCCACGTGCTAACACAATTTATTTACACCTATTTAATTTTCAAAAAAATAAGGGTGGTTAAGATTAAATGAAAAAATGAAATTCTTTGGGCTTAGGCATGACTTCTTAAAACTGGCCAATACTTTAAATAAAATGAGAGAAGTGATAAAATACCTTTATACATGAGCATACAAAACTAGCCCAAAATTGACTTGACAACAGGTCCAGTTATCTATCAATGCTGTAGCTACAAATGAGAGCACAGTTCAGAATGTGGACTGGATGAATTAAACCTTAAAAAATGATATGTGAAATCAAGAAATGTTATTACTTCAAGTATTGCTCTTGAGGACATTCAGATTTATGTAAAAATATTGACCTTTTCATTCTCAGTATTGAACTTCTATTCATTAAATATTATTGGTCAACTGAACAGAAATCATAGTCTTTGAATTATTTTATAGCTAAATTAAATTATGTTATTCCTCTTAGCTGTGTGGTGACTTCACTTAACTTGAAAATTACATAGGACTCAATGCTATTTCCTTTATTTGTAACAGGAAGTATTGCAATCATCGTTCCTCTTGTTCTCTTGGTGACTTTAATCACTACTTTGGTCATTGGTCTACTACTTTGCAAGAGAAAACGAAGGTAGGTATTCAATATAATTTTTTTCAAGTTACGTATGAGCTAAGAAATCAGAGATGAACAGAAATGCTTACAAATATTTGTGTAAAGAAGCCATTTCACAAGCATCAGTCACTTATCACATGAAAAGCTTCCCTTGTCAGTGTGGGGTGTGTTTACTAAGGCCATGTATAGGCATTAACATTTTTCAGGAGAATTGCCGCTCTCCTTGAAGACGCCACAAACATACAAAAATTCATTCAGTTTGTCCTGTAGGAAACATGCCCTCTTGCAAGAATAAATACATGTACACTCCTCTTCTGGTCTGGTCTGGGAAGGGAGCAGCACCTGCTGTTTCCTTCCTCTTTCCCAAAACAGGCAGTGCCTGTTTTGGGGAATGGGCTGGGGGCAATGATTTTAAAGCTGGCAGGCCAGAGACCTCCCAGCCCAGTTTCCAACCCTGCTGGCTTCCACTTGCTGCCCCTTCTACCCAGCTGGGGAGTGAAGATGGAAAACAGACTTGGGGAAGCTTTTCCCACCCTGATTCCCTGTCCCGTGGGTTTTAAATGCCGTGTGTGTGGCAGCCCAAATGGGTGGCACATGTGGCAGTTTAAAACCCTGTAGAGCCAGGAAAGCTCTCCTGGGCCAGTAGGGCAACGCTTCCTAAGCTTCCCCAGACCAGGAACTTCCTGGTGCAAGGAATGGACTTTTTTCCTCCCTCTGCTTTCTCCACTTTCTCTCTGCTGCTCTACTGTCTGCCACTGCTCCCCACATCTTCCCCAGACCTGCATCACCAGGGGATCAGGGAAGGTGGAAAAGTTGTAGGTTGAACACCTATACTGCTTCATCTCCCAGAAACATTTATAACAGTAAAAATACTTGAGAAATTTCTGAGAAATGAATGCCTGTTCCTAACCTCTAATATACCATTTGTGAATCTTGTTGAAACAATTTTTTATGACAATTTTTATATGATGGTAGAAATTAAAATCAACTAGATGCTGTAACATACCTGCATACACATTTCATGATCCAAAAGTTGTCCAATTCTGCATATGAATAACAACTCACAGAAAGAGTTCCCTTCATTTCACGGATATTGCAAAAATGACAGCACCATCAGTAAGTGTCCCAGTACCCTGTTCCCTGCCCTCTCCTCACCAAATCAAGTAGTCATATGCTACTATCATCTCTGTCTGGTCTAGATTCAGTTTCAATTGGTTGTCCTGAATACAGTTTTAATAGAATGGTTGGAGATATTTCTTCTGGCATCTCAAACCCAATAAATGGTGGATGCCAGGGAGAGTATTGAATAGGGGATAGACCACTCAAGAGATATCTAGTTCAATTCTCTCCCTTTATAGCATCCATGTCTGCCACTGCTGGAGACAGGAAACAGTGTTAAATGGACCACTGGTCTGACTCAGTATGGCACTTCTTATGTTCATCCCCCAAATTCAGCAAGGCACTAAGAAAGGACTGAGACTGCAGGGTCCAGTGTCATAAGCAGAATCCGGGTTTTCCGTCTCCAATGGAAAAACGGAGAATACTCTGGATTTTACCACAGGCAAACACAGATTTCTCGTTTTACTGGAGAAACCCATGAATTATGCAGTTTTGCAAAGAGCTCTCTGCAGGCTGGCTGAGTTTCAGTCTCCAAGGGGCTGGGAGGGAGCAGAAGGAGGGCCCTCAGGCAAGGGGTGCGACGTGCATGTGTATGCACATAGCCACCAGGCAGCCTGGACAGTAGCTCCCACAGGTGGATGGGATTGAGGGCCCCATAGGGAGGGAGAGAGGGAGTTGGGCAGGGCAGAGGGGGGATGGGGGCTGCTGCCCAGCTGGACCATGCCTGGGGCTTGGGGTCTGGGGCTGCAATGCACAGCTGCAGGGACCCGGTGGGGAGTGGGACAGGCAATGGGCAGATCATCCAGGGGGTTGTGGAGTGGAGGTGGCTCCCTGCTGCTGTGTGCACTCCCAGAGGGCAGGAGGTACCCGTGCACCCAGATATTTGAATGCAGTGTAGGCTACCCATCGCAGGCTCAGACTCCCACCCTGCTGCCCTCCCTGGGACCTCCGCAGCCCGGCATGTACGACCCAACACAGCAGGGTCATGCTGGAAAGCTGCTCGCCACTGTAAGCTGTTCTGTGAATACCCACAGGTCAGATAAACGCTTTATCAGCATCTTGTGATCAAATATATCAAGGGCTGCAGAAAGAACTAGCAATATCAGCAGGGCACAATTTCCCCTGTCAATCTCCAGGCAAAGATCACCTTCCAAGGCCAAAAGCACAGCCCCTGTACTATATCCAAGACAAAAGCCAGACTGACTGGGTTCCAAGGAGCCAGTAGCATCCAGATGCGGGGCTGTTTTTCTATCACTCCTCCACTCATGTCTCCAGGCAGTTCACTGGTCAGCAACCACTGGCTCCTTGGACTTGTTTGATAGGCAGTGGGCACTGGCCTGTGTGTTCTGCCCCGTCTTCCCTCTTGGAATACACATCATTAACATCTGGCCCACACTCGCATCCCTTTTTTCTCTTCTTGTCCCCTAGAATCATTTTTGTGCTTTCAATGGCCTCCCTGATTGAGAGAAGCGTATCATTTTTTTGGTTTTATTTTTTTGGTTTTTTAGGACCACTGCCCTTCACTCAACAAATAAGCCTGTGTCTGAAAGTGGCAGAAATGGATGCTAGAGGGAGAGCAGTGAATGAGACAAATCTATAGTAGTCTCCCTGGCATCCACCATTATTGGGTTAGAGATACCAGAGGAAACATCTCCAAGTGTTCCGTTCAGTGGCTATTAATAGATCTATCATCCATAAATTTGTCTTGGTCCTTTTCTGAACGCAGCTATGCCATCTTCCCCTACCACCTCCTGTGGCAACAAATTCCACAACTTAACTATACATTGCTTTAAAAAGTGTTATCTCTTGTTAGTTTTAAACCTCTTACTAATTTCAGTGGTTGTCCCTAGTTCTGGCATTCTGGGACTTGATGAGTAGCAGTTCCCTGTTCATTTGGTCCACCCTCTTAATGATTTTATACACCTCTCTAATATCACCTCTCATCCTTCTTTCCTAACTGAAGAGTCCTAATCTTCATAGTCTCTTCTCCTATGGTAGCTACTCCATATCCCCCAATGACTTTGGTCACCCTTCTCTGTGCTAATGACTGTGATAATTGCAAAAATATTTTGCTGTGACTTTATGAAGTATGGAGAGCAGAAGGGAATTTGGAAATATTGGGCAGAGAACCTGTGTCATAACCAGTGAACCTACTGCATTGTAGGAATAGGAATCCATTGTAGTAATGTGGTGTGCATTATAGGAATCCGCACTACTAAAAACCCAATTAAGAGGGATGTACAAGGCTACTTTCAGGATGCATCCAGGTTCTCAAACAGATAATTTCATCACTTCTTCATTTCCTGATAGTCCCGGTCACTTCAGTTTGGATGTTTTCAGTGGCTTGGGGTTGGGTGCTAAAGCTGCTAAGTAATATCTTAGTGTAAATCACCCATGGATACACTTGAAAATAGTATTCCCTTTTGCTTGTTTATATGTTCTAGGACAAAAACTATCCGAAGACAACCAATGATAAATGGAGGAATCAACGTAGAAATTGGTAATCCATCATACAACATGTATGAGGTGGGCCATGATCACAATGAAGGGGGTCTTTTAGATTCAGATTTTACAGTAAATCCAGAAAAGGTAATATGGATTTTGAAATGGCAAAAGCGTGCTTGTTTTCTGTATTATAATCAAATGCTTTAAACATAATGAGTTTGATTTTCTCGCAAATGAAATCTGACAGAAATAATGAAATATGTTTGGGTTTAGCTGTTCCATATATGAGATGCGTATAAAGACAAGCAAGGTTAGTTTAGTGAAAACATCACAGATATTGCTAATCTTTGTTTTGCAGCTTAACATTTGTTGATGTCTTTCATATTTGCTTTTTTTCTAGGTGCTAAAATAAAGCTAAACTGAGAGTCTTTATCCTAGCTTCATGTTTACTAAGATAAAGCTCAAGGAAATCATCAAAATTCTTATAAGCTATATTTCTAATTTCTTGTAGACATATTGAATAGAAAAATATGCTATGCATTCACTGTCCCTCTCATATAGTGCAAGTGTGAGGAAATCGTACATACATACATGAGTGTAAATTATTTTTAAAAGGGCAGACATTTAGAGGCCTGATTGGATAGATTTCCTACATTCATGCAAAAGCCAATGCACATTTTCATATTACTATAAATTATGTTGTCATTTCTAGAAGTACTGCTCTTTAAAGCTAGAACTTCCTGAATGATAAGCACTGGATGAATGGCTTAATGCTGAAACATCTCTCCTAGAACTATCAGCAATCAGAAGTATACCAAAGGGCAGCCATCTTTTCATGGCATTTTTGCCAAAGTAATCATTGAATTACTATTAGCTCTAGGAATGATATCATCATATCACCCAGTCAATGTGTAGCATAATACAGGTAAGTTGCATATGAAGTAAGCTCACCAGCTCCTAGACAAGTTGAATAACTGAATCATGAGTGATTGTTATACCGGACTGTAATACTTAATAGTAAGTGTACAGTGCTAAACTCATTCTGAATCATCCAAACTATTGAACACTTGTAACTAAATTCCTGAAGGCTGTTTTAATTGTAGATCATTCAAAAATCCTGTTTGGATTGGTGCATACCTTATTAAGCAATTTTTCGAAGTACAATTGAAAATGAGCTGTTCACATCACAGAAACTGAAATTTTCTGTTTATACACAGGCCAGGTATATAGGGGGAGGGCCTACTGCATTCAAGCTTCCCCACACAGCACCATCAATCTACCTAAACTCTGATTTGAAAGGACCACTAACCGCAGGGGTGAGAAATGATGATTCATTTTTCATGCTCATTCCATCACAGCCCCTTTTCTAAATACAATGTGTGTTATATAAGAATAGCAGCATTTTTGTTTAATTTATAATTGTCAAGAAATATATTACAAATACTAAGATTTCTCTTTGCTATAACAGAGGTCTTTCCATCTAGCATATTTCATTTTTACTTGCCATTGTAGTAAGATCTAAAACAGCAAATTTAAAAATGTATGTTTACAAAAGAGTACAGCAGTAAACCATGTCATGCCTTTCATAATGTTATGGTAAAATTATGCCAACCAAATAAATATCCGAAGCATTTATGGGCATTTAGTGCAATTTATCACAGTAAGAAAAGGTTTTTTTAAGTAAATTCAATTGTGTGACCTAATATTTTGAGGGAACTTTCATATCCATTAAGCTAGATTTTGTTTTAACTTTACAGTTTATTGGTAGATTTTTCACACTCCAATTTTTTAATTGCAAATGGCAAATATCTTCTCAAAATATTTAGTTCAGTCTCAATAAGCCAGACTTTAATACAGCATGATGTTTGTAAACAATGATTGAAAGTTTAAACAGTTGAAAGAAAACGACGTTGATATAATTTATTCATCTTCATATACATCAATGTATATATTCATCTTTATATCATTTGCATTACTGCATGATTGTGATGTGTCTTTAATGTAATTAAAATATAATAGGTTCCATGGGAGGCAACATTTTCTAGTTATTAAGAATAGAGAAATGGGCATTAGAAGACGTAGAGTATATTCTCTACTTTGTCATTGATTCAAATTCCCATATGAAAGTGACTCAAATTACTTAACATTCTCTACCCTTCTTTACCTATTTGCATTTTAATATTCACCTAATGCAGATATTATGAGAGATAATCTCTTATTATTATTTATAATGTATTTTGATATCTCCCGAAGACAACTATGTAAATGCTGAGTTTAATACTATTATGATCTTCATCCTTAATTGTGGTGCTGTAAATTTAATTAAAAGTGAATCTTGTCAGTTTAAATAAGCCTACATTTCTTTGTCACCCTAAATTTCTATAATCATTACCTTACAGGGAAGTAAGGATCTTTAGGCTGTTGTGATCACATAGTGGGTGGGGCAGTACATCCCATGGGAGGCTGCAATGAGAGCTGAGATAGGGGGCACCCACGTGTATGGTGCACAGGGTTGTGGGGAGAGAGGAAGGACTGCTGGCATGCATGGTGTAGTTTTGGGAAGTGCAACCTGGTAGCCTGTGACTCTCACAGTGCAGTATCTGGGGCATGTGCCTCGCACTGGTGCAGCCCACACAGCGTGCAGCCCCATCACTTAGAAGCTGAACAGTCCTGCCATCCGTACTAGCAGAATATGCAGCTTCTGACTAGATTATTATGAGTGATGCAACTGGCCAAGACATGGCAATGCTTCAGGTCTCAGTTTCTTACACAGCTGGGGATGCAGGAGATTGAGGTTCTAAATTGTTCTTCTGCTTAAGTAAAGACAACAGCCAAGCAAGCTAGGAGATTCAAGTCTATGAGCTACAGAGAATAAAAAAAACTGCAACACCTGTAAGACAAGCTTCTTTGGGTAAATCCAATAACTTTTATTAGTCCAACTCAAATAGTTGGAAAAATACTTCTTTGCAAGCTTTCGGGTACAAATACCCTTCATCAGGTCACTTCCTCTGCCTGATGAAGGGTATTTGTACCTGAAAGCTTGCAAAGAAGTATTTTTCTAACTATTTGAGTTGGTCTGATACAAAGATATCAGATTTACCCAAAGAAACTGGTCTGCCTATGTCCTTGGACCAACACGACTACAACCTATACCCCTGTGACCTATAAAGAATTCAGTACCCTTTCTAGCCATGGCATATAAATTTATATATAAAGTTGAAAAATCAGTTTTAATAGCAGATGTCTCTTTTCAGTCCAAACATAAAGAGTAAAAGAAAAAGTGAAGAAGATCTGTTGTTATAACATGGGAAGAAAGCATAACTTAAACCATCATGGCTGCTTACAGGCATGAACCCCTCACCCCCAAGTACTTTACTTTCAGCTCAGTGTGCCCCCATGCCAAGCCCAGTGCATTCCCAGAAGAGGCACCACATTAGTTTGACCCGACTCACCCAACATCTGTATAGATCGGACACTTCAGTGGAGCTTTTTGGTGCTTTTATCTAATAGCTGTTTCAATCAGCTGACGAGCTGGGTCAAATTTCTATTTGGTAAAATGCGGTTTTTGGGAAAGGTTCGTTTTCATATCTGTCAGCGCCACATGAGTCAACGAACAGTAAATTCCACATTCTACATGCTTTCATACGAAGAAAGCATGTAGTTTAGAGATGTACGTGAGTGCTTTGTAAAATACTGAAGATGCTTAAATCTAATTGACTACAATAGGCTGTGGATTAAACATATATTATTCCAAAACACGATCAGCTGTTGATGGGTTGCTGCGGTCTTAGAATAGGCTGTATGCAGAACCCACTGATAACAGATTTCTATTATTAAACCTAATACAAAGAGTTTCACAGTCTTTATATTATTCAAATGTATTGTGAAATCTTCCAAATAATATGATGGGCAACAAAAATTAAGAGCCATTTCTCATATTTTTAGTAATTGTCCTCATGTTGTTTGCAACTTTTAACTCATTTTACTCATGTCATTAATTTCCTTAATAGTACATTCCATTTAATGTGAATACTATCTGAATAATTAGCTCCTTGATACGGCTTATAGAAGTTCAGGTAAACATTAAACATGTCCAATTTTGCTTTTTTTGTTTTTATTTTAAGATTTTTTCTTTAAAAAATGTTTATGAAGATTAATCCAAATAACATCCTATATATTTATATTTTCTGCAGCCAACAAATTACTCTAATCCAGTGTATGCAAAGCTATACATGGATGGACAACATTGTCGAAACTCCTTAGCAAGTGTTGATGAAAGAAAAGAACTCCTTCCAAAGAAAATAGATATTGGGATAAGGGAGACTGTGGCATAATCTGCTGTTACCTTTTATACTCTACTCTGTATAAATGTATAAAATATAAGGATTACTTTTCTATGTACCAACAGTATTATAATTGTTTTGGCATCAGCATTACCTCTGGTTTTTTGTTTGGTTGATTGTTTTCTGGATTTTTCTTTTGCTGATGACTTTTGACTGACCATTTGTAAGGTATTTTTATGAAAAAGAAACTGCACTACAGTAAAATTTACAACAATGCTGCTGATATAACACACCTTTGAATTTGTTAAAATTAAAAAAACCAACATATTCGTTTGTAGTGTGAATATGAACAATCTATTTTCTATGAACTTTTTTGGTTCTACTTAATCAATGAAGATATCTGCACTTTTTCATTATATAGTCCGAAAGCTGTAGTACAATGTGTAATTTTGTTTGTTTCAAATGGTGAAAGAATGATTGAATGGTCTACTCTCTTCTTTGTGCCCAGTAGAATTTCATTTCAGATCCTGATAAAAGTAGATATTTTTTTCATCACAAATCAAACATAACTTGCTTTTAAAATTAGCTTTTAGGTTGCCAAGAAGTAAACAAGACTTATAGACTCAAAACATCTAATGATTTGCATGAACACAAGTGATTATGTTTCAGAAATTCAGTGACTGTACATGATATACTAAACATATATACCATGTAAACAACCTTTGTATTTAGTAAAACCTTATAGGACATAGTAACAATATACCTTGAGAGTTGAGACATTACTTGCTGTGGGACAAGGCCTTTGAACTTCAGCAGTCCTGTAGTACAGTAGCCACCCGCCTAGAGCACAAGAGGGCATTGCCTACACATGTATTATTTGTGGAAGATTAATCCCCTATCACACACCGAGCAGTAGAACAAAAATAAAACATAAGCACACGCAGCCACACACACACAAAATTCAGCTTTAACCAATAATAACAAAAACAAACTATTCCTTGCTTAGAGGTATTAAAGAATCCAAGATGCATCAGTTTTGTTTAATAATGATAGCCTGTGATGCCACTGAAGTAAAATATGGTCAATATTATATATTACTGAAACCCTATTTCAGAACAGTTGTTGTTTAATTTTGATATTTTGGGTTAAACGTCAAAATCCCATTATCAGAAGTGGAGAGTGTCAATATCAGTTTCCAGTACTTTCTCTGGTACCAGCTTATTTTATGTTGTTGTTAAGATTAATAAAAAAAGAAAGAAAAGCAAATTCAACTTGCCTTTTTAATTTTAATAGAAATAAGGAGTACAATGTCTTTCAGTTGTAAAAAAGAAAAAGAAATATTTTATACATAACTTTAAAGGCACAAATGACTTATTCACACACATACTGTGGAGGGCTCTTTGTTCCTCTGCTAGATATGACTGACTTTTAGCTATCATAATATATTAACCTAACAGATTAAATATGTTTGTGGTTACTCTTTATTCCCTTTGTACAAACATTACAAAAATTACTGCTGTTTTATAATGATTTTTTGTTGTACTATGTGCATGCAGACTACCTATTTCTAAACTTTGCCATACTGAGGCCTTTATAAACTCTTGATTTATGTAATACTAGTGCAATTTTGCTTGGACAATGTTATGCATATCACAAACTTTTTCAGGTTCTTGTTTAAGTACATTTTTTTAAATTGAACGGTATTTTTCATTTTGGTTATAATAGTCATTTTACCTATGTTTCTACAATGAAGTGTCAAATACTTTATAAAAAATGTTGACTGATTTATTTAAATGAAAATCTACATACTTAATTCATTGTGTTGGCTAATTTTTAAATTCAGGGCACACAATTTTGTAGGCAATATAAAAACGAAAAAGGAAATGAAATTAAAGGAAAGTATGAAAAAACATTGTACCAGGAGTAACAATCACTAAATTCCATTAAACCAAAAAGTTTCTGTTCCTTGAAAAAATTCTGTTTTCCATGTTTGCAGTAGTTCACAAGTTTGGATAACTCTGAAGTTGTTATACTAAACGTTAAAACTTAGTTTTTGTTTTACAATAATATTGGATAAATGAGTATGGTCAGGTAATATGTTAATATTAAATTGTAAAAAATAATTTCTAATAAATATCATCTAAGGGTTCCATCCTGTTTCTGTTGAAACATTTGGAGGTAGGCCCTGTCTGAGATTTTGCATTTATGCCTTTACTGCAGAGCAGGAAAACCTATCTGCTCTGCTTCTTAGTATGCTGCTTGCAGATGTGTGGGGGAAAATGGCATTTTATTTAAACTTGGCCTGCTCCCTGCAAAGCCCAGCACACACCCAAAAGAAGCAGTGCATTAGTTGCACCTGGCTTTCCCAACATCTGTATAGATCAGATACTTTAGTGGGCTTTTTTGGTGCTTTTATCTAATAGCTGATTCAATCTATCTATTCAGTTAGTTAAACCTGATTGACAGCTATCAGATAAAAGCACCAAAAAAGCCCCAGCGAAGCACCTAATCTATACAGTCACTATGGAGCCAGGTCAACGTAACACATTGCTGCTTCCGGTAGAGCCCCCCCGCCCATCTGTCATTACCCATGAATACTAAATGTAATGAAGGCTAAGTCCTGGGTATGGTATAAGCTAACACATTTTAATTTCTTCAAGATGTGCAACAGAAGTTTGACATTTTAACTTTCTTCCTCATACTATGCTAACTTAGTTGATGTAGGACCCAATGTTTTGGAACCCAGTGAGACATTCTCATTGTACTGACACCAATATAAGTCCAGAGTAATTTTATTCATTTTATTAAGTGACTGGCCATTCATTTAATTTCCCTAGAATTATTCCAGGTTTACGGTGGTGCATATCAGATCCAAATCTAGCCATATACCTAGTGGGGGAAAAATTAAGCCACAGCCTTACCTCTCCTAGTGCTGCACACAGCATAACTAAAGGCAGAAGAGCAAAAGATGACAGATGGCTTATACCTTCTTAAGCTTTGGGTTAACTGGATGCCACTTCAACTCCTAGTGTAACTTAGAGTACTTCAGTAATGCTTTGATTTGCACTTGGCTGCAACAAACTGCCACTGGACTTTGCACATACCAGAAATAAATAGTGTGCAGTAGCATGCCAATCATGCCCCCTGCCTTCACTGATTCAGTTTCATACATATACACCATGAATCTCACCTAGGGTTTCTCTTCACAGAAACAGAAATCTCAGGCTTTGCACCAGCACACAGTGACTCAGAGATGTGACTATCACAGAAAATAGAATGAGCATCCTGCCCATAATCTATGCATGAATCCATCCATTCCCAGGAAAAAAATGTATTCTATTGAGATAGCAAATCATCTTTAATGTTGGCTATTGCCAAAAATTAAAAGCAAAACAAAACAAAAGCACATGCATTAAAAAGATCCCCATATTCATTAGGGCTGTGCAAAGCTTCAGTCACTGACCAGATTCAGCAGAGATTCGCCCCAATTTGGTGGTCGAATCTCTGAATCTGAATTGAATCAGGAGACCCTTTAATCTCTCTGAATTGAATCAGAACCTTCTAAATCAATTCATAGAGATTCAGAAAGATTTGATGATTCAGACACAGACACAGCTTTAAATGTTTTTTCTACATATCTCAAGGTACTAAGTGGCTTGTCAATGCTGAGATGAAGCATCCCACAGGAGTGTGGGGTGGGGGGAAAGGAGGGTCCCCAGTGTGCTCAACAGCAGACCTGAAAGTGGACCAGAAGCACTTCTGGGTCCGCCAGGGAGCACACATGGTCCCCCCGCCATGCTTCTCCATCTCGGCGATTGGTGCCTCCTGGTTCTAGGGGAGTACCCGGGGTCTTCCCGTGGCTGACTACCGAGCTGAGGAGACACGGGGGGCGGCATGTTGGCAGTGGACCCAGAAGTGGACCAGAAGTAGTTCCGGTCCTTTTCCAGGTTTGCTGCCAAGCACACGGCGGGGGAGGGGGCATGCTCCTGTGGGACGCTCCATCCACCCCACCATCACAGCATTCATGAGCCACACCTGATACCTCAAGGTATGTAGAAAAAACATTTAAAGCTGTGTCTATGGCCAAATCACTGCTTCTCCGAATCAGCATCAAATCTTCAGATTTGGATTCTGCCAAATTGAATTAGGACAGTAATCTGAATCAACTAATTGAATCACTGTCCCCAATTCTGGCCAAATCCAAATGTGAATCGAATATGGCCTATTTTGCACACTTCTAATATTAATGTTTCTAAATTGCTCAACAGTTTAGAGTAGATATAAACTCTCATCCTATGGCTCACCTTCATGACTTGTGGAATTTTTATTATGAGTGATTCATAACAGAATAAGGAATTGTCCTTGTACAGAACCAGCAACAGCAAGATATGATAAATATTTGTCATCCGTTACCAATTAAGTTTAAGGTACTGTATAATATATGAACACAATGGGGGATTGAATCAAATTGCATTATATGTAGACACTAGAAAAATGTGAAAATATTTTGGAATAAACATTTTCATTCTGATTTCTGAGCTCATGGTAGCTACCTTGATAGTCATAATGTTTGCAGCACCTATTTTGACATAGGGCAGACAGTGTAAGTTTACCCTAAAACATTCCATCCAGCTTTAGTACAAGTTGAATAATCATGGAAATAAAATTATTACTTTTTTATTCAAATAGGAAGCAGTAATTATTTAAATTTGATTTTGAAAGCATAATGAAGAAAGATGGATAAAGATTTCCAGTCCCTTTTCCTTAAAATCCATTTAATAAATCACAACTTTTTTATTGAAGTGGCAGTGACCAGCAGGAAAATCAAAAATATGAGCAGTAAATTATTATTTTGTAACTTAGAACAAGTGCAATATATAAATGCAAGCTGTAGTCATGTTATATGCAGTGGCACAGGATCTGTTGCAGAAAAAATAACCGTCTCCTGCATGTTCCTACATGTTCCCTTTTTCATGGTCTTTTCTGTCTTTCTGCTCTCTCAGGGGCTAACAACTAACCGCTGAGATACACTCCCCCTCCTCTAGAAAAACAGGAAAGGGTCCATTTCCAGTCAAAATAAAAAGAAATTTCAAGGGTAACCAAGTCTAAAAATCAAGACATTTATATGTATAAGAAAGGAGTCCAAGGTTGAACCTTGCCTCTCTATTCTGGGCATCAGAAATATTTCTGGCATTTGGAATTTTGAAACTAAAGAGGCCAGAAGTATGTCTGACAAAGGGGGTTGAAAACTTAGCATGCAGTTATCACCTCCACACATGTAAAACATGTACAAAGAAAATAAGGATTTCTAATTTAGTGCTCACATTGTGAGGTGACTCAGGAGAGTAAGGGATATAAAGCATTCCTTTCTATTCTTGTGCTAACTACCCATATCAGTACAGTATATGCAAGTTGTGATTCAGATGCCTTCTATTTGTAGTCCTAATCCTAATGTAAGAAAATGGCTTATATATAGCTATAGCCCATATTTGTAGGAAGAAGATAAGGAAGGCAAGGGTGGTGACTGAGATCAGGTTGGCGACTGAAATCAAGGACAACAAGAAGTCCTTCTTTAGATATATAGGGAGCAGGAGGAAGATCAAGGGAAATGTGGGGCTTTTGCAGAATGAGATGGGACAGCTGATAAGTAAGGAGACATCTAAACTATTTAATGAATACTTTATGTCAGTGTTCCTGCATACAAATGGTAGTCACCCATCTAGTTGGATACTGGATGGGTGTATGTGGGGGGAGGGGGGAGATTGTCAACCAATGGTAGTGTTGAACTGGTGTGGGAACACTTAGCATGGCTGAATGTCTTCAAGTTGGCAGGACCGGATGGACTTGGGAAAGGTCCCAGAAGACTGGAAAGGGGCCAATGTTGTGCCAATCTTTAAGAAGGGGAGGAAGGAGGATCTGGGCAACTATAGGCTGGTCAGTTTGACCTCAATACTGGGTAAAATTTTGGAAAAAGAATATTAAGAAGTTCATTTGTGAGAGACTGGAAGAAGGCATGATGCTGAAAGATAGCCAACATGGTTTTGTTGTGGACAGGTCTTGTCTGACCAACCTCATGTTCTTCTATGATCAAGTAATGAACCGCTTAGATGTGAGAGATGTGGTTGATGTCATAGACTTGGATTTTAAAAAGGTCTTTGATATGGTCTCTTTTGATGCTCTTATAAAAAAATAACAGGGGGATTGTGGAATGGCAGAGTCCATGGTCAGGTGGGTTGTGAACTGGCTAAAGGCTCAAACCCAGACAGTGTTAATGGATGGGTCTGTATCATCTTGGCCAGTTGTGTCCCACAGGGTTTGGTTCTTGACATCTTTATCAATGATTTAGATGAGGATGTGGAAAGCACACTAACCAAAGTTGTGGATGATACTAAGTTATGGAGAAAAGAGGCTAGGGGATAGGATGTGGATCCAAACAGACCTGGCCGAGCTGGAAAGGTGGGCAGAGTGGAACCGGGTGCAGTCCAATAAGGATAAATACAGAGTGCTTCATTTGGGGAGAAGTAACCTGTGACATGAATATAGTTAGGAGGAGATGTCCTGGCCAGCACAATGGCTGAAATGGACCCTCAGGGTTATGGTTGATCACAAGATAAACATAAGTCACCAGCGTGACGCTGTAGTTAACAGAGCTAATAGCATATTGGGATGCATTAACTGATGTGTTATGAGCAGGGATAAGGAAGTGATAATTCTTCTCTACTCAGTGCTGGTGAGACCCCCAGCTGGAGTATTGGGTCCAGTTCTGGGTGCCACACTTCAAAAAAGATGTGGATAATCTTTAAAGGATCCAGAGAAAGGCCACAAGAATGATTGAGATGCTGGGGTGGGGGGGGGGCGTGGGGCTGCAGGCCTCGGCCCGGGTGCACCTGGGGAGCGTGGGGGGCTGTGGAGTGAGGGGCACCACCAGGGCCAGGGGACTGTGGATCGGGAGTGAGGGGCACCTGGGGGGGTGGGGAGCTGTGATGCTGGGGTGGGGGGGGGGCGTGGGGCTGCAGGCCTCGGCCCGGGTGCACCTGGGGAGCGTGGGGGGCTGTGGAGTGAGGGGCACCACCAGGGCCAGGGGACTGTGGATCGGGAGTGAGGGGCACCTGGGGGGGTGGGGAGCTGTGAGTTGGGAGGAACCTTATGAGGAAAGACTAAGGGATCTAGGAAGGTTCAGCCTGGGGAAGAGAAGACTGAGGGGAGAATTGGTGGTCTGTGAGTTGGGAGGGAGGGGCCATGCTGAGGAAATGGGGTCATAAATGGGGTCATGCTGAGGAAACGTTTGGGAAGCACTGCTTTAGATCAAGAATGTGACTGTGTATTGCAATAACTTAAATGAAAATAGCCCAGATTCCCTATATGCACTTGTGGTTTTGCACACCAATCAATTACAGTTCATGTGGGACAAATGATGCTGTTATACCACCAGCCCCCTGCCCCAGGGAAGGACAAGGAGCAATGGCCACAAGCTATTAGAGGATGGTTTCAGGTTGGATGTAAGAACTACTTTATAGTAAGGGTGACCAGAATCTGGACTAGACTTCCCAAGGAGGTGGGGCAGCCCCAACCTTGAAAGTCTTCAAAAGGAGACTGAACAGGCACCTTGATGGGATCATTTGATCTCAGCAGTATTCCTGCCCAGAGCAGGGGGTATGGATTTAATGATATTTCAAGGTCCTTTACAGCCCTTAATTTCTATTATTCTATGATTCTATGACTCTGCATAATCAGTAATAAAATAAAATATGGTAAAATGGATAAATGATACAACTCATGGAAAATAAAAAATCAGTCATGGTTGATTGTTAAGAGAAAACTCAATTTTCCTTGTTTTCCATACAAAAATATATGTTTGAGGTATATCTATGTCTGTAAATATGTAAAATCAAATCAAATACATACCTGATATCTTTAATTGAAAGCTCAGTACACAGATAACTAGAGATGAAGCTACGTGGAGCTGCCAGAGGAAGAGCAGAAAAAGTATCAAAAGTCTAAAAATCCTTTTTAACCCATTTTCTTGGAGTTACTGAGGACCAGATGTTATTCTACTCAGTGGGCATTTAACCAATTCTATTCCACCCTGTTTAAATGCAAGAAAATTCATTAAAGCATCTAATTTTGATCCCTAAAAAGGAGTCACAAAAAAGCAGCAAGGAGGTGGTGGACTCACTTATTTTTTATATTAACAGTTTTTCAGCAATGCAGGCAACTAAGCGCAATTCTATTTCACCAGCACTGAGTCCACTTATATGCCTAATATATGGAAGAGTATCTGGGCGTTAATGTCTAGCCCCCATGTACATGTGGTGGTTATTGTTTGTTTTTCTCATAACTAAATGAGTTAGTGTTTGTAATGAGATAAATGCCTTGTGTAAGATTATTAAATTCCCTCCCCCATCTTTTTCCTGTAACATTGCTGAATTACATATGTGCACAATGAGGCATAAGCACAGCACCAGAAAAGTATCTTTTATACTAAGGCAAAGAACAAAAATTTAAATTGTACATTATCCCCGGCACAAACAGAGATGGAGAGATGCTAGAATGAATACGAGAATGTTTTATGCTTTTTAAAATGGTACACTTTGACTGACATAGCCGATGCTATCCAGATCAGACCTGTCTAGATGGCAGCCCATGACCCACATGTGGACCCCTGAAGTGTTAACCTGCAGCCTCCAGGCTCTTGGTCAAGGGAGCTGCTTCCTTCATCACTCTCCTATTAATGCCACAGATGTCTCCAAGCTCCCCATTCCTCCTCCAGCTTCTGCTTACTGCCCACAGCCCTGGGAGACAGCCTGCATTTGGGATGCATGGGAGGATCCTGCTTGGTTTGGGAGTGCTGACATGATGCAGCAGGGTGTGCCTGCCATACAGCAAGCCACAGGGATGTTGGCACATCTTGGACCTAAAGAGCATGCAGCTGCGGGGAGAGGGGTCTGAAACTCTCAACCACTCAGAATTTGGGCAGCTCTGATTTACTATGTGGTAAATAAGAAATAAAATAATCTCTTGGATATTTCTACAGCACAAGCAGAAAGAGGAGACATGATGTAAATAGCCGATTTTTCCCCTTCATGCAATAAGGCATGAAGTACCCTGGTTACATCTCTGAATGATAACATAAATGATACAAAAGATTGTGAAAGTATAATGAATTTCCTTCCATGTCCCATACACTGACTAACGCTGTAGTAAAGGGGAGGAGTGCAGTTTCGGAATGAAAGTAGAAAGCATCTCAAAGAACCACTTTCTAGTTCTTTCTTTTTCAAGTGGCAGGCTCTGTGGATGTGGGATGAGCAGTGGATGTGATATGCC
Organism: Alligator sinensis; assembly: GCF_000455745.1. NCBI lineage: Eukaryota > Metazoa > Chordata > Crocodylia > Alligatoridae > Alligator > Alligator sinensis. The sequence continues at coordinate 143,552 of NW_005842330.1, read as the reverse complement.
TCAACTTTAGCAAAACAAGTTTCTTTGGGTACATGTAATATCTTTTATTAGACCAATGAAATAGTTGGAAAAATTGTTCTTTGCAAGCTTTCAGGCACAAACACCCTTCTTCAGGCATAGGGAGAGTCTGCTGTTATTTTGTGCTCTCCTGGATGGAACAGAAGCCAACACTGAAAATGCAGGTCTGCGAAAATGTCAATGTGTAGCAGTGAGGATCGGGGGAATGGGAAATAACAGGTGTGAGACAGGTGGGTGGAGAGAAATGTTGAATGATTCCAAGGTTTTCAACACTGTCTCCCATGACATTGTCATTAGTATTAAGCTAAGTCAGTCTAGTTGAATATACTGTAAGATGGTTGTATAACTAACTGGTTGTATTATCCTGTTGAAAAAGCAATCTGTCCTTGATCTAGTACTGTGTAGCAGCTTCATTAATGCTTTGGAGGATTGGATTGAGTACACAAATAGCAACTGTGCAGATAATACCAAGATGAGTGGAGTGACAAACACTTTAAAATCTGAGATTAAGATTCAGAATGACCTTGATAAATGCTTGCCTATGGTGATTTAGTCAGGGATGATCTTGTCAGGATCCCTCAGGTCCTTTCCAGCTCTGCTTTTCTATGATTAAATGATTTTCCAAATGCACTCAATTTCTTGAGACATATCCCAAAGAGAAGTACTTGGTGATGAGTAGTGAGTGAAAGTGTGACCTACCCATATACTAGAACACCTCTTATTGGAGCTGCAGAATCATAGAAACATAGACTCATAGAACAATTAGGGTTGGAAGGGACCTCAGGAGGTCATCTAGTCCAAGCCCCTGCTCAAGGCAGGATCATCCCCAACTATATCATCCCAGGCAAAGCTTTGTCTAGCTGGGTTTTGAAAACCTCCAAAGATGGGGCTTCCACCACCTCTCTGGGTAACCTGTTCCAGTGTTTTACTACCCTCCTAGTGAGAAAATTATTCCTGATATCTAACCTAAACTTCCCTTGCTGCAACTTGAGGCCATTGCTGCTTGTTCTGTCATCTGCCATCAATGAATACAGTCTAGCTTCATCCTCTTTTGAACCCTGCTTCAGGTACTTGAAGGCTCCTATTAAATCACCTCTCAGTCTTCTCTTCTCTAGATGAAATAAGTCCAGTTCCGTCAGCCTTTCATCGTAAGTCATGTACCCCATCCTCCTCACCATTTGTTGCCCTCCACTGGACTCTCTCCAATTTGTCCACATCCTTTCTGTAGTGGGAGACACAAAACTGAACACAGTACTCCAGATGTGCCCTCACCAGTGCTGAACAGAGGGAAATAATCACTTCCCTTCACCTGCGGGCAAGACTCCTACCCATGTAGCCCAGTACGCCATTAGCCTTCTTTGCAACAAGGGCACACTCTTGGCTCATATTCAGCTTGTCCACTGTAACTCCCAGGTCCTTTTCTGCAGAGCCCTCAGCCTGTACTGATGCATGGGATTGTTCCATCCTAAGTGCAGGACTTTGCACTGTTCCTTGTTGAACGTCATGAGATTTCTTTTGCCCCAATCCTCCAATTTGTCTAGGTCTCTCTGAATCCTAGCCCCATCCAGCATATCTACTACTTCCCCCAGCTTGGTGTCATCTGCAAACTTGGTGAGGATGCACTCTATGCTGTGTTCCAGGTCGCTGATGAAAACATTGAACAAAACCAGCCCCAGGACTGACCCCTGGGACACTCCATTTGATACTGACTGCTAACTAGACATTGAGCTATTGATTACTACTCTCTGAGCCTGATGCTCCAGCCAGTTTTCTGTCCACCTTGCAGTCCATTCATCCAGCCCATACTTCTTTAGCTTCCCTTTGAGAATGTTGTGGGAGACGGTATCAAAAGCCTTGCTGAAATCGAGGTACATAACATCCACTGGTCTCTGTGGATGCAGGGAGACCAGATTGATCTGTCATGTCTACAAAGGCCAGAAGCAATATAGGAGAACTTCTGAATGATCTTATTCTGTACAAATAGTAGTAAACAGTTCTGTTAACATCCACAATACAAAATGTAGCCTCCCTTCAAGCGGCATGAAACTTGGAAAAGAAAAGTGGCAGGTTGATTACTTGACTGTTGGAATATTGAGAAAATTTTAAGCAAGAACTTTGAGTTAGTCTTTAGTATCACTTTGTCCTTATGGAATTCTGCATGTGGTGTCCTAAGATTTTTCCAACTATTTGAGTTGGTTTAATAAAATATATCAGATTTACCCAAAGAATCTTGTCTGCCTATGTCCTTAGACCAACACGGCTACAACCTAGACCCCTGGTTCAATTCTTGTTTTCATTCCATCACTGTTTTCTTCTCTTGTCCTAAGAGACTGTGGTTAAGGAGATGTAAAAACTCAATTTGACTCCACAGTGGAGTAACCTTACTGGAAGACCAATTTATTTTTTTTTGAGTTATTTTCACAAAGGAGTGACGTATAGAGGTCTTGTCCAGCACATGTATTTCATCAAGATATACTTAGACACTAAGAATATTCAATATTATTTGGTAAAGGTGCCTTGCACAAGGGGCAGAATTTGAACTCTGGGGAGTTTTTGACTCCACTGTCTCCAGTGCTCTCCTAGACTTTAAGAGTTCTTTCTTTTCTTCCTTTTTACACTTCTGTCTGTGAGTAGATGTTTCTTGGGAGTGAGCAGATGTCAATGAGCTTATATTTAATAAATCTAACTATGCTATTGATTAAAAGTACAGTTCTTACTAGAACACTAAATATAATCTAACTGGAGGGATTCCATTTTGCAATCACATGTAGCCCATTTCTGAAAGGGAACTTCAGCTACCCCATTCTTGTCAGTCCACAAATGCCCAAAATTGTGGCAGCAACAAAAAGTAGCATATTTTTGTGTTACTTTTTTGTGGTGGGCGTCTGTTTGCTTTGTGGCTAGAGAGTGCAGGCAGCTGGAGCTGCCCATGTTCTCCAGCCAGGCAGATACTCCCAGGGCTTCAGGGACCCAAAGCTGCTCAACCTGAAAATCTCCATTCCCATAGTAAGCAGGATTGGGGCACCTGTAGCCTGAAAGCACCTACCAAGATCCTCCCATTTGCAGAAGCTTGTCCCAATAATCCCCAGATAAAGTATTCCCTTGGTGTGCATATTGCACTGTGTACCTTTGCAAATAGGGGCACCCTGGGTTCCCTGTTTGAAGATGCATGCTCTGGGAATCGTGCAGCATGGTTTCCTTGTTTGCAGAGATGCACTCCAAGTGTTGTCCTGCACAATTGGGCCCCCGCCACTCCAGGGAGCAGCAGGGGTCCAAACCTCTAGGACAATAGGTGACTTCAGTTTTGTCCAGTGAGGCAGATTAGCTGTGCTGGATGCATTCCAGCATAGCTGATCTGCTTATTTGGCAATCTTTCTAGCTATACTTACTGATTGACAAAAAATGAAAAGGAGATAGTGAGCTCTATATAATATAATCTAAGAAATAGTAAATGTCAGTTAAAGTTAAATTATTTATTTGGACTTTTATTGGATCTATTTTGAGCTTTGAATTCTAATACACTTAAAATCATTAACTAGTCCCACAGAAAATCTTTCTAGTTCTGATTAAATGTTCATTAACAGCTCCATCACAACCTGTGAAATGTTTTATTTCCATTCCTTTACCCATCACTTCTAGCCTTCTAGTCTGGGCAAACAGTCGCTATGTTTCTATTATTACAAAGTTAAAAGTAAGCATGTATTTCCTAAGCATATATTGCAGATCTAGAGTTCTCAGTGTCCTCATCTGATATTAATCACTTAGGCTTCAGCTCTGCTGGTTCATTAATGTGTAGTAATTCCATTGCTTTTTGTTTGAATGCACCACTCTCCAATTTTAATTATTAAGTATTTCTTGAAGAAATGTATTTTTTCGAATACTATTCACTGTCTTCAATGGATCATCAATAAGGAGTTGTCAGAAACTGATAGGGTGGAAATTTACTCCTTTGAAGGGGACCAGCAGAAGTTGTGTGCACTTAAATGTGTTCTAAGTGTGAATTTCACCCTGAATTAGTACTGTAGAGCTCTTTTTGCTGAGTTTCTATATTTCTGCCTCATTGATATGTCGCAGCTGGTAATACACAGTCAAAAAGCTTGTTTTAGTTGAAACAAAATAAAGCTTGCTCTTCGTGTGATCTAAAACCAACCAGTGTTAATGATACAGTATATTATTTGGCTCAGAAAATTTTAACCCACTTTTAGTGAATCCACTTGTGACAGCTTCATTGATAATCTAAGGCAATTATTACCCGTTTTTCCCCAGTTACCTGGGAGATGTAGCCTGGTGTCACTATCCCCCTTTCCTTGGCTTTGCCTCCTTTCTCACATGCCACACCTTGGTCCTTTTTTAGTTTTAGGAGGTAGGTAGCAGGGTCAGGGGTTGCTCTTGCTTGGTGTGGTGTTTGCCAGGTTCAGTGGTGACATGTATGGGGATCACAGGGGTGTACGTGCCCCCCCTGAGAGTGCTGGTGCACTCTCTGACAGTCAGCAGTCCCCAGGTAGGTGTGGGGGGCAGGTGGGAGCACTGGTGCCCCACCTGCGAGCACTGGCCAGGGAGTGGGAGCACCACGGCTGCTTCCCAGTTGGTAAATTTCCCCCCAGTTGGTGAGATTGGCTGTGGGGGGACCCCCCTGGTTGCTGACTGGTTGTTGGTGGGGCATGTGTCCCCCCTTACTAAGGTAGCACCAGTCACTCATGCCAGGTTTTGTTTCTCAGCCGTCTCCACTTCAGTCTTCATAGAATCATAGAATCATAGAATTAAGGCCGGAAGGGACCTTGTAGATCTTCAAGTCCGACCCCTGCCTGGGCAGGAGGGAAACTGGGCTCAAATGACCCCAGCCAGGTAGGCATCGAGCCGCTTCTTAAAGACCCCCAGGGTAGGAGCCAGCACCACTTCTCTTGGAAGTTGGTTCCAGATCCTAGCCGCCCTAACTGTGAAGTAGTTCCTATGGATGTCTAATCTAAACCTACTCTCCAGCAACTTGTGGCCGTTATTCCTTGTTATCCCAGGGGGTGCTAGGGGAAACAAGGTCTCCCCCAAACCCTTCTGGTCCCCCATAGTGAGTTTATAGATGGTCACAAGGTCCCCGCTCAGCCTTCTCTTGTGAAGGCTGAACAGGTTCAGGTCCCGTAGCCTCTCATTGTAGGGTCTGCCCTGCTGTCCCCGGATCATGCGGGTGGCCCTCCTCTGGACCCTCTCAATGTTATCCACATCCATCTTGAAGTGGGGTGCCCAGAACTGGACACAGTACTCCAGCTGTGGCCTGACCAGTGTCGCATAGAGGGGGAGGATCGCCTCCTTGGCCCTACTTGAGACACACCTGTGGATGCATGATAGGGTCTGGTTAGCCCTGCTGACTGTGACCTCGCATTGTCGGCCCATGTTCATCTTGGAGTCAATGAGGACTCCAAGATCCCTTTCTGCCTCCCTGCTCTCAAGAAGGGAGTTTCCCATCTTATAAGTGTGCTGCTGGTTACTACTGCCCAAGTGCAGCACCCGGCACTTGTCCGTATTGAAACGCATCATGTTTTTGTTAGCCCACCCCTGCAACCTATCCAGGTCTTTCTGCAGTCTTTCCCTCCCTACTAGCATGCCCACCTCACCCCAAATTTTGGTATCATCAGCAAATTTGAACACGTTGCTTTTCACCCTGTCGTCCAAATCGCTGATAAAGAAATTGAACAGTGTGGGCCAAAGGACTGAGCCCTGGGGGAGTCTCTTGCCCACTTCCCCCCAGGTCGAATATGACCCATCCACCACCACCCTCTGAGTACAACCCTTCAGCCAATTAGCAATCCATCTGACAGTGTAGGCATCGATGCCACAGTCACCTAGTTTTTTTTTAATGAGGATGGGGTGGGAGACAGTGTCAAAGGCCTGGCTGAAGTCCAGAAAGACTACATCCACGGTGACACCTGCATCCAATGCGTTTGTGACCTGTCTTGGAATGGGCATCCTGCTCTTTTACTCTTCCTCTTCTCCCCTCAGCACCTAACCTTTTCCCCAGGAACTGAGCTTAGTCATGGATTCTTCTCAACATGTATAGCTCTTTATTTTCAGGATGGAGCTGTGACTTTATGTATCATCAGCTCCTATCCATAATCTGGAGCCTCCACCCCTTTTACCACCCTTTGTGAGTCAATCAGGTTCATTGCCCATATCTCTGCCTTGTTAAGGCTCTTCTGGAACCTTTTTCCTCCCCTTAGTCTTACCACAAACCATTAGATTAGTCTCCAAAATATTGGAACAAAATGACACAAGTGCCCACCTAACAACAATCTTCTGTCTCTGATATGGAAGGCGGGGAAAAAAAAAAGAAAAAGGATCCACAAAATCGTATCTTGTCTAGTTAGTCTCTATCTCTTCATTCAAAATCTCACCAGTAGGATACTTCACACCTTTTTCCTGCCTCTACCAAATTCCCTGCAGCTATGTTGTTCCTTCTTAGCATCAGAAATTCCTCCAGACACTGATTCCAGTCCATCTTGAAAACTCTACCTCTTTCCCCTCAGATCCTCCAGCAGGGGTGTAAGTAGCCAAGTAACTCTCCCCAGCCCACTTCCTGGTCCTGTGAAGGAGATGCTAATTACTTAATTGGCGATTATCCAATTATGATATCCACTCTGAAAATACCAGCCCTCTATATTCCTGCCTGTGGTTCTCTTCTGTTCTTCCATTCTTTTTAACTGCTATGGTCTCTGTCCCTCCATCTCTCTTTCTCCCCTGCCTCGTGGCTGGGCCAGGCTTCCCTGTTACACCACTTTCTATTAACATTTTATTTTTAATTTTCAGCTATTTTTTCCAGCTCTTCATAAGCTGCAGTGAAAAAGACAATAGCCTCTTCAAACCACTAACCAACATTGGAGAGAGAATGAAGCAATTATAGCACTATTGAAGTCAGTAGGAAATTCCCACTGCCATCAAAATAGCAAGGATTTCACCCATTATTGTTGCCTACAGCTATATTTCAACTTAAGGTTTTCATTCTCTTTGTAAAGTTAATTATCATGATGATACTGACAGAAAAATTCACAGGTCAGTTTTACTCCTATCCAAACCTAGGTATAGGCGTGACACTTAATTTGCATTAAGCACACAGAAAGCACTTTAAAGCTGTAACTGAACAGATGTTCACAGCACTTAGTGTTTTTAAAAGGGTGGATTGTGCTCTAAGTTAACTCTCAATGGATGTGGTAAGAGACCAAAATGCCTTAAGTTAGAGACTTTTTTGAACTCGGAGCCACATCCATCATTCATTAAGCTAGGTAATATTTCCTGGAATTCCAGGGGCCCCCTCCAGGGGCTTGCCTTGGCTGTTAGTGACAGCCTCTGATCCCGGCCAGCTGTGAGCCACAGCTGGGTTAAGGAGTGGGGTGGGAAGGGGACTTTCCATTCCCACAGCTACCATGACCTGCACCATGCTGCAGCACAGCCAGAGGAGGGATCCTTTGCTCCAGCTGTAGCCAGCAGTAGCAGTGTAAGTTCCCTGTGCCACTTTTGGCCATTCCAGAAACTCTGGCAGGGGAGAGAAGGAAAAGGAACCCCCCTACTGCAGGGGAGCTGGTTCAAGACCCCCTGAAACCCTAACCAGAAATGGGGGGGGAGGGAGGCACTCAGCTAGTGTGGGGGCTCCTTGTCCACTTCTTATGCCAGAGATCCCAGAGCAGTGAAAAGAAACACAGGGAACTTGCACTGCCACTGCTGGCTGCAGCTGGGGGAAAGGAGTCCATTTCCTGGGTGGGCCTCCCCCTTCCACCAGATTCTCAGCTCAGGAATTTGGGGAGGGGGGGGTGCCTAGCAGGGGTATCCTTTTCCAACCCCCCATCAGAGTTCCTGGTATAGCAAAAAGTGGCATAGGGAACTTGCAATGCTGCTGCTGGCAGCATCTGAGTGAAGGGATTCCTCTCACCACAAGCCCCCCCCCCCCCTTCAGCTTGCTAGCTGGGTTCTGGGGGGAGCATACAGGTCTATGTGGTGGGAGGGCTCCCTTTGGTCAGTGCAGGCAGGCACCAATCCCCCCCACCAAGCATGTACACATATGTTTGGTTGAAACATGCTCTAATTTATAGCACTTTAAGTAAAGTGCAATATGGTGCTTCCTGCCAGGGGCTTGTTGAACATCTGTACTTAGTCCAAGGGAATAGTGGACAGCTGTGTGGTATTTAATAGGCTTTGAGCCATACTATGGTATAAGGTTTTCCTTCCTAGGAACTGTTATCACTGTTTTTATGTAGCACCTGAGATAAATCAAATAACTTCACTGATTAAGCTTGCAGCATTTCCTAATATATTTTCTAATAAATTATTTAATCAACTAGTGATCTGGGATGATAACCTGACAAATGTCTGCTCAAATATTTAGCCTGTGGATTTAACAATTTATTTTGAAAATGTAACCAGCTTTCTACTGCCACAAGTATGGCTGGCAGCTTAGGAAAAAGCGTTGTCACTAATTGCTTTCAAAATAGCATTTCCTGATTTCTTTTTTCCCCTAGGTACTATGTAGCTACTAACACACGAAGGCAGCCCAATTTTACTTTAATTTTCTGCTAATTTGTTCTGTATAATCTGATTCTTTTAACTGTAAATGAAGACAGGTCCTTTATTAAAGATATGCAATCATTGTTTTCTGGATATATCTAGCTATTTTCATTTTCTCAAAAGGCCTAGCATTCCAAAGAATTTGTACCTTTCATTGCATTTTTCATTTCGATATAAAGTCATCTGTAGCCATCAGCTTGAATTTAGATTTTTGAATAGCTAATCTTTTTTTTTTTCTCCCCTCACTTTAATGGTCACAAAAACCCCTTTAAACTTGCTGTCGATGTGTCCCCAAATTTTTTTCTAATGCTGTCTTATTTCCACTTAAAATGAAAATATGACAGGAGCTTTCTGAGCTATCTACTAAAACATCTTTATAAATATTTTAAAAGAAGTTGTTCAACAGACTTTGCAAGACAGGAGGCTGACCTCTGACAGCCAATTAATTATCGCAATCAGAGGAACTCTAGACAAAGTTTCCTCACTATTAATTTGAAGGCTAATTAAAATTCATGTCCCGTAAAAGTAACTTGACTCCCAATTATGATTAAATATGCAAGGTCATTAGAACATAGCAAGTGACAGAGCTGAAAACAATCCCCTCACACTGAAATGACAGTTAAAAAGTGTTGTTGTGCATTGAAGAACTGTTCAGGAAATACAGATCACAGTTCATCATTTCCCACTGTGAAGTGTGAAGGACTGACAGGACACCAACCACAATTTTCAGGCCTCACTTCTGCATATTGGTTAAACATTTGACACTTTGTTTCCAAAGCTGAAATTCACTGAACTGTTAAAGTTGCACATAGGTACCATCAAAACACATGTTTAAGAATGTTGTCCTGTGGGGTCAGGCCGACTCTCAGGATCTCAATATTGAGCTGTTAGACAGGAGGCTGTGACACAATTGCACATATACAAACACACAAATCAATTAGGTGCATACACACACACACTACCAGCTCAGGCACATACACATCCAAACCAGCCTAGGCACATGCAATTCAAGCACATACACACACCAAAAATTAGACATCAGTTGTCAATACCCACACATTCAGTACACATACATGGATCACTAATTCATGTATCACACACAAGATGACATATATATATTTCACCAGTTCACACACATACCACCCACCTCCACATACACACTGGTGAGTTCTTAACTTGGATGGTATAGTGTGTATGCTCGGGGTACCTGGAAGGAAGGTTAAGGTGAGAGAATGAAATTGCAATGCACAGTAACCTACTGTACTACACATTCATGCATCACAACAAAAACAATGCTAATCAGTAGAACTGGTCTACTGAACATTAAGCATCACATAAAACAAATTCACCTTTGCTACTGCACATTAGAATGGGCCAATGTGCCTTTATGTACTACATCATATTACAGCAGAGGTTCCCAACCCCTGGGCCACGAAGAGTTGGCTGCTGGGTCATGGCATGATCTCCCTGCTCAGACCCCCGTCTGTATGCCTCATGTCTCCTGATTCGATTTGGCAGAGATTTGGCCCAATGTGGTGGCCGAATCTCCAAATCTGAATTGAATCAGGAGACCCTTTAATTTCTCCAAATTGAATAGGAACCCTCTGAACAGTTTTGGAAGATTCAATGATTCAGACATAGACACAGCTTTAAATGTTTTTTCTATATACCTCAAGGTACCAGGCAGCTCATGAATGCTGTGATGCTGTGGCACATCAGAAGCATATATTTTTCATATATAATACACATACCAATTCCCAGGAGCATGGCAGGGGGTGCCCACATGCCTGGCAGCAGACCTGGAAATGGAGCAGAAGCACTTCCGGTCCACTTCCAGATCTGCCGAAGAGCATGCTGGGGGCCCCCCCACCCTCTCCCAACTTGGTGACTGGTGCCTCCTGGGTCTGGGGGGCACCTGGGGTCCCCCCATGGATGATTGCTAAGCCAGGGGGCATGGGGAGGCCCCCTGTGTGCTTGGCGGTGAACCCGGAAGTGCACTGGAAGTACTTCTGGTCCACTTCTGGGTTCACCGCCAAGCAAGCAGAGGGCCCCCCTGCACTCCTGTGGGATGCTCCATCCACCCCACCATTGCAGCATTCACAAGCTGTATTACCTCAAGGCATGTAGAAAAAACATTTTAAACTGTGTCTATGGCCAAATCACTGATTCTCTGAGTCAGCATCAAATCTTCAGATTCAGATTTGGCTGAATTGAATCAGGGACAGTGATCCAAATCAATTAATTGAATCACTGCCCCCAAATTCAGGCTGAATCTGAATCTGAATTGAATACAGCCCATTTCACACACCCCTAAGAGATGCACCCCCTATGGATCACTGCAGATTTAATTGTTGGCTTCACCTGGCAAGCTCTTACCATGTATGGTTGAATATTGTTATAATGCTAATGATCATTATAGGCTTAATTTATCATATTTCTGAAGTTTTAATTTGCTTAATTAAACCTGACCATTTAGAAATGCTTCTAGTGAAGAAGAACTATTAACATTAGGCAATTGTGGGGGGGTGCAGGGTGGGGAGCAGGCAGTCAGCCATTTACTGAATTTTCAAAAATTTGACCTTTAGGAAGTGTCTATTTCCAAAATAATAATTAAACAGATGAACAAAACAAGTTAGAAAATGTGCCACCCTATAGTTTACATAATTGCTACTTTAAAAATAGATGTTTTAAGCACTTCAAATGAATGCATGTAATTATTTTTTTAAACTTCTTGAAAGCTGAATATTTTCAGGAAGCAAGAAAAGAACACACAACATGAATGCTTCCTGAAATAGCAAAGTATCATATGTGGTGACACTTTTAATTAAAGAAAGTAAGACATATACTATTTTTTTGAAATAGCTGTCTTATACACTATGGCCACTTTAACCCCATTTCAGTTTTTGTACCGTAAATATAATTTTTCATTTTAGTTGAAGTTTCTCCATTAGAATATTTTCATGATGTGTCATTTTCCTTACCACTTATGATTTCTTTGATTAGGACCAGCACCTAACACAGTGGGGTCCTCAACACTCGCTAGGCATCCTAGATGCTTCAGTAATACAAATGATAAATATCATCTGCTAGAGGGGATAATGACAACAGTATGCTGTATCATATTGACCTTTCCCTGTCTATTTTGATGACTTTACATTCCATTTCTTCCCCTGGACTGTAAAAGAAAAAAAAGGCCAGTGAATTAAATTGTATAGTGTGTCCTAAATGTAAAGAGTTAGAATACAGTCTTTTTATTTTTGTCCTTATTCAATGGGATTATACCATGTTTGGCAACACTAATTCAGTCAAAGACCTACTCAATATTCAACACTGAAGCAGAAATTGCCATTGCCTTTAGTCTAAATTCTGTTGAGCACTCCCTCATCTATAGTCCAAAGTCCTCACCTGCATTGGTGTTTCCAATTTTCCACTAGATTTATTAATTCTAGCCCTCTACAGAACAGTTCTTGGGTATCTTTAAAGAAAAAAAAATAGCTCAAGATATATTTAATTTCTATGGATATAGTAAATTATGATGATTGAAACCTCAGTTTTATACTCCAATTTATTATTATAACACTTAAAAGTTTAAATTCTGAACCAAGCTATTGTGATGTCTCAGCAAGGTTTGAATTTTATCTTCATAAAATAGATCAGGCCCACCCTCCTTCCAGGCAGAGATCATAAACAACATAGAAGAAGGGAATTATTTAACTCCAAGTACCAGAAGGAAACTGAGAAACTGTAAACTTCAGCTATCAGCTATAGTTCCTAAGTTTAGATGCTCCTTCATCCTGATACACAGCACTGGGAATCTTGCCAATGGTCATGTATCTTTACCAGGAGTTGTCACCATATGCTAGGGCCCCTGCAGTGATGAATTTTTGTGTTCACTTAAGATTTCCAAAGTCCTTTAGGTGTGAACGGCTTCAGGAATGCAAAATCCAGAGGCCCCCCCTCCCCCTTCCCTTCCCAAACCACTTTTACTAGAGAACTGTACTAAGAAAAATCCTATAAGGGAAAATCTTAGGCTTAAGAGGGAGCAACATGGTAGATGTTGTGCTGTCCTTCACAATGGAGAATTTCACTATGGCTGATTAATTGTGCTGTAGCATCAGGTGATTATCACAGTGAATGAATCCATTCTTCCAGCACTGCCCTGCCATTTCTAGAAGCAGTAAATTAAAAGATTTACTCTAGGAAATATAGCCCTATGTTGTGTAGTACTTCTGGAGGCTACTAACCTACCTAGCTGTGGACCAACTTGTCATTGAAAACAGAAGTATACCAATCTATTTAACTTAACAAAAAGAAAGCTGAAGGCTGTTTTAATCAAAGTCCATAAGTGCCTCTCTGGAAAAAAAGAAAATTGATAGTAGAGGGCTTTTTGAGTTAGTAGATAGCAAGCTCCAATGTTTAGAGGGTAAAGATAGATTAGCATTAGACCAGAAATGTAAGGGGGGGTTATTTTTATTTTATTTTTTTTAATTATCACAATTAAACATTGGAACAAATTACCAAAAGTTGTAATGGAGTCTCCATCATTGGAGATTGTTAAATCAAGATTATTGGTGTCAGGATATGTATGTTCTATTTCAAACAGGAATAAATGGTGCAGGTGGTCAGACTAGATTATCACAATGATGATAGGGCCTTATACACCATGAATTATTTTTTTTCTAAAGTACTTAAAACTATCTGTAATTGATTGAAGTCTCCTTAACCAATGCAATGTTCACTATGTAATCAAAGAATTAATATCCAGTAGCATTAATTTCCAATTCTTTATTTTGGAACAATGTGACATTTCAACGTCTAGCAAAAATAATTATGTTAAGTTAAAAACATATATATACATAGCAGTCTTTTATAAATGTAAAAGTAACGGACAACCTGACTCAGTGGTGTTAGAAATGCTGATCCTGAAATCTATATATTATTAAGCTACTGGAGGATAATCATGGGATCAAGTAAAAAAGGGTATGGGCTACATTTGAATATACAGTAAAAGCTCTGTTATCCGGCATCCCAGGGGAATGGGGGATGCCGAATAATAAAATATGCTGGTTAATTGAGCGGCCCCGGCTGCTGCTTTTCCTGCTGCGTCTGGGGTGTCCCTCTGCCCCTTCCGCAAACATCACTGTCCCTCCTGCTGCATTGTCGCCCATCCTGTGGGCCCCGCAGAGCCCCGCACCGCCTGTTATGCCCCCAGTCCATGGGGGCTCAGCAGTGCAGGCTGCTTTGCCCCCAGTCATGGGGGCTCAGAGAAACTGGAAGTGCCATGGTGGGCACTTCCAGTTTCACTTTTATCTTACAAGCTAGCATGTCGGTTAGTAGAACATGCCGGCTTGTAAGATGCTGGATAGCGCAGCTTTTACTGTACTAAGATGAATAAGTTTATCAGAAACGGAGTATAAATTACTGAGCATAATAAATTAAACTCAAACAAAATTGGCCTTAATAAGATTCAGGTTCTCTACTGAGGGCTAGACATACAAAAGGACTTAAGTACCAGCATCCCAGGTAATGGTAATTTAAGTACGTACATTCAAAATTGCTGTCCTCAAAACTCCAACTCAGCTGTCACCTAACTCTGAGGGGTGCCATCACTCTGTAAATGCTTCTGTTTTTCTATGATAAAGCTTTCCAGGTATCCGAAGTTCCACCTCTGGGCATGTATGTGTGTGTCAGATCACTGAGCAGCAAGGTACCTACCTTATACATAAGCCTGTCAAGATTCCCAAAATAAAAATTACTTTCCTCCTATAGCCTCGCAGTATCAATAGTCACATTAATTTGTTTAAAATCACAGTGTATGTTATAGCACTTTTTATTAATTCCATATTGATATTTCAGTTTTATATTCATATTTAAGTTTCAATTGGTATATAAGAAAAATGTTCATAAAGTAATGTTGAGATCATTTGCCTTAAGAGAATTGCCAACCATACTTTCTTTTGTCACTGTGACATTGAAAACATCTTTATTGGGTTGTCTGACCTTGAAAACATTGGGTTAGACACCAAGATTACCTTTGTACCATACTTAGAAGAGGAGATACCAGTCACCAAAACATACCCAGAGGAGTAGAAGTCGGTGGTGACTATTTGTCTAGTTCAAGGAAGGCCAATCTGTGGCACATGTGCCACAAGTGGCATAAGCAGACTGTGTGCATGGCATGTAGCAGACTTGGGAGGTAACAGGCAGCATGGTAGCAGGTAGGGGAGGAAGCAGAACGCCAAGAAGCAGATCAGACAGGGAGCACAGGGCAGGGACCAGAAAACAGAGCAGTCAATCAGGCTGAGGAAGGGGATCAAAGCGGCACTCAGGGAGGGTGTGCGGATAATTTTTGGCATACCTGCCAAAAAGGTTGGCCCCCACTGATCTAGTTTATATTAATTTGCACTGGGAAAAAGTGTAAGTGAGCATGTTTCTCTAGCCACTGGTTAAGAAGCTCATCCAAGAATTTATAAGTAGACACTGGAGCAGGCAATATGAAGAGAGGCCTTCCACAGGCCCTAACCACAGGGATAGAGAATCATGCTGACTTACTCTTTAAATGCAATAAATACTTAAATAGTCCATGCAAAATGGACTAACTTCAACATATGCCAGTTAGAGTAGTATTTCTATACACATAAGAACCCCTAGCTTTCTGGTTAAGACATTCATGCTTTAATCTGCTCTAGCAAAGGAGAAAATTAAACTGGTCTCCCCAATTATGTCTGAGTGCTGTAACGACAAGTGTGAGAGGCCACTATATACTGGCTATGGGGCAAAAGCTGGTACTACCACTCTCTTTTGCATCTATTTATATGAAAGAAAAGTTACACACATGCACACTGGTGCTGAGTGTATGTTACCACAGTGTCCATGTTTCTTTACCTTTTACCTGCTCCTTCCCTTTAGCCTGTTGGCTGGTGACCCTATCCCCTATGATTTTCTATATAAAAGTAGGAACCCCACCCTTGCTTTTTGGGACAGTTTCTGGGGCTGCAACTCTGGCACACATGGAAGAATAAGCAACT
>NW_005842330.1:79276-127931 GCF_000455745.1 Alligator sinensis | reverse complement strand
TCTTTCCCTGTCTGACTAACTAGCTACCTCCCAATTCCCAGCTAATGTAGGCTTCTGTTGGGGAGCATCACAAATTATAACATTCATCACTATATCTTCACTTCTAACATTAATAACAAAAATCAGTTAACAAAAAAAATCAAGTAACACCCATCTGCAGAGGAGAGGTTATTAGCACATCTCTCTGAAGTGAGTATTCACCACTCATTTTCCTATTTCCAATTTTATGCAACTTCTTTAGAAAGTCTGTAAATCTTTCAGGAGGTTTTGCTTTCTTCTCAAACTGACAAAACATCAGATCAAGTTTCTGAATTATTTTTGGTCAGAAGCTTTTCTTCCAAGTTGTGCTAAGCTTGAGTCCTTATACTGGACTCCAATCCACTTGCATTTTTTGCAACTTTGCTTCTGTGCATGCTGCAAATTTCGTTACCTACAGACCACTGAGACTGATTTCCTCTTTCTGCATGATGGTATTTGCATTTGTGTCCATAGTATAAGTCTTCCCATAAAGACGTGGTTGGATTCTGTGTTCTGGAACAATTGGTTTCTTCCTAAGAATACTGTCAAGATTTGGGCCATAATGGCCAAGAGGATCATTAGGAGTCATGAATGTTGTATCTTCTTGTACTACAAGCGCACACGTAACTAGATTCAATTTCTCACAAGTGGCGAGACCCAAAATCAGTGTCAATTCCTGAGGTATCACAACGTATAGTAGTTTGTAAAAACTATTTTTTACATTGGATTTTAGCAATGCATCTCTCTTTCACTGGTATATTTGCTCCTGAATATCCAGTTATTTTATTGTTTGCTGGACTCACTTTTGGTTTCAATTTTAATTGTCTATATTAATTAATATTAAACTGTCTAAATTCTATAAATTGATCTGGTAAACTATTAATCTGAACTCTCCAGTGTCCAATTTAAATGAAAGCATTGTTTCTTGTACTTCCACTGGCAAAATCCAGTCCCTCTCATTGTTTTTCGTTAGATTTAACAACAGTTATATACAATTGTTCTGTTCTGTGCTCACCTGTATTTACACTAGATTTTTGTTTGTGGATCTGCAACACCTGACAAAATGATTCTTGTAACAGTTAAAACAGAGTTTTCCAAATGCAGCCCAATATGTGAAGCCATGTTGCCTTCTGCACATGATATACGTCTGCCTGTGAGCTCCCTCTCTTAGAAGCCTCATCGCCAATGGACAATTCTATTCTGAAAGGAGGCTTCTTGCCAGCAAAAAATTCCACCCTCTGAGGTGGCTTCTTCTAGCTACTTTTTCATGCTGTTTGGTGCATTTAGCTCTGCATCCTGAGGCTTTACAGTTTCTGCTGCCTTGCACACTTGGATAGTCTTTTTAGCAACAAGTCTCCCTCACACAATAGCCTTTCTTGCATAATAGGGTCTATGATGAGACAAATAATCCTATCTCTAGTCAGAGTTTCTGTCATATTCCCCAAAGCACAGTTCTTACTCAGTCTCTTTAGTTCAGAAACATACTGATCTATACTTCGTTCTGCTGTTTGTTTTGCATGTTAAAACCATGTGTTATTCAAGGGTCTCATTGTTTGGCATGCAGTATACCTCAAGTTTACACAGTATTACACTTAACTTCATAGTCTAGCCTTCTTTGAAGCTAAAGGTGTTATAAGCAACCAAAGCTTCCTCCCTAAAAATGTGCAAAAGATTGAGGATCATTTTTCTCTTCTGCCTCTGACTGCTAGGTACTAGGAGTGCATGAAACTGGCCCCTTTCAATTCGGATTTATCCCGAATCAGGGAAAGTGATTCAACCTGTTGATTCAGATCACTGTCCCCGATTAGATTTGACCGAATCTGACTCTGACAATTTGGTGCTGATTCGGTGAATCAGTGATTTGGACACGGGCACAGCTTAAAATGTTTTTTCTACATACCTTGAGGTAGCAGCGTGGCTCATGATCACTGCAGTGCTGGGGCGGATGGGGAACCCACAGCAGCACAGGGGGATCTCCAGCACACTCGGCAGCAAACCCAGAAGTGGACCAGAAGTACTTCTGATCCACTTCTGGGTCTGCTGGGGAGTGTGGGGCCCCCTCGTGTTCTCCTGGCCTGGCAATCAGCTGCAGGGGGCTACCAGGTGCCCCCCCCAGACCCAGGAGGCACCAGTCGCCAAGCCAGGGGGTGCAGGGGGGCCTCCCAGCATGCTCCCTGGTGGTCCTGGAAGTGTTTCTGGTCCACTTTCGGGTCTGCTGCTAGGTCTGCTGCTTCTGTGGGATGGTGCATCTGCCCCAGCACCATAGCATTCAGAGCCCCTGCTACCTAGAGGTATGTAGAAAGAACATTTAAAGCTGTGTCTATGTCAAAATCACCAAAGCTGCTTGAATCTCTCCGATTCAATTCAGAGGGTTCTGAATCAATTTGGAGAGATTAAAGGTTCCTCTGATTCAATTCAGATTTGGAGATTTGCCCACCAAATTGGGCTGAATCTCTGCTGAATTGAATCAGGGACTGAAGCTTCACACAGGCCTACTAGGTACCACTTGAATACCCTCTGGTTCTCTGCTATAGGTGGAAGTTTCAAAACTTCCATGACTAGCTATCCTTTTACCTAACTATGCAGGAAGATAATGTACACCTGGCTGCATTGCTCCACTTGCTCTCATTCTCCAATTTTTTCTTCAGTTTGGAACTTAGATTTTTTCAAGTTTCTTCTCTTTCACTCCTGATGCCATGTAGTGCTCACCAGGTTCAACACAGGCAAATAACAGATGAAAAGAACAACAAAGTTTAATCCTGAAGCATTAAGCAACTTCTGCCAACTGTGCCTCAGACTAACTAGAGAGCTAAGGGACCATTTCCTAATTCCCAACTTCAGTAGTCTTCTATTAGGGAGCATCACTAAATTATAACTTTTGTCATGACAATGGGACATGAGTAAGCATGTAACCTATATCTTATGATGAAGTTGCACATTACATTCAGACCATACTAAATCTGTATAATGTTAAGTAGTGTCAAAGTTAGAATGTGCTGCAAGCACAACATCTGTGTGTTGCCTTGGCTGGACGTCTACGTTTAGACGTGGGGTCTTCCACATGCGTACCTTTGGGACTGGATAATTTGACCCTAGTAGCAAAATGCTACAGTGTAAATGCTCTTTGTTGCCCACCACACTGGATGTTACAATATTGAAGAGGAGGAAGGTTTTTAATTCTTTTACACTGGGAATTTGCTCAGTCAAAAGATGTACCTTGGGGCTCTGCTACCACTACACCTTGTCCATTGGACCAGCACGATGTTATGTATCACAATCAGATAAGTAGGCCCATCTTTGTGCCAACCGTGTCCTTAAATACTTGGTGTTATATAACTCTAAGCTAGAAGCCTCAATTAATCAAAATTAATTAATTCAAAATTTAGCCAATTTTCTTGGATTTTAGCAAGGCCTTTGATATGGTATCTCATCCCATTCTCATAAATAAATTAAGGGGCTGTGACATAGACATTTACACAGTTTGGTGGGTGGCAAATTGGCTTAGTGGTTACACCCAAAGACTGGTAGTAGACAGGTCGGTATCAAGCTGGAAGGATGTGGGTAGTGGGGTCCCACAGGGTTCAGTCCTTGGACCTGTGCTCTTCAATATCTTCATCAGTGACTTGGATGTGGGTGTGAAGTGTACTCTGTTCAAATTTGCAGATGATACTAAATTGTGGGGTGAATTGCATACTCTACAGGGTAGGGAACAATTGCAGGCAGACCTGGACAGGTTAGAAAAGTGGGCAGTATACAATAGGATGCAGTACAACAAGGACAGGTGCAGCGTGCTATACCTAGGGCACAAAAATATCCAGCACACCTACTGGCTGGGAAGTGACCCTCTCAGCAGCACAGAAGTAGAAAGGGATCTCAGAGTCATAGTGGACTCCAAGATGAACATGAGTCATCAGTGTGACAAAATCATCAGCAAAGCTAACTGTACTTTATCGTGCATCAGCACACACATGACAAATAGAACCAAGGAGGTGATATTTACCATCTATGTGGCATTGGTCAGACCACATTTGGAGTACTGTGTCCAGTTTTGGGCACTGTACTTCAAGAAGGATGTTGATAGACTCAAGAGGGACCAGAGGAGGGCCACTCATATAGTTAGGGACTTACAGGAGAAGCCCTATGAGGAGAGATGGAGGGACCTGGAGTTCTTCAGCCTCCACAAGAGAAGGCTGAGAGGTGATCTTGTGGCTGCCTACAAATTCATTAGAGGGGTGCAGCAAGGCGTTGGAGATGTTTTGTTCACCAGGGCACCTTTTGCAGAGCTCAGAGTTAACCCTCTCCTGCAGTGGCATAACTTTAAGATGCTCAGAGGGCATTTGAAGGGCAATAAGTTTTAACTTGCAGCTGGTTATGCTTTAAGTGAGCTTAGTATGGTCCAAGTTTAACATGCAATTTCACTCTTGGAAGTACTTTGGAAGCTTTCCAAGCTTGTATAATTTTTTAAAGATTTCTGGGAAACTGAATAATAAGTGTCATATAAGTAACATGTCGTTTCTGTATATACTGTTGGACTGTTGGTATTTGTGGTGTATATTTTTCGGACGTGGCAAGGACAAATATTACCCAAGCGACCAAAAATGTTTGCTTATAAAAAAGTATGTAATTTTACTTTAATCTATTTAAGTATTTTATCAACATGTTTTAGGCTGATTAAATCCATTTTTATGTACTAGGACTTAAAAACCTGTCTTTTCTCTCTCAATGTTTCTTATGAGAGCTTGGGGGGGTGGGGGTCAACATTCAGAGTGACAATGTATAGTTGAAATTAGAGACTACTCAATATTCTGTGTAGCAAGTCAACTTACTAATGCTAGATTTTTTAGGTTTGCTGTGCAGACAGGGCACATAAGATTTTTTTTTTCCTGAGGGAAGTTTACTGCTGAAGGTATTAATGTAGTTTCCACTACAACATAAATCTGCAAGCTGAAGCTCTTGTAAGCACATCGTGTATTGTTACTGAGAGTGTTCAGTGAAAAAATGAAAAAAATATGTTTCTCAAAATAATGGTAGGATTTCACTGCCTATGTTGTGCTCATATGTATGCACTTTTCCTGTACTTTGTCTAGGAAAGACCCAAATATAGTTAAAATTCCATTTGATTCTATACCTAGAAAGCTCCTAAATGGTATTACTAATACTATGAAAATTCAAATATTAGATATGAATATTTGGGTGTGTAGAGATACCCACGGGCTAAAACCTATGTGGAGACAATGTTTATTTATATTTCTTTTATTTACCTCACTATAGCAGTCTTATACTCTTGTGTTCTCATGTTCTTATCAGCCTGGCACCATCTTTTCTAAAGAGGATGACACAGAAAATGATATTTTTTCATGTTGGGATTTGTCTTTCAAAGTATTTCAAAGTAGCTGTGACAGGAATTCTTGTGGATACTGCTGCAAATAACAGTACCGTGGTTGGTCAGCTTTTCTTCAGTCCCACAGGATCTCTTGTGCTCTGAATTAGCTTTGTGGCAGTCTGTCCCTTCATTAGTCTTTTATGAAAGGAAGTAGCATGAATGGTCTCTGAAGGAAAGTCTATAGTTTATCAGCAGTATTTCAGCAATAGATTGAAATACTTGACTATTCCCAGTTTTCTTTCTGCAGGGAAAGCAATTGAAGGATTGTAATTGCAGTGATTCCAGATTATTAAGAGTTTGTGCTGATCAGGTATTTTCTAAACCCAATCTTGAACACCTTACTTGGGAAAATTTCTCATTGATTACAATGGATATTTTGAATGTATTTAGACCACAGGATTTAGCACATCACTAGTAGAAGGAGGAGGAAAATGGTTTCTAGAAACCAAATTAAAAATGAGTCCCATTAAATACTTAGCTTGCCACAGTGTTTTAGGGACTACCATACACTAAATCTTCCTATGAATTGCATTGAAAAGGATTCATATGCATAAAGCTTCTCTCAGTCTCATTATGAACTCATTTGAATTTCCTGCTTTTCTCTGTCCTGCTGCAGATGTAGCACAAATATAAAAATGAAGGATGGAGAGACTCCACATGGCTCCAGAATTTAGGACAGTTTCCTTGAATTTAGACGTTTGAGGTAAAATTAACATGTAATTCTCAAAAGACCTCTTACCCCTCAGCATTTTTACATGTCATTCTACTACTACACTTTCCCTTTACCTGTAGGGAGAGATAGCCATGATATGAAAATTCAAGTGCTCCTCTCCTGAAGAGTCTTGGCCCCTAAGGATTAATTTCCTCTGGGCATTGAGCTACAGCCTGCCCCCACGCAAAGGCACAATAAACTGAGATTAACTCGGTCACCAATTAGGTTAGGCAATTTATATTAAGCAAAAAACTAAAGAACAGCTTGTAACAGAGTACAGTGTCAAACAAAGAGAAACCAATAAGAATATATATTTACAAAACCCCAACAACCTCAGCTCAATCTAAGTTTGTGACTTGTCTTGTCACAGCTCTCTTCTAGGGCTGTGCAAAGCTTTGGTCGCTGATCGATTCAGCAGAGATTCAGCCTGATTCCCTTTAATCTCTCCGAATCAAAGTGGAACCCTCCGAATCAATTCAGAAGATATGGACATAGACACAGCTTTAAATGTTTTTTCTACATACCTAAAGGTAGCAGGTGGCTTGTGAATGCTGAGATGCTGGGGCGATGGAGCATCCCATGGGAGCATGGGGGGGTCCCCAGTGTGCTCAGCAGTGGAACCAGAAGTGGACCAGAAGCAATTTTGGACCACTTCTGGGTCCACCACAGAGCACACAGGCGATCCCCACCCCCCGAATTAGCAACTGGTGCCTCCTGGGTCTGGGGGAAGCATCTGGGGTCCCCCCACAGCCAATTGCTGAGCTGAGGGGTTGGGGAGAGGGGGCTGTGTGCTCCACAGAAGACTCAGAAGCACACTGGAAGTGCTTCTGGTCCACTTTCAGGTCCGCTGCCAAACATGCAGGGACCCCCCTATGTTCCTGTGGGGTGGGGGTGCCCCGTCCACCCCAACATCTCAGCATTCACGAGCTGCACCTGGTACCTTGAGGTATGTAGAAAAAATATTTAAAGCTGTGTCTATGCCTGAATTGTTGATTCTCTGAATCAGCATCGAATCTTCAGATTTGGACTCAGCCAAACTAAATCAGGACAGTGATCCAAATCAATGAATTGAATCATTGTCCACTGAAGTGGGCTGAATCTGAATCTGAATTGAATATGGCCCACTTTTCATACCTCTACTCTCTTCCCCTCAGTGATGATACAAAGCTGGTGAGGATTTCTAAGCCTCCACCCCTTGCGTTGGATAATTGGCACCTCACTTATTCAGGATAAGGTGATATGTTATCAAATCCTCAATAGTAGGATGGGTGGATGGTCACTCAGGATCACCTTTTCCTGAGGTATGTCTCCTCAATAGCTGAATTGACACACCAATCACTCCACAATAATAACCCACCACTCCCACAGACCCATGACATACTCCAATCAATATAGGACAGACAATGACATATGAATGACGCTCTCTCACTCTGACACCCAATTATATTCAAAATCTCTTCGTCACAATGAAATCATCTCACGAAGACTTTCTGTACCTGTCCCTCTGCACCCGTTTACACCACACTCCTGTTGATCACTGTCACTCAAAAGATACCCCAATCACAATGTTGTGCACCCATCTCATCCACCTCTGCATTCATCACTTTAGCTTTGCACATAGCACTTAATCTAGAAGTTAGCACTTTCCCTTGGGCAGTTTTCCCACCAAGAATCATATGCACTGCACATGTCCCATAGGCAGAAGTAGGTCAGTGACATTATTGGGGTGGAAAGTTCAGACGTTGTGGGACCCTCACACCTCTCACCAAAGTGTGCAGGCTCGGGAGGGAATTAAACCAGGAATCCATCCCCAACATACCTGCCTTCATCATATGCTTGGCTTCTGCTCATTTGCCAAGACTAATTAGACCTGTAGGCAATTACCTGTAGTCTGTATTTAGCAACTTCCTTTATCCCTTTTTGTCATGTCCTTCCTGACCTCCTAATTTTCAGCAGACCTCTGACATTTGTTTATACTTGTACCCTATTTCTCAAGGATTTCTTTGTGAGTTTTCTTTTAATTTCATATATTATTTAGCATTAAACTTGGCAAGTTCATAGCTGCCTCAGACAGAGAGAGAGGAATGCATAATCAAAGATGAAAATGTGCTTTTATATTTAAGCTATGATCTGTTCCTTCTCTTTTCCTTTTCCCTTTCTTGTTCTTTGTCTAAACTATAGGCACTCTTTCTACTCAAAAATCATCTACAACTTACAGTCTTATTAAACAGTGTGAACTATGTCTTTAAGTCTCTTATTTTCTTTGATGTAAACACCTGGATATGAGCAGGAATAAGGTAGAGCATCTTAAAGGCACAGTTCATGCCACTGTAAGTTAGAGGGTCATTCATGCTTAATGAACCCACCAAAGAGAAAAGATAGAATTCACTCATGACCATCTATTGTTCTTTATTGCCCTTTTAAAATGTATAGTAAAACCTTTTACTGAAGCATAAAGACAGCAGGGGGTTTTGGTTAATGACAGGCTGTGAAATGGGCTTTGCATATAATGTTCCTTTTGATACTATGTTGTTTATTCCTTGGCTCTGAAAAATAACACAATGATAAGGAACATCGGTATATGCATATATTTTTTGAATCTTCATTCTGCATGCCCAGAAACCTGATACTTTAGGGATTTCAGTTTGTATATGAAAGCTCTGGCCCACAACTGAATTTTTTTCAGCTTCTGCATGAACTTTCTATGTGTAGAATCAAATGTAGATTTTAGTGAACTTAGCTCTTCATTAGACATATAGAGATATTGTAAGGATGCAACTTTTTTTTACTATTTCTACCAATCACTCTTTTTTTTCAGTGACTAGTGGCACCATCTTAGGACTTTTGGTTCAGCTCCCAACTCAGCCATGGACTTTCTGGATTAGTGCATGCAGGTTAGTCAGGACTATGCCCAAAAAAGAACTTAAGTAGTAGGCCTGTGTGAAACCCTAGCGCTCCATTTTGAATTGTATTTTACCGCTTCAAAGGGACAGTGGTTTGAAGCACTGTTCCATTTCATTTTGTTGAAACTGTTTGACTGTTTCAACACGTTTTGCCCATTGGCTATAATGGGGAATCATGAAAATGCCTATAACTTTTTCATTTCTTTCCTGACTTGAATGAAAGCAACCTCTACCTCAGCCTCCTCCGAAGTGCCTTCTGGAGGAGGAGACCTGGCTCTAGGGGAAACTTGAAGGGTGTATAGTACAAACTCAGATGATTCCCCATCCTTCCCCAGAATTTCCCTCGCTATGGCACTCAGCTCCAGCTCTTCCTCTGGCACTGGAAGGCTCAGCATGGGAAGTGAAGTGCGGGTTGAGGAGACTGTCATGCTGGTGCTGCTTCTTGTCATGGTGGTGGTGGGGTGGGGGTAATGGCTGGTGCTCTTGGAGGGGATGCAGACTCAGGCAGTGGCACTGCTCCCCACTCCTTGCTGCCAGTAGAACCAGAAGCCTCACACCTGCTAGTTGTAGGAAAGAGGCTGTCTCTCCCTTGGGGGGTGGGGGGGCGGGATTTACAGCTCTCCCTCTACCCCCCCTTCCACCCTTCTCTGAAGGCTTGCCAGCTACCTTTCCAGCACACTTCATAGTGTGTTTGGTGTGCTTGAAAACCTGTGTGTTCTTCTGTAATGTAATATGTATTTATGTAATATATGTAGATAATTTTTGTATGTATTTATGTGATAAATAAAATATAGAAATGTATATATGTGTTCCTGTGTAAATTGTACATTATTATATGCAATATATGCCGTGCTTCCCTGCACAGTGAATGGAATGCATACTGTGAGAGAAAGCGCAATTTCTTTTCTGGGGGAAAAGAATCAAAATAGACTAACAAAAACAAAAAGAGGATTTTGCAGGAGGAATACATTGAAAGGAATGAATTTTAAGATTTATTTAAGGGTATTAGGAAAGGAAAAGGTACTGGAGGATCCCACTTGCTAATAGCAGGCTAGCAAATAGGAAGTGATAGCTTTCCTCTGATGCTGCTGAGCTGCTGCAAGACACAGCTCAGAAAGCTGACCCCAAGGCACAGAGAAAGCTCAGTTCGAACAATGCTTTGTATGCTGTTTCTCCATCCCTTCCCCAGAGCACTGGGATTGGATGGGACCTCAGGGAAGGATCACAGTCACTGGGCAGCTACATGGTCAATATGAGAGCAGTCCTTCCTCCCTCTTCCCTTCCCTCTCCTTAGTTTCTCTTCAGCTGCAAGCAAGCCCAGCTTTGAAACTTGAAATGTTTTGAAACTTCCAAACCATTTCAAGTGCCCTCATTTTATTTCAAAGCTGTTTCAAAGCCTTTCATTTCATTTTGATTTCACTGTTTCTAGTTTGAAATGAGTCATAACAAAACACCTGTTGAAATTTTGCACAGCCCTATTAAGTACTAGGTGTTGTGGCAGCTAGCTTGTAGGCACCTGGCCCCTCTAATAAAATGCAGAGGCTTAAGTTAAGCTGTCTAGATAATGTGTAGAGTGAGAGATCTAAGAATATGATACCAAACCTGTCACAGGCCAACTGGGCACTGTGAGTGTATCAAGATGGTTTACATGTATAACAGTTAACAAAAAAGTTAAGCTAATAAACATACAATATAACAATAAAAGTTAAAAGTTGGCAGTGATAGTAAGAACAGACAACAAATTGACAGAGTTCTCACTTGGATGGCAACTTATTGATAGTCCCTCAGTGCCAGGTACACACCAAGTTGATCCAGCGAAAACAGGCATCCCTGATAGAAGCTATCGGAGGAAGCACCGGGGAAGATCCCTTAGTCAGGATCTGCTCCTTGCTCACACTGGGAGTCTGGAGTCCAGGCTAACAGCAATGACCGTTCTCTTCCATCTTTCCTACTGGTCACCTGACATGTGTGTTCTTTTATATCTTGCCCTATGCTAATCTGTTGGTTTCAGAGCCACTCACAATCTTACTTTACAGCTGTTACCCTAGGGGATTAAAAGGTGTTAAAAATTATCATAATAGGTTACTGCCTAAACGTGGGTTTGCCCAATAAGCAAATAACACCACATCACTTTGGGGTTTGAGATTAGCATTTTCTCTGCCTAAATTCAATCCACCTAGCTACTTCCTCTTTGGAAATTTTTGGAATGTGTTAATTATACCTTGTGGTCAGGTTTGTCATTTTTACTGACCTTTAAGCAAGAACCATCAGGTCAGTTAAACTTTGCAGTTTTGTTTTCTAGTTCCGCTTCTTGGGGCCCAGTCTAGTTTTATGATCGATACAGACAGTTAATTTTAACATCGCGGTTATACTTGTGACAGACAGGGTACATTTTGTGGGTTACAATCTTGCAAGCTTTGCCTTAGCTAGTATTAACTATTATGCCATTGCTAGATGCTCTCAAGAAGCAGATCTTATTTGCTATAATTTGCTCATTAACCCCTCTGGTTCTGGCCGTCACACAAAACTCACTCCCCGCCGCCCCCCCCCCCCAAAAAAAAACCCTCAGTAGGGAATTGCATAAAGCCAGAGTATCTATGACTTATCTCCCACCTCTTTTCAGACTTAGGAGCCTTGTTCAGTTGTACTGACAGATGCCTCCCTTCACTCCAAATTCACAGCCTTGACTTTGGAACCCCAAAAGTAGGTACTTTAGTCCTTTCTTTCAACAAAGAAGCAGAGGGTCATTCTTTCTTCGTAAAATAAGACCAGAGAATGGGAGAGAGACAGCTTCAATTTCCTCCTTTCCTTTAGGAGACTGAAAGCTACATTTCCCATAAGTACACCCTGACCAATAGACCCTAGTGTCACTTTCCTGTGGAAACTGTTCCACTATCCAGAAAAAAAACAACTTTAAAATGTTTCAGTCAGAGAAAGAGCCAGACATTGCTTTCTTCCTGTCAATTAAATCTTTCAGTACTTGTCCTGAGAACAAGGATCTTCAGGTAACATCTAAAACACTGCTGCCATGACAACCCCTCTTTTATTTCATGATGTTTATTCTCCCTGTGCCTCCTTTATCTCAATAGCACAACACACGAACCATCTCAGCCAGCTTCACCAATTTACCCTCAAAAAATCCTTTAGCCTCCTTTTAAGGCTTTGCTACTCTGGCCATTGACTTTACGAAACACTGTGTTGTCAGACATTTCTGATTCTGGACACATTCCTTTGCTACTTTACCCAAGCTGAGCCTCCAGCAACAGTGTTCCAGTCCCCCTAAGATAGACATGATCAGGTATAAATATCCCACCCATTCTGTGTTTCTCTTTTAAATGAAATGGGCTGAAGGATTTTTTTTTCCTTTGTGGTCAGAAGCAATAATACCTATGGCACTGAAGCATACTTACAATAACTATCTTCTGAGCTTATTTAAAAGCCCTAGTTTTCTGTGCTTAATCAACTGCAAAAGTTATTTATTGCATTGTATATACAAGCATCATGAGCACTATGCCTTAATTAACTGCGTCAGCCTTGGCTGTCATTTTGACACTTGGCTTTTACTGGAATGAATGTTAAGTTCTGTCTTTTCTGATAGTTCTTTAAGCACATGTCAGCTTTGTATACTAGATTCTTTTTGCAATAATCAGTTTCAATTAACTGTCTTTAATTCTTTCTCGCGTTTGTTCTCCGGTAGTTTTGCTAAGGTCTGATTGCATTTGCTCACACAATTACTTTTTCTTCATATTTTCCCGGCTGGCAATCACTGGCCCGAAAGTGTTAACTCCTGTGTCAATTATCACTCCTGTGTCAATTATCATACTTAGAAGGTGGTTAAATTACTAATGCTAATCCTAAAAATCAACCAACCAAAAAAACAAACAAAAATATAGAGAGAGAGAGTCTGATCTTGTAGATGCTCCAGAATCTGTGTGAAATCTATCTTGACTCATGGGGTGCATCTGGATGAGAGTGCACATGCAGGGGCACAAGCTTCCCTTGGGACAAACAGCGGTGGCAAATGCCCCTGCATGCATGTTCCAGCACGTGGCAAAGTGACCCAGGAGGGGTAAGGGAGGCTGGGGCTAGCACAGGGGTGGGCAAAATGCAGCCCGTGGGCCAGATGTGGCACACCAGGCATTCTATCCAGCCCACAGGGCCCCTAAAAAATGTAGAAAATGAATATTTATCTGGCCCTGGCTGCCTGTTATGCAACCCTCGATAGCTTGCCAAAACTCAGTAAGTGACCCTCCACCCAAAATAATTGCTCGTCCCTGGGCTAGCACCTGTGCTGCCCCAGCAGCCTTACCTGGGGTCCTGTGGGCTTCTGGGGACAACAGCTGTGCTGAGCCACCTGCTCAGAGCCTGGCCAGCTGCCAGAGCATAGTTCTGGCTGGCCAGGCTCCCTTACTGGTGGCACATGCTGCTGCTCCATGCACCATACCATTTTTTTCAGTGTCTTTTTCTTTTTTTTTTGACCTGGGGAGATCCCAGAGTAAAAAAACCCATTGTGCAGCAAATTAGCAGCACAGTGAATGGGTGCACATGAGCCACGTACAGTATGCAGTGCCTCAAACTGCTTTGAGGCACCACAGACTGCATATGCGCACTCATCTGGATGCACCCATGGAGGGCATATTTTCATTTAGTGATCCAGGGGCCACAATGTTGCTACTATTAGCATTTACCACCCCCACAATCTACATCCAAGATGTATGCTCTTTTTTTTCTTCTTTGTCAAGCTTTCTGAGTTTTGTATCTTCACTCTGTGCTTAAGGGCTTTATAACTCTGATCTTCCTCCCCACTGCCCTTAGCATATATATATTCCTTTTACCTCAGTCTTCACATTAGAATAAGTGCTATGGGAACCCACCTAAACCTCCCTGCTCTCTGATTCTACATATTTCTTTTTTGTATGTAAAGCCTTATGCTCTTCCCTCCTATTGATTCTATCCTTCCAGGTGCACTAAATGTTAGATTTCTACCTTTTAGCTGGACTTAAACAATTGGATATCACAACCTCTTTTATCTGCCTTTAAATATATTGCTTAGGGTTTGGAAATATTTCTTTCTTTGATCTTTAAAAAGTTACTGCAGAGAGGCTTTTCATTGCTTCAGCCAAGATTTCCCAAAGTGACCAGAGATTTTATTTGCTATATTTGTATTTGCCTTAATCCAAACTGAAGTTCAGGGTTGGATACTTAATACTTAGTCAAAATCAGTGTTCTTTGATTGTTTCACATTGTACACCTCAAAAGTCAAAGTACCAAAGCCAAGAATCACTTTTGAAAATCCTAAACTTTTTTCTTTTATCCATGAATAACATGCACTTCATGTAGAAGAAAATCACTTGAGTTTGAAAATAATCACAAGTGATTAAATTTTCCTAGTCACCACTTCACATACCATTTTTACGAGTTACCAATTGAAACAAAGGCCAGGTAACTACATTCCCTTGGTTCTCCTAAAATTCTCAAATTGACTTAAAAACAAGTCCAGCATGACTGTACACACATATGCATTGCAATACATGTTCTCTTTGTAATTTGTGAGCTCAAACTACATCAAGGATGTTATTTCCTTACCTGACATTAAATGTTACCCCTTAATGAAGTCAATGGAGTTGAACTGGTTTAGCTCAGGTGAGCATATGACTCAAGAACAGGGGTGGGAAATTATATCAGCTGGAGGGCTACTTAATGAGTGTTGGTGAGCTGTCAAGGGCTGCAAGGGTAGCCCTGCCCCTTGGCAGGTGCTCCAGCCCCACGTCAGCATCTTCAGACTGGAAGTCACACCACTAACTCCTGACCTTTGCCAATGAAAGTCCCCTTCCCCTTGCCCCCCAGAAGTACTCATTTTGGGAGAGGGAGGTTGCCATCTTGGAACCAGAAAAAAACAAATGATATACTAAAAGTCAAGCACCTACTATAACATAGTTTATTACAAAATATATTTTTGACATGATTTGTGTTTGCATGTAGAGGTGATTGCATAATAGCTCAAAAATAAAGTCCTACTCTTATGTATTGTGTGTGTGGAAGTGTGTGGGGTGTGGTGGGGGGTGTGTGCAAGATGGAGCTGCTGGACACTGGGGAAGTCGAGGACATCCCACAGTGGCTGCAGCAGTGGCAGCAGTAGCCCTGTCTGAAAGCTGTGTGCTGGCTGGGCCATGGCCATCTGGTACATAAGAGTGGGAGCTAAGCACAGGGGATGGGTGGGGTATAATTAATTGGTGGGTGCCTACCAGCCAGATGTAATTGCCTGACAGGCTGGATCCAGCCCACAGCCTGTATTGTACCCACCTTGCTCAAGAATGTTTCTTTCTAAAGATGCAGCCCAAATACATGCCACAAAAAGAGACTGATTTAGTGCAGTAGTGCTCAACCTTTCAGTCCCACAGACCAAATATATGGCCTCTAACTGGCTTGCAGGGCAGATCCTCTACATGGGGCTCATCTGTGGGCCTGACCTAGTGCAGGGGAAGCACAAGTGGACAGTTCACATGGGCAATCTAGCTATGCATACCGGCCTGACCCCATGCTCTGGCTCTCGATACAAAGTGACCCTGCACACCAGCCCCACCATGCACCAGTGCAATCTAGCTTGCAGGCCCATGTCGTCAGCCCATGCAGCTCCCCACAAGTCTGAAAATTTGGCAATTAACACTGCTATTGCTTCCCTGTTGCCAAATGTCTGTGGGGAAAAGAAATGACAGGGCTTTGTGGGCTAAATCTATTCTAGCCCATGAGTCAGAGGTTGAGGATGATTGCTTTAGTGTCTTAGACATTTTCTTTTATATTATAAGCCCCAGCTCCTCTCAGGTTTTACCATGTGCAGTATGCTTAGATACAATGCAAGCAAGAAGATCTGCAATGTTCCGTATTCCTATCGTTTCATGAAAAATACTTAAAAAATAAAGGCTTGTTCTGGTTTCCAGATCGTTGTCAAAAGACAAAGGGTTAAGTGGATAGCCAAAGAATGTACAAAAAGAGATTGGAAACACCAACTCCAGTCAAGAGAACACCAGATTTTGTCTTCTCTTGTAATGATGGGACTGAATCACATCACAACGGCCATGGACTTTTGACTTTAAAAACCTGCATCCTAATCTGGAGGTGTATTTTAAAGCTTCAGCCTCTCTTTGGGAGGAGGGGTGTTCTTGAGGGGGTGTTAATATGTGATTTTTGTTGGTCAGTTCAGAATCCTTGTTTTAATGAAGATATCACCTATTGGTTATAAGTATGGGAGGAGTCTTAGTAGGTCCTGTATGTTGGGAAAAGCATTTCTCAAATAGTTTTTCAAATGGTTACATATTTTACTATTGTAACTATTACTCATCTGCAAGTAGGGGATTGGCAATTATTAGAATCTAGTCACTCTCTCAGGAGAGACCCAGAGAACGCATTGCAAAGAGAATATATAATGCGCATAACTTTTTTTTACTGCTTTGCAATATTATCACTATTCTAATTGTAGATGAAGTTTTCCCACCACACGTAAGTCCCTTTGGGTGAAACTATGAAATTCATCCTCTCTCTGTACAAGAATGTTTATTGATGCCGACAAAATGGACTAACTTGAAAGTGTTATATATTTATGTTAATGTTTAATTATTGTTACAATTTGAGACATTGTTCCATTTTGGGAATTATCTATTTTAATATTCCTGTGCTGTGCAACAAAAAACTACAATGTGATCTCAGCTATTATTGCTAGTATTCTTATACTAATAGAATAAAAATACCAGGAAAAAATGAAATGATCTTTTCTCTTCCCTCTCTATAATTCCAGAATTTACACAAAAACAAACAAACCAAGTCACACAGCTCGGCAGCTGCCATTGCCAAAAGCCATTATACCAGGACTTCCCCTAAGAAGCTTGGAAAGAATGGCAGAGAACCTAACAAGTTCCCTCATTTAGTCAGAAAAATAATTACTTACATGAAACAGGTTCAGCTAAGTCATTTGTTATAACAACAAAGGTGTGTATATTGGTCCTTATCCTCAGTGATTCATATCACCACAAATCCCTGTGTCAGGATAAGAGCAATATCTATGATAATTTAAGTATAGTGTTCCAGAAGACAAATTAACAGGGAAAACATCATATATGTTTACTGGATAAAATGTTAGTTTAGTTTTCTTTCTCAGCTTCAACTTAGATAAGTACTCTTGACTTTACCCAAGCATTTTAGACAGACAATAGTTTGTGATCTTTCCCAAGACAGTTCAGCTCTGTTCAGACATCCACTTTCTCAGCAGTATCCAATCCTTTCAGTTTGAGGGGCAAATCCATTATTTTAGAAGGCATGGAATCTGTCCTTTGGTGCATACTCCTGTCCTATTCCCTTCTTTTGTGCCAGCAACAAGAGAGCAAAAATCGTCTTTGCTGGGAATTTCTCCAGTGTAACAGTGTCTCCAGACTGTGTACAGTCAGCATAGGTGCCTGCTTTACCTTCCTTGCCCTATCGCCCCTAGCACAAAGGGGTCTTTTTGTAATGGAAAGTTGCAGAGGCTGGAATTAGTCTATCCCTTGTTAGCATATGGTTCCTAGTAGATCTCTGAAGTATTGCAGATTTGACCAGGGTCTGTGGTTGCTATAATTTGCAACAAAACCAGGGCCATAAATGGTTTTTGATTTTTAGCTGCTACTTTTATTTATTTACTTCTTTTCCAAGATGCCTGGGATCATTCTTTGGTCACTTTTCTAGCCTCAATTTCAGTCAGGCTCCTGTCCTGGAGGCTTCTGCAGTCAAAGCGATGGAGCAGCCAGAGCTGTTCTATACCTGCTCATGCAACACAGCAGATGCCCAGCAGAAGATCTCATAAACCGTTAGGCAGCTGGAACAGGAAAGGGTCAGCAGCTGTTCACAGTGTTGCTGGCTTACTTTTGAGCTTCTTCTATAGCTGCAGGTGGAACGCAGCAGAGGGGAGGGTGTTGGAGGGATAACGATGGAGGTAACAGAAACACTTCTATTTAAAAATTGCAGGGCACAGTTTAAGTAACACATTTGCACCTCATAACCATCTACAATTTTCCTTAGCAGAGTTGCCCTCAAGGATAACAGGTGGCTTATCACTGCTGCAGCAGATGGAAATATACCTTATATATACTCTATCCACAAGTGCTTACATACACAATCCCTACAGAAGATGCCACTTGATACAGTTTTTTTTTT
Source organism: Alligator sinensis (assembly GCF_000455745.1). Taxonomy (NCBI): domain Eukaryota; kingdom Metazoa; phylum Chordata; order Crocodylia; family Alligatoridae; genus Alligator; species Alligator sinensis. The sequence goes on along the minus strand of NW_005842330.1, from coordinate 109,735 downwards.
CCCCTTCGAGATCTGTGCAGTTTATTAAATACACCCAACTCATGGGCTTGTTCCAGAATATGAGACATATTTCTTTCTGACATGCAAAGTTCAGGAGGTTCCTTTTCCATTCAAATCAGTGTCAGGATGTTTTGTTTTGTTTTTAACTTGTATTTCTACTGATATAGTATACCAATGGCGGTGTCATTATAAACCACTTTCATGGAGACACTTTATTCTTCAGTTAACTATATGTGTTCAGTTACATCAAGTTACTACCAACCTTCAGTCATATTACCAGATGAATAAGAAAACCCTGAGGCTCTGAGGTGTACTGTTAAAAAGTCATCCTTCTTTATGTGAGAGGCACAGATTTTCATAGCTGATATCTTTTACTGGAGCAGCTGCATGGTTGGAATGAAGTTAGACAAGCTTTCAAATGCAAGGCATTTGTCATCGGGTCTGAGGAAAGAAGCAGGCAAATCAATGATTAAAGACAGTAGGTAGGGCTGTGAAACTGGAGACAGGAGAAATTCCTAGGGGGTAGCACACAAACAATTAGAAGAAGAAAGAAGCTTAATCAGGACCTTTCAACCAGGAGCATGGTCATCATCACCTATAGGGCGCATCTACTCATCTCCATACAATGACATTGTTATTGCGCCATGCTTCAGTACTTCCTTTTCAAAGAACTGAAATGTGGTGCAGCAACTGCCCGCTTACGTTTCCCCACTACATCTCCATAGCATGCTACTACAGCGATTTAGCTAACAGTCACATTTAGACCTGCATGATTGCTATGTCGCTATAGTGCACTGTATGGAAATGTAGCGCATCACTACACCGCCATAGGGCGACATGTAAATGTGCCCATAGTGTGTAGGAAGAATTTGAGGAATGAGGTAGATTACAGTATGTGATATAAAGTCAGTATCAGTGTTCAGTTCTTGATTCTTTCTGTCGTTCTCAAAATGGACCACCCAACATCTCTTTGGGACTCTGGAGTTTAGGCAGCTTAGTCCCACAGGTACCAATTACACTGACACCTACCGAAATAACTTCCACAAGACTGCATTTCAAAATATGTGCATATATTGGTATAGAGCACTACTTACTATTATTAGTAATTTTCTGAATTACTCCACCACATGTCCATTTTCTGAACAAAAAAGTAAACTGCAACATTTTGTCATGCTAAAAGATAAAAGGGCAGAACAATACTGTACAGAATAAAAGTTTTTCCTCACAAATGTAAATACTGCACACAAACAACTACATTAAAAAAGGTTAAAGTTTTAAGATTAAGCACTCAAGGGTTGGGAAATACCAGAATTAAGGTTATATGTAACTTGCTTGTGTGTTCATTATGATACAATCTTTAAGTGCAGGATGATGTACTATTTTAACTACAGAAGCCTCTGGACACTTCATCCAGATTGAAGGCTCCCAGGCTACTTGCTCTAGTCTCTCTGCTCTGCTACTTCCCTTTACCTTCTTATCAGTTCTACCTCCCTACTGTCACCAGTCATCAACATTTTTTCCCTATTTCTTTCTCCCCAGTGGTCTCCCCCACTCTTTGTCCTATCAACTCCTATATCCTCAGCCAGACCCCCCCACTATCACAGTATATCAGTCCCATCCCATCTTTCTTTCCCAGTTTGCTCCCTCCATAAATCCCCACACTTTGAATATTTGGAGTCAAGTCCTTAGTTCTAGCTGTGCCAGCTGCTGCAGCAGTGCAGCACTAAAGCTAGTTTAACTGGTCCCTTATATTTTCCCCTAGTTCCCCTTTATATAGGAGAACACAGGCACGTCTACACATTGCCCTGTGGTGATATTGTTACTCTTCTGTGCTTTACTACTTTGTTTTGGAAGTACTACAGCATGGCACAGTAATTGCCCATACTGTGCCGTATGCATGGCACACGGTTATTTTTAGCTGCTACTTCACTGTAGTGGCATGCTATAATGGGGAAGCACACTGCTACAGTAAAGTAGCTGACAGTCACATGTAGAGCCATGTGATCACTATGTCGCTGTAGCATGTCACTATGGTGACATAGTGTGATGGGTAGTTGTGCCCTATGTGACTCCTGGTCCACAGCCAATGGAGTAATTTTGCCAGCAAAGTGGGAGTCAGCCAAAGACCACCTATCTCCTAGGTACTAAAAGTCTTCCCTCCCTTAGCAACATAAATCATTTCTCTCTCCTATAGCTCTAACATCAATAATGCCCTGAACACTTCTTTATAGGCAGTCTTTTCATCACTCCTCCCTCCACATTTAAAGTTTGTCCTTCTTCTGCCAACAAATTTCCCTCAATTCTCTGTCACTCTCAAATTGCTATATGCATCTCCTGAAACATCTCCTTCCACTTGCTGAAGAGCTCCACTCAGAATCTCATTGTGGGTTTAGTGCATCAAGAGATACAACTGATATGATGTTCACAGCTTGACAGCTGCAGGAGAAATGTCGGGAACAACATAAGTCTGTCTACATGGCCTCCTCTGACTTCATGACATGAAAGCTTTCAACTCTGTCAGCAAAGACGTGTTCTGGGGGTTCCTAGTGAAGTATGGATGCCCTCTGAGATTTGTCACCATTCTCTGCCTGTTCCATGATGGTATGCGAGCAGTGGTTCTCAGTAATGGATCTATTACAGATCCCTTTGAGGTTAAAATGGGAGTTAAGCAAAGTTGCATCATCACTCCAACACTCTTAATATTCCTTGCCATGATGTTACAATTTACCACCAACAATCTTCCAGCTGGAGGGGAGCTAAACTACCAAATGGATGGGAAGCTGTTTAATCTCAGCTGATTCCAAGCCAAAACTAAGATGACCATGAGCTCAGTCATTGAGCTCCATTATGCTGATGATGCTGTAGCGTTCACTGACTTGGTAACAGACCTTCAGGTAATCGTGGCAGACAAGGTTCCTTGGGTGAATCTGATATCTTTTATTAGACCAACCGAAATAGTTGGAAAATAATTATTAAGCAAGCGAACATTTTTACCAAGGCATACGAGGAAATGGGACTGGAGAGGGGGCAAGTTGCTGACGCACTACATAGTCTCAGCCTTCTCCCTCAGTTTCTCCCCTTTTAGGTGGGTTCTGAAAGCAGGAAAGCTCACTTCTGTCTCCCTAAACTGAAAGTTGTGGGTGAGAATGAGGAAGAAATACAGGCTTGTTTCTTAAAGCCACAAGGTGAAGGACATCCCCTTTACTCTACCATAACGTTATGGCCATCCCACAGCACAGGGTTATATTTAGGGGAAGGGAAATGTGTCTTGGCCATATTTATGTCTCAGTAGTCCTCATGACATGCTTGGATATAGCTATGAGCAAAGAAAGGGAGTAGAAGAAGCCCTCTGCCTGTTATAATTTGAAGGGTGCAGCTCAGCCACAAGATCTAGGCCCTTTAAAGGCACCTTTGCTTTCCTCTCCAGGCTCATATTAAGCTGGGAAAGGGAGGATCTATGAATTACAAAAGTTTCCCTGCGAATCCACAGTTATTATTTAACACTTATCCTTCAACCCCTGGCTAGGTTCAGGAGAGTCCAATGGGAAGAAAATATTGAATGTATTGAACCATTTCCAATTGCTTTGTAAAATGTAAATGTGCCTTTTTAAAGTGCAGTGCAGTTCAGAAATGACACCAGGTGAACATCAGGTGCAAGAATCATGGGAGTGTATTCATCCAATTCTTTCTTCACTGGTTTTCCTTAGACCTGGTCCCCCAGCACAGGTGCAATTATAGACATGTTTATCTCTATCTCGGTGGTCATGGTTCATTTTATGTCCTTTGGACCCAAAAGGCTTGTCCCCATGTGTAAAGGTGTGCATTTCCAGGGGCACAGAAAGCAGCGGCACACATTTGTGCCTGTGTCCTAGGCCATGCCCCTACACATGCACTCTGGTGCGAGCCAAATTGTCCCAGGTGGGGTAGGGGATGCTGCAAACCACATGTCTGCACTCCTCTGAACATGCCCTGAGTGACTGTAGGGTAGAGCATCAAGGGTGGTATGCCTTTCAATTTCTTTACTAATTGCCCAACTACATATAGTTTATGCAGTGGGTTCTTGCCCCCCACCATGCTTTGCTGGCCCTCAGTGTCTAATCTAAGTTTGGAGAGAACTTCATAGTTCATTGAACTGGGGTCACATAAATTATGAAGTAGATTATTATTCACCAGACAGGGAGTCACTACATTAAACCCAGCACTCCCAGGGCTCTCTTAGCTGTACTATAGCTCCCTCCTTGTTTCTCCTGTTTTGGCCTGTTGCAGCAATTATTGTGTGAGTACAGATTTGTCCTATCTATATTGTAAACTTTTTTGTTCAGCAGCCCAGCTGGAAATAAAAGATAATATCCAAAATAATTAAGTAATACCCACAGCATAGCTCATGCTAACATTTCTTCTATGAGCCATCTTCAGAGGGGAGGTATATGAGAAGGAGACCGAAATGTCAGAAAGCTGACAGCAGAGGCGGACATGAGAAGAATTATAGGCATTCAGCAAACATTAAAAGGACAATAACACACTGGCTTATGGCTATTTATTTTTTATGAGAGACTTTGGCAGTATTTTGTTTGAAGTTTTGATGGCCATATGTTTTCCAGGGAGGCACAGTGATGTTTGTAAACTATGCTATAATTGAAATTGAATTTTTATGAAATCTATGTGAAATATGATAACACATTAAAATACTCTCCTTTGGAGAGTTTCCTCATTGATTTTTGTTGCATTAAATCTGTTTACACTCAAAGGACAAAATTACATTCTGCCCGTCTTCATTTCAGGCACACCCTTCCTTTTGTTTTCTGGAGGCTACACATGGCAAAGCAAAACACCGTGCTGTTCGTAGCTCTTCCAACACTAACATTTCTTTTAGTGAAATGATGCCTTACACTAGAATTGGCCTCCTTCCGCCCATCAGTTTTAACATGCTATTAACTCTTTGATGACTTTACCCTCCCTTTCATTTCAATGCTTTACATATATTTATACTTTGGGTCCCACCCTGTCTTCCTGGAAACTGATGAGAATTTTGCTGTTGACTTCATTGGAAGCAGAATCAGTCCATATAGGCTGATATCATGGAGAAAATCTTTAGCTGGAATAAACAGATGCAGTTCGGTTGGCTTCAGTGGAACTATGCTTATTGACATCACCTGAAGATCGGCTGCCAAGCACATTTTTCGTGTGATGCAGAACCTATTCTATGGGGGTGGCCTGATCGCTGCAACTCTTATTCTAAAGAACAATGAGTGTTTGTGTCAAAATGTCATTATTTTGTATGCAATAGGAAAGTGGAAGGAAAGCAAAAACAGAAAAGGGGGGGGGGGAACACTGGTTTGTTTCTAAGATGCAACTAATACTGTCACTCAAAGAGGGCCCATATGAATCATCAAAATAAAAGTGAATGTTTTGCTGGGATAAAGACAAAGATAAAAGATAAACTGTTCCTTGCTTTATTCCCAAAGGCATCTATCACTCCTTCACCTCTGCTATAATCCTAGATGCATTTTTCACTCTAGGGCTGAATGTACTAATAGATTATAGAACTAAAACAATGCATTTTACATGTACAACAAGCATAAGATATTTTGATATTTTTCCCTGTCATTGTAAGGAGAATAGCTAAATACTATCACTGGTTTCTACTGAATATGAAGCTAAACTAAACCTAACCTCATTCCCCTACATCCTGCTTTTCTTTCACCTCTGCTTGTTTCAAGTTTATCTAGCATGCTCTTTGAGGAGCTCTTCTTTTCTGATATTATAATATAGAATTTGCTCCAGTGAATTAGAACACTAAACCACCAGCTCTGGTAGCTCACTGCAACATGACAGGTGCTTCCAGACACCTTAGAGAAAGTTTCCCTGTTCAATGGCACCTAGCCATTTGTTCAGTGCTCTCCACTGGGTAGAGGTGAAAGAGGCAGCCTTGCCTTCCCCCTGCAGCAATCTGCTGATGTTCTGGAGAATAAGATTGCATTTCATTTGTTATCTTAGCTTGTGCAGTATAGTGACAGATGCTTTTATTGATAATAAAATGATCCACCTGCTTTTAATATCTAGCAACAGCATATGACTCCATAACCTCCTGAGGAAGTAAATGCCGCAGACTGTCTACAGACTGTGTTCTTTTTGTGTCCTTGCATTTCTCTGGGGTGTTTGCGTTGCAGTTATTATTTCTACTTGCTATGTTTGTGATTTATACAGGAAAGCTCAGTAAGGACGTAGTATATCTGGCGGCAAGAGATACTGGCCATTGAGGTTCTGTGCTTCACCTCTTATGGAGTTAAGCTGACTAAGATGAAAGATCAGTTTGGGACCCTTTGGTGATATAATACGTGTTCTTAAAGTGGACGAATCAAGGAAGTTCAATTCTTAACTAAAAGTATTTGAACTTACAGCTCAGAATTAGGACATGAATGTTAGAAATGGAAGATGATATCTGTCACCACATTTGAAATGCTCATCCTAGTCTTCAAGGACAGTATCCCCATTTAGCATTCGAAAGTACTGTGTATGACAGTCAAAGGAATACTACTAAAATCTTTCAAAAGTATCAGTTCAATTATAACTACTGTGAAAGATTCATATAGGAAGCAATAGCTTCACTCAGATTTCATAGTTTCAGGGTCGGAAGGGACCTAATAGATCTTCTAGCCCGACCCCCCGCCAGGGCGGGAGAACAACCCAAAAAACACTCACCCTAAAAACAAAAATGGGACTCAAATGAGTCCAGCCAGGTAAGTATCCAGCCTCTTCTTAAAGATCCCCAGGGTAGGGGCCAGCACCACCTCCCTTGGAAGTTGGTTCCAGCTCCTAGCCGCCCTAACTGTGAAGTAGTTTTTTCGGATGTAAAAACTTTAACTTTTTTTTCTATTTAAATATACTCTGCTAGAAGAGATGCTAGATTAAAAGATGCAATTTCACATAATAAACAACCTGACATTTATTTACAGTTCACTGGGCCTCTAGATCTGCAAAATCTAAATATAAACTGAAGTCTCTCCCACCCAACAGTTTCTGCTTCCCCACTTCCAGTACCCAGCACTTTAATCTTCCCATCGCCTGAGAGGAGCTAACTCCAGATATTTGATGATCAAAGGGAAAATACATTCCAAAGGCAAAGGCCCTTTTAGAAAACATTCTCTTTTTAAATTTTTTTTTTAACACCCAGAGCCTCCAGCTTGGCAGACATGGCTGTAAGCCCTGGGAAGATAGCCCCTTGCTGGAGAGTTTCAAAATAATTTGCCAGGGAGTAGAAGTATCGCTAACTTGACAGTTAAAATTTGCAGAATGGAAAGCAGAAGTATAAAGGGGAAGATTTTTGTGAAGTACCTTGGGCCCAGATTTTTAAAGGTTTTAGCAACAGTCAGTGGGGCATATGTTTCTTTACCATTTGTGCGCATTTGAAAAGTCCACTAAGAAAGTTTAAATAAGTTGGCCAAAGTCATCCAGTAAGTGAGGAGCAGAATCTAAGGTTAAGACTCTTTCTTCCAGCTCTGTGCTTTACTTTAATCATTTGCTTCCCTGAAAAAAAAAACCTCTGAGTTCAAACTAATGATATGGAATTGAAAACAGCGGCAGTGGCAGCAACAAAAATAAAAGAGGAAGAAAAAGAAAGGAAAAAAGAAAATCAGTGTGGGAAGAAAGGGTAGCCAGAGAAAGAAATGACTTGAAATGTGAAGGAAAGACAAATTCAAACTGAGTCCTCTTTAGACTCGGTTGGCAGACAGGTTGGTAATAATAGGTAAAAAAAAACATTTTTTTTCATGCTAAGAGACCTTTTAAACAAATGATGATCATGAAATACAATGCACATTTCCATATTAAAAAAATAATATAATTTACTCATCTATTGAAAACCATATTAAATAGTACATTTATAACTCAGTGCACAAAAAGCTACAGTATGGTAAAAACCCCTCCAGGTACTGCAAATTGGAAATCAGATTCAACTAAATCACATAATAACCACATAAATAAATGTGAAATGTGAAATGTGAATGTCTATGAAATCTATGAAACCCTCAACATAGCCAGCTGAGGCCACATGCACACAGTAAATTTAGTATTAACTGGATGTGTCTGCACATGCATTTGATCTGGGATCAGTTTACTTGTGAGTAAATTACTCATGAGTAAACACTCCCAGGCAGATGTCTACACAAGCAGCAATGTGGGAGAAGATGCTCCTAGCAGCAAATTGCGCCCACTTCTTGTGGGCCTACTATGGGGCTTTGCCACCACCATGGGGACCTTGTGGCTCCAACCACAGCTACCAGCAGCCATCATGAAAATTCAACCCTACCCTCTGCTCCCTGGCCAGCCACTTCTTTAGCCAGGAGCAGCACGCATGGCATAGGGGCATCAGACAGCAGCTATCTCATTGCTGCTTCTGTCTCCCCATGCCATGACTGCTCCAGCCCCTGTCCCTGGCAGTGATGCCTGGCAGCAGGTGGCTACCAGGTAGCAGGTCACTACTAGGGGCCAGGCAGGGCTACAGTTTGGGGCAGGGCAGTGGGTGGCATGTAGGCAACTACCAAGACCAAGACGGTGTCCAGTACTCAGTGGTCATCCTCCAGAAGCACCTGCAGGCTCCAGGTAGGCTGCTGGGGGTTGGCCCCAGTGGCCAGAAGCTGCCTGCAGGTGTGGTCTAGGTGCTGACAGGCTTGGCAGGAGCTTTGCAGCAGCCTGCAGGCCTGGATGGCATGGACTTGGAAGTCCTATGGCACTGCGGTGCCAGGGTGTAGACAAGCTGACACGGCTGGCCTGCAGCCTGCACAGGTGGACATAGTAGCTTGGTGTAGCCCCAAGCTGTCTCCATGTGACCCTGTAAGGTTTTACAGGCCTGGGGCCAGGGCAAGCATAGAGCCAGTACAGCGCTGCAGCTAGCCTGAGACTATTCCCCTAGAAACAAGGCTGACCAGGAGCAAATTTACTCATGAGTAGCAATTGTTATTGCACGCGGTAAGTGTGACCAGGTATAGATGCACCCACAGATACCTTCTCTAGGTCCTGTGTCCAGACACCTTTACTCACACAGACAAATACCAGTCATTTCTGCTGGGAAAGAGAATGACCTGGTTGATGGGAATGAACATAGGGCCTATGCCCAGGAAACCATCTACTTGGAAAGGCCTTAAAGGTGGACTCCAGAATTTCAGTCACTCCTGAAAAACTGGTCATGATAAATTCTAAGGGAAACCATGGTCGGGGAAGAGCATATTTGCAAGCACTCACCTACAGTGCACATTTTCTGGTTCATTTGGAGTGTCTAGCTACTTCCCTTTTGTTTTGATCATAAATATTGCATGGGGATAACTCAGCCTGGGCTGGTTTGTAGAATGGCTCCCATGGAATTCAGTGAGACTAGACACCGCAGTAAAAACAGTGGGACAGAATCTAATCAACTTCAAAGGTGCCTAAAAAGGTGGAATTTAGGCACCTAAATTACAAAGATGGGTCTTAATTTACCCTATTCAGCAACCTAAAAAAATTCCAAATTTTTGGGGTACCGTACATGCTCAGAAGTGATCCCTGGCTCTGTTGCAACCCAAGTCAGTGCTAGGAGTTGCCTAAATTCACAATTCCTTAGTGGGGGAAAGATCACACAGAGCAAATGTTTGTTCTTGAAAGGGCATGTGAAGCACAACACAAATACCTCTGCTGCTTCGGTGCATAGTCCAGGAGTATCATAGTATCATAGTCCTTAGGGTCAGAAGGGACGTAAACAGATCAACAGATCTGGCCCCCTGCCCCGAGCAGGAACAGGGTCACATCACCCCAGCCAAATATCTGTCCAGCCTCCTCTTGAAGACCCCCAAGGCAGGAGAGAGCACCACCTCACTTGAGAGCCCATTCCAGAGCCTGGCAGCCCTAACTGTAAAGTAATGTCTCCTGATGTGAGCCTTCTCTCTAACAATTTATGGCCATTATTCCTAGTAAACCCAGTTGGTGCCTGAGGGAACAGAGCCTCTCCCCATTCCCATTGGTCCCCCCTGGTTAGTTTGTAAATGACCACCAGTTCCCCTCTCAGCCTTCTCTTGTGGAGGCTGAATAAATTCAGGCCCTTTAGCCTCTCTTTGTAGGGCCTGCTCTGCTGCCCCTGAACCATGCAAGTGGCCCTCCTCTTGACCCTCTCAATGCTAGCCACATCCCTCTTGATGTGCGGTGCCCAGAACTAGATGCAGTACTCCAACTGTGGCCTGACCAATGCCACATAGAGGGGAAGGATCACCTCCATAGACCTGCTTGTGATGCATCTGTAGATGCATCACAAGGTGCAGCTAGCCTTACTGCTTCCTCACATTGGCAGCTCATGTTCATCCTGGAGTCAACAATGACTCAAGATCCCTTTCTGCCACCATGTTGACAAGAAGGGTGTTCCCCAGCCTATAGGTGCATTGCTGGTTCCTTCTCCCTAGATGCAGCACTCTGCACTTGTCTAGATTGAATTCCATCCTATTCTTATCTACCCACCTCTATAATTTGTCTAGATCTAGATGCATTCTGTCCCTCCCCTCCAGTGTGCCCACCTCACCCCACAACTTGGTGTCATCAGCAAATTTGGACACTGTACATTCCACACCCACATCCAGATCACTGATAAAGATGTTGAACAGTACAGGCCCCAGAATTGATCCCTGGGGGACTCCACTGCCCACATCTCTCCAGCAGTCACCAAGTTTTTTTAAGAGAATGTGGTAGGAAACTGTGTCAAAGTCCTTCTTAAAGTCCAGGAAGACGACATCCACCTCAACACCCTTGTCCAGGGACTTTGTGACCTGATCATAGAAAGAATGCAGGTTGGTCAGGGAGGACCTGCTTGTGCTGGTTGCCCCTGAGCATTACCTCCCTGCTGGGACCTTGCAGGTGTGCTCCTTGATACATTTTCTCAAAGGTCTTCTCAAGGACTCAGGTAAGACTAACTGACCTATACTTTCCAAGGTCCTCCTCCTTTCTCCCCCTTCTTGTAAATGGGGACCACATTGGCCATTTTCCAATTATCTGGTACCTGGCCAGTGCCTCACAAGTGCTCATAGAGCCATACCAGGGGCCCCACTATGACCCCTGCCAGTTCCCTCAGCACCCACCAGTGAAGAGCATCTGGACCTACTAATTTAAACACATCCAGCCCCTCCAAAATTTCCCTAACTAGGTCACTCCTGACCCCAGGCATGGTGGTGCCTCCCCTGGGTCCATCTGCAATTCTAGTGGGGGAGATGTTCTGGTCCCTGTTCAGGAATATGGAGGCAAACAATTCGTCAAAGAGGTCAGCTTTTTCATTTGCCACAATTACCAGATTGCCAAGCCTATCCTGTAGGGGCCCCACTTTACCTGGTGCCTTCTTCTTACTTTCTATGTATTTGAAAAAGGAATTTTTATTATCCTTAATTCTGGTCACTAGCCCTAGGTCCATCTCTGCTTTGGGCTTCTTCCTAACAGCTTCCCTGCAGTCCTGAGCAATGGAGGTGTAATCCTTCTTGGTGATAGCCCCTTGCTTCCACTGTTTGTACACCTCCTTTTTTGCCCTCAGCCATCCCTGGATGCCTTTGCCAAGCTACGGGGGCTTCTTCACACTCCTGCCCCCCCTTGGTGCACATTGGGACTGACTCCCTTTAAGCTCAGAGGATTTTTGGTTGAGTACCCACAGACTCATCACCAGGTTGTCGCCTATGGCAAAGACCAAGTCCAGCAAGCCATTTCCCCTGGTGGGACTATGCACCTCCTGGGTTAGGTGGAGGTCCTGTATCCTGGCTAGGAACCTATGTGAGCGGTCGGACCTGGCTGACTGCTCCTCCCAGCAGTTGTCTGGGTAGTTTAGATCAGCCATGACAACAACATCCCTTGACTTTACAGCCTCCGTGAGCTGACCTGAGAATTCCATGTCCAGCTCATCCACCTGGTGAGGTGGTCTGTAGTAGATGCCCACTATCAAGTCCCTTTCCCCATGCCCCACCTAGTAAGAGTGCTTGCCCAAGAAATCAGACACATGAATTCCAGATCCTTCTTACTCAAAAGAGTTTTAACACAACGTCTCTCCCTTCCTAGAAGAGTTCCCCAACCATCAGCTGGTTCTCTAGGCTAGCTAGATAACTCCCTCCTCCTCTACCCATTGGGTAGCCATGGGGTAGCCTCATTCATGAGTTCAGAAGGAGAGCAAGCAAGACAACATGTAATGCTCAAAGGTGTTTAGATATCTAACAACTCTCACTGGTTTAAATGAAATCAATTAAATTAGGAGTTAGGTGCCAGTCCTTTGAGGATCTAGAAATGAGATACTACATTGGACAGTGCCATAAAGTTGGCTATAAATAAATGAATATGCTCATAAAATAATGACTTGTCTAGCAATTTGGGAATAGTGACATTCTAAGTCAAAACAATGTCAAAGTTTTGTGCTGAAGATATTAAATGAACAGAAGTCAGGATACTCAGGATGTATGTTGCCTGTAGAAAACATTTGTGGCAGTGAATTATGCAATGGCATTACAGTGACAGTATCTATAACAAAATATATATTAATTATCTAGTCACATTATAGGTGATGTAAATATATGGATAGTTATTTTGATGTAATGCTGAATAAATGTAGATACTAATAGATAGCTTTGTATTTCTGCCAATTTTTTTTACATTAATTATAAAATGTTTGACAATATTAATAAAATGAAATGTTTAATGCATGAGACGCTCTCTAGTAATTAGTATATTACACAAAGTATTTATGGTGTTCTCTCTCCATCTGTGGAAAGAATAAAGTATAATAAAGTACAGAAAGGTTTTTTTTTCTTCTTAAGGATAAATAGAAGTGGAATGTTGATCTATACAACAAATACATTAAGTCAAAATTCATTTTATAATAGCTTATATGGTTTTGTACATAAACATCTGGTTTTACAGATCTCCCCATCACAACAATATTCAAGTAAATATTTAGTATGGAGAACAATGTTAAATATTTAATGGCATAATTAGATCTTATTAATGTAATTGTCTTTACAGTTCATATTAATAATTTATGAGGACTGGTTTCCCTTTCATTATTTGTTACAAATTTCCATAAATATCATTCTGCTGCTGGAAAGCAATGAGAGTTTTGTGGATGGCTCAGCTGAGCATAAGACAAAGTAAATTGCATCCTATGTTTTCTCTTCTAGCTGCAGAGACCCAGTGAGACAATCTTGGACATAGAACTTCTCTGAGGGGAGAAGAAACCTTACTTAGCTTATACGTTACTACATATGATAGCATATGGTATATGCTACTGAAGTTTGCTTTTCTTGCATAGCTCTTGAACATGCATTTTCAAGTTCACATGGCAATTTATAGGTAGAATTCTAGCAAATACAGGTTATAGTTGGTAGTAAATAAATGAATGATTTTGTAGTGATGTATGGTAATAAATATGACAGGGGCAGGATTTCATGCCCTGTGCAAGCACTGGCCTGCCCTCTGTCTATAGGTCAGCCACCCATCCCACTCATCTGCCACGCCTTGATGTAATAATATTGATGTGATAATTAGGCTGGAAGCTGCCCATTATACACCCGGATATTGTGGAGGCCATCTGCAGCTCCGTTCCACCCCTACACTGCGGCCCAAGCCTTGCGGATGGCATCTCAGGCAGGCAACTCAACTGTCCCCTTTGCCCATTAGCTGTGGCCCCTTCCCTGGGACCTTCAGCTTCCATTTAAGTCCTGGCCCTGTCTCAGGCCAGTTGGAACCCTGAGTTTCTCTGTTCTATATGGGTCCCTTGTGGTGGGCCCCTGGCCCTTCTGACCCCTATCTGGGTCCTGGCCCCAGCATTGACCAGTTGGGTCCCTTGGATTAGGTTTAAGTCAACTACCTATACTCAGGGATCAGAGTCCCCTATTCCTGGCTCAGGTGCTTTACAAAAGGTGCGCCTGGCACCACAAGGTCACTCACCCCAGCAGGCGCAGGTGCTTCAAGAAGCTTATCTGGCCTTTCCTGGATTAGATGGATCATATAACCCTCCCAAAGGTGAGGGCTGTGGTTAAGGTGCCCCTACCCACCTTTTACCAGGATGGTAACTGGCCTGGTATTTTCCTGGGGTTCCCATGCCACTGGGAGGCCCACCAAACCACCCATTCCTGGCAGGGTACAGTTTTAGGTCATGCCCAGGACCAGAGCCTCCTCTTCCTACCTGCAAGATGTTCCCATGCAACAGCCCAGCCACACAATGTGTCCTACCTACTCCTAGCAGCAAACTGCTCTTGTTTATATAGGCGGCCAGAGTTCTAAAATGGCTGACATAATCAAACACCTGTTGGCTGCTTGATCTAGCCTTTAAAGTGGCAGGCACCACTGGTGCCCTGCCACAATAAACTATATGTAGCCAGCTGTAATATGTGACCTCTACAATGCCAGGTCACTTCTGATTTGGGTAAATTTCATGGCATTCACTAGATAAAGAGAAAGGAAAAGGGCAAATAAAGTGTTTGTCTTTAAGACCAGAAGAAGAAAAATCTGGGAATGATGGATTGGTCAGTCTGACCTTGATAACTGGAAAGCCTGTGGAGCAGGTCATTAAGAAATCTATTTCTAAGCACCTAAAGGTTATCAAGGTAATAATGTTACCAAGGTAACAAGGAACAGTCAACATGGATTTGTCCAGAGGAAGTAATGCTTGTCCAGCCTGTTTTCTTTTTTACGTAAGGTAACAGACTTTTTGAATCAGGGACAGCAGTGGATGTGATATACCTTGATTTTAGCAAGATTTTTTATCCCGTCTCCCATGCCTTTCTCATGTGTAAGCTAAGGAAATAGAGTCTAGATGAAAGAATTGTAAAGTGCATCCACAACTGGCTATATCACAGTAATTAAGTAGTAGTCATCAATAGCTCATTAGAAAGAAGTATCAAATGGTCCATCCTGGGGCTGATATCTCTAGTACTGTTTATTATCTTCCTTAATAATTTGGGGAAGTGCACAGTTTAGCAACTTTGCAGATGACAGTGAGTTGGGTTGACTTGCAGACACTCTGGAGGGTAAGATTAAGATTCAGAATCACCTTGAAAAATGTTTCAAAATGTTTCAAAATTAATCTAATTACTTTCAGTGAGAACAAGTGCAAAGTCCTGCATTTGGGATGGAACAATTGCATACATAAATACAGACTTGGTAATGACTGGTTAGACTGCAGTACCACAGAAAAGAACCTGTGCATTATAGCAGACCAGAAATTGAATATAAGCCAACAGTATGCCCTTGCTGCAAAAAAAAGACCAAGAGCATAATAAGATGTAGGATCAAGAGTGTCATTAACAAGCCAAGAGAAGTGATCCTTCTACTCTGTTTGGCACTGGTGAGACCTCAGTTGGAGTACTGTGTCCACTCGTTTGGGCTTCTCATTTCAAAAAAGATACAGACAAGCTAGAAAGTGTCCAGCCAAAAGTTACAAATATTATTAGAGGTTTAGGAAACATGACATATGAGCAAAGTTTGAAGAACTGGGATTGTTTAGTATGGAGGAGAGACTATTGATTTTATAACAGTCTTCAAATACCCAAAGGGTTTGTCTACACGTTGCCCTATGGTGACATATTGATGTGCTATGTCACCGTACGGCACACTATGGTGACGTAGCAATCGTGTGTAGACGTAGCAATTGCTTACATCACCATAGCAGCAAAATCTGTGCATTGCAAAAGGAAGTACTAAAGCATTGTGCCATAGCAACGTTGCCATATGACAATGTGTAGACACACCCAAAGAGTGCTTAAAAGTGGATGGTAATAGACTATTCTCTTTGGCTTCAGGGGGCAATACAAAAAAAATGGTCTGAAATTGCAATATGAGAAATTTAGGTTGGATATTTGGAAGCCCCTTCTTAATCTAAGGATAATTGAGGGTTGGAACAAGCTATTTAGCTCTCTACAGATGTAGGCTTTGGGATCTCTGCCCTTAGAAGTTTTTAAGAGCAGATTAGGCAACCACTTGATGGAATGGGTTAACTAGGGAAAATCCTGCTTAGAGCAAGGGGTTGGACTTGTTGACACCTTGAGGTGTCTTTTAGCCCTACTATTTCATGAGTCTATGATTTAACACAGTATGTCTCATTCCTATTTACATTTTGGGTAAACAATGTTAATTTTCTTGCATTGAAAAACAGTTAAAAGGAAACTGCATTATTTTCACTTCCCAGGAATATAATAAGTATGTTTGTATGTTTGTGTCCATGTACATACATGCATATATACATATATCTGAGTAAATTCAGGCTGAATAGTGGCTGTCTTGGAAAATTTCAGCCTGTTGATGTGAGAAAATGTGGGCAAGATGGGGTGTTTGTGCCCAAAAGCTTGCAAAAAACAATTTTTCCAACCATTTAGTTGGTCTAGTAAAAGATATCACATTTACCAAAGAACCTTGTCTGCCTAGATTCTTTAAGGGACATATATATATACCAATATATATACCAATCCTAAGATTGCAACATCTTTTTTAAATGAAGCTGAAATCCTTTTGAAAGTGCCCTAAATCCATATAAATATTCTTCAGTACAATTAATTGCATTTACACCTTTACATTAGAATATATTTTCTTTAAATTACAGTTATTCATCCCTCTGTCTAGTGGCTCCACATCTAAAGAGACTGCTGCTCATCAGTGAGTCCAGGTAAAGACAACTTTTTACTTGAACTTTTTCATTAAAGCCACTCTCAGGATAGACAGAACTCATTTAGTGATACCATTTCACCTTCTAGGTTAACTCTGGGCACATCATTACCAGAAGATGTTCACTAATTTAGAGGGAGTTTAGAGAAAAGGTATAGTTATGATTAGAAGTTTGGGAAGAGGAGTCTGGGAGGAAAGATTAAATGATCTGTGTGCCCAGCCCATTCACAAACTACTAATAACTCACATATATTTAAAATATCTAAAAATCAAAGAGGACACTTGATTATGTAGCATGGAAGAAAGAACAGTGGAGTGCTAGAGCAAACTACCAAGGAAGGCTGTGGAAGCTCCTTTCTCAGAGCTTTTTTAAGAATAGGTTAGACAAATATCTGCTACATATGCTTGATCCTCTCTCATGCAAAGGGATGGACAAGATTTTCTTCTGAGGTCCCATGCAGCCCTACTTTATGATAAAAGAAAGACCCCCCCCCCACCACCAAAATAAGAGCATGAAATTAAAAAAAGAAAAACAATTGAAACTGATTATTAAGGAAAATGGTTTTCTATGAAATGCATTAAGCTGAGGAAAAATCTCTCATAGAAGCTAAGGTCACATGTAGATGAAATGAGGGGCATATGGGCACAATACTTTAAAGCGGATTAAATGCTTTTGTACCACTTTAATGGTGTTGGTGTTTGCAAGTGAGGGGAGTGTATTGTGAAGTAATTCCAGCTCCTGTAGCAAACTCGGCAGCGTAATGCACCTTAAATGACTTGGGGCACAGCAAACTGAAACACCTCTGAGGACTTTTAGTTTGCTGCCCTAGAGCTGTGGAGTGAAGCACCAGGCTCCATGCAGCTCAGGGGCTCTGCAGAAAGCCTGTGCAGGCAGCCTGGCAGCAGCCTGGGAAGGCAGGCTCCGCCCAAGGAAAGCAGTTAGCCTGATTTTTTTTTTTCTCCTGGAGCCTGCCTGAGCTGTGTGGGGGCCCAGTGCTTCCCTCCATGGCTGTGGTGCCCCCTGGGACCACCCAAGTAAGATGCCACCTGGGGTGGTGCCTCTGCTGCCACAGAGGAAAGCACCAGTCCCCACCACAGCCCAGGGACTGCTTCAGCCTTCAGCAGATTGCCCTTCCCTCCCTGCCTACAGAGAAGCAGGTAAGTTGGGTGTGTGCTTGACACAGGGGCTTAAAGGGCCCTAAATTTAAGCAGTGTTTTTAAAACCCACCACTTCAATTTAGGCCCCCCGGTTCATCTACAAACACCTAAGAGAAAATCTAGCACTAAAGACACTTCACATTAGACTGAGGAAAACACAAGACTTGTGTTTCCTGTGCAGTGGCCCACTTGTTTACCAGAGGCAGCTCTAAGTCTTGCTATTATCTGCCTGTATTATAAAACTATAAGGATTTGTGGTTGTCAGGGCAGTGAAATCAGTGAAGTGATGAGGCACATCAAAATTCTTCCAAATTACAGTAACCTCTACATGGGCACCCAGATGAAACCAGATTGGAGGGGGTCAGAAAGGCAAGCTTTGCAGTGTCCCCTAACAAACTTCACTATGCAATTTACAAAGTATACTGGAGGCGTGGGAGATTTAAACAGACAATCTTAATGGACCTTGTCCATACAGTATACACTTCTATAATCCCTAAACTTTATCTGTATAGAAACTGTAGGCCAAATTCTAAGATGCTGTAATTGGACCAAAATCCTTGAAGATAGTGGCTGTCTGCCCATCCCAATCACTAGATAATTAGGCCCTATCTACTTTTTATAATAGCAACAGTATGTAGTATAATGAATATATATGTGTGGGTTTGCATCTGTAATACATAGATTTACATGCAAACATTTTGAAAAAACACTGTATTGATGGTTAGAAAGTGATGTTTAGAAATCTGGTTCTAGGAATTGGCTTGAAGGAAATGGCAATAGTTAATTGGTTTCTAAACCTGTTTGTGGCAAAGTTTCATGTTCTCAGCCTTTCACCAGGCACTAGGTGTACCTACATAACATGCTACTGCACAGTGGTTACTGCATTTATTTAGTACTTGTTTAAGCAAGTAATAAATATGCAGTAACCAGAGTTACTGTGCAGTAGCACTGGCAAACGCCTTTTAAGTGACACTACTGCACAGTAGCCTAATACTCCTGCACAAAAGCGTCTTGGCAGGGGTTTTTGCCATGAGATACTACTGTGCAGTAGTATCAGGCTACTGTGCAGTCAGTGTCTCATGTAGACATGCTCACTGTATCCAAAGCTAGCAGAAAAATAGGCTAGGAAATTGAAAACATGCAGACAGGGTCCCATAACAAGAGATAAGGAACCTGAGGAATTGGCATCAGCTGACATTGACCAGTTGCAAAGCTCCTGGCATTTCCAGTTCTGGTGGACCAAATCAGGAGGCCAGAAATGCCCAA
Organism: Alligator sinensis; assembly: GCF_000455745.1. NCBI lineage: Eukaryota > Metazoa > Chordata > Crocodylia > Alligatoridae > Alligator > Alligator sinensis. The sequence continues at coordinate 90,670 of NW_005842330.1, read as the reverse complement.
ATTAAGGCACCAGTAAATAACTAAATTAAGTTATATGCATTATATGTTTGAGAAATGAAGAATTACGCTGACAGGGCAGAACCTATACAGTATGATGACCACAGAAAAAAACAAGTAACAGTACCTGGAAATAAAGAGTCATCAGGGGAGAAATAATACAAAAGGATGGATTTTCAGAGCAGAGCTGGAGATCCCAAGGCCACCATGGGCAGATTGTGCACCACCAGCCCATCTCACCCACCCCATTGGGAGGGGAAGAGGGGATTGACCTTTGACCTCCATGACTGCTGATATCTGACTTTGAAGCAAGAACCACAAGGAGGGCTTTCATTCTGGCCAGGCATACCATTCTCATTGTGAAGTCCTAGAACTGATAGATAAGTAGGATTGGGGGGAGGAGGGTATTTTGTTTGCTTTGCTTGCATTACTCTTACAGGCTATCACTGTGTATCAGTAAAATTTGCCTATTATTGAATGGACATGTCACGGTCAGTCTGAGGGTTGAATCCACCCAGAACAAGGTATCAGGACTGGGTTGTAAATCCAGTGCCAACAGTATAAAGGCAAATTGATGCATCTCTGTAGATCCTATTCTGCAGAACATATTGAAGAAAACTCTCACTGAGGTTAATTCTACTTTCTTATGTTATGAACAGCAGGGTCAAGCTATTTTTTTAATTATTTAAGTTTTGATAATAACAAAGATAGGTCGGCTTTCTTTGTAAATCATGCATAGTTCTTGCACTGATGTAAAAGGATCTAAGAAGTAATCCCCTAAAAGGACTTAGACATTAGAACACTTTGCATTCTGGCATCTTGCCAGTATTGACCACTTAGGATCCTTATACAGTATTTGGGTATTAGTTACCACAACATGAATGGTGTGTGGGCCGGGAGCGGTCCGAGGCTTTCGGGGGCACGCGGCGGGCTGTGGCTAGCAGCCCTGGCACGTGGGTCAGGGAATTCAGCACAGTGACTAGAATTAGGCACGGACGCGTAGCGGTTGATTAAAGATTATTTTACTTACACCGTAGATAGTTGCGGTGCAGGCAGGAAAACTTGCTTGCGTTGCAGTTACAGATAGAAAAGAAGAAGAGCGGACAAGAGTTCTAACCGTGAACTCATCCAAGGCTGGCTGAGAGCTCTAGAACCGTGAGCCCATCGAATCAACCAGATGAAATAACCCGAGAAGAGCTCTGGATACCACGATGAGAGTCCAAAAGGTGACTCTCCACGAAAGCGCGCAGGAAAGGGTACGTCAAGGGATCAGGCGGCGACGGGGAGAGGCTAGAGGTTGATCAGGTCCCTATATCCTTCTTAAGGCACACGCTGGGTTCGTTAAGCTCCACAGCGTGGGAATAATTTAGAAACAGCCAATAGTGGGACACAAATTTACATACGGGTGGCGGGAACTCCTTTGCACCGGGGTTTTCTCCATGCAACTGAGAATTGCACCGTGCAAAGAAAGCTCCTCGTGGCGGGAAATAATTCTTCAGTGCCAAAGCGCACACAAAAACATACCCTTTGGGTCATGACAAATGGAACCTACAGCAGCCAGAATGCTAAATGTGGAAGCCATTTAAGGGTATCTAAACACGTACAGTGAAGATACTCCGACACACTGTAATTACAGCATATCGTAGCAGACCCGCTTAATCGAGGATGCTGGAGCGTGGTAATTACCGCACTCCAGCAGACTCAAGCATCTCATGTATTAGCATCCCCACACTGAAAAATGATGGCAGGGGCATTTTAACTAAAGCTCGCTCAACAAACTTTAGTTAAAGTGACCCTGCCGCCACTTTTCAGCACAGGGACACTGATACACATGATGGTCTGGGTGTTTTAATTACAGTGGCTCCGAGAGCCACTCGAAATTCCTCTTCCTCCCCCCACCATCTCCCAAAACACCACCTCCCAAAGCACGTGTATAAATGCACTTAGATAGACAATAGGACATGACAGAAATGGCCGTATCTTAAATCCTGACACTAAAAAGACTACTTGCCTTATTTTGGGGTACATGGAGATAGTGCTTTTCACTCAGAAATCACACCCCTAACATCTTTCCTGGAGGCAGGTGACTAAGCCTTTCTTCAAACCAAGGAAGAGCCAGACTTTTCTTTCAAAACATGGAGCAGGTAGGGCTCTCCCTCCTTTTTTCCAGTACATCATTGATCAGAGCACCTACTCAGAAGAACTTAGATTAAACTCTCTCTTTTTGTCTGAGGGGATTTCAAACCACATTTTCTATCTCCCTGGAGTGTGCCCTAACAACCTATACTGGGGAAGATGGGGGTTATGGCCTTTTCAATCTAAACTGTTAAATCTGTTCTGCTTTGTTGCATTGGAACACCCTAGATTACAGGGTTTAGGATACTCTTTGCAGAGATGGTAAATATGAATTTGAATCTCCTCAGGCAGAGGAAGGAGTTGAATGTAGGTCTCAGCCAAAGCATGACATAACACTAACCACCAAACTATTGGATAGAAGGGAGAGTGGATATATACCACCTCCTCCTCCTGCCTCATCTCTTTTCAAGTTATGCTCTCAAATCACCTGCCAGTAAGAGGTAGGAGCAGGGAAATGCCTAGGTGTGAGCTGAGTGCTCAGCTGATCAGAATGGTTTGTAAGGAGGCCTCGAATCAGAATATCAGGAGCCTGGGAAACTTCACTCATAAAAACTAAGGTACTTAAAGATTTTGTGTACCTCTGGCATTGGGTAGCAGCTAAGTAGGGGATTTGAACACTGCAAGTTTGGACATAAGTGCCTTAAACGGGTGTTAGTAGGACTTGCTGTGCTTTAATCCTTTTGAAAAACTAACCCTACATGCAAATTTGGGAAAGCATCTGCTTGCAACTTTTTTCATATTGTGTTTTTATCCTACAAGATATTTTTGAATTGGCAATATTATATATGACATCAGGGCTGATCTACTTCACATATGACACGACCCAGAATTCTGTTATGTTTACCCTTTCTTCCCTGTCCCTTATAGGGTCTGTATCATACATGGCAGAACTTTGTACAGAAATTACTTTGCACAGACCCAAAATATAATTTCATTTGTTGGAAGTCAGTGGGGGGAGAGTGGGGACATCAGCTGATAGAGTTTATAAAGAAATTAAACTGGAAAGAATTCAAATAAAATATCTTCTGAGCAGAGGCTCCCATTTATTCCAATCTTCAATTATAAAAAAGGCCTTGGGAAATTCTGTATTCCTACTGGTCTGCAGCAATGGTAAAATCCTTGAACAACATCATGGATCAGGTTTAATTTCCAAAGAGAAAACCCATCAAGATTACTGTTCATATGATAACTGTAGCATCACTGAAACAGCAAACATTTCATAAGTCAACTGACAGTCGCACAGCAATATTAAACAAGTTTTCTAAAAATGCCACTCAATTTGTTGCACATTTTAATATAGCTGCGGAGACTGTATTTCTTAATCCAGAGACTAGAAAGGTGACGTTTAATAATGTGCATCCTTATAAACAGAGTAACATAGGAATTGGATTCTGAATCAGATCTATCTGGCCCAGTATTCTGTCTCTAACAGTGGCCAGGAAAGGAAGTTTAAGAATAGGTTAAGTGGATATGTTCAATGATCTGTCTTTTTAATAGATCTCATTTAAATCTCTAAAATTGGGTTAATATTGGATTAAGCCCTGAAGCACAACATTTAAAAGTCTTTATATTCGTAGACATACTCATACATTTTTTCAATTTGGACTCCTGTTGCATTTTTGTCTTCAATGGATTTCTGTAGCAATAAGTTGCATAGTCAGTTTCAGTTATGACTATAATTAGCATGCTGTTACAGGTTATTTTTAAATCATTTTAAAACAGTGGAATGTTAGGACATCTCAAAGTTGGAACAATTTCAGGGCAGTTAGTGGTTAAGGTTCAATGCAGGGGCAGGCAATTATTTTGGGTGGAGGGCCACTTCATGAGTTTTGGTGTGCTGTCAAGGGGCACATGGGTAGTCCCTTGACAGTTGCCCCACCCCCTTGTCATCATTTTCAAACCGCAAGTCTCACCCCTAACCCCTGACCTTTGCCACTGGAAGTCCCTCCCCTTGCCCCCAGAAGTACTCCTTTTGGGAGGGGGCATTGCCACCTTAGAAACAGAAAAAAACAAATCATACACTAAAAATCAAACATCTACTATAACATATTTTAATTTTGTTACAAAAAATATTTTTGTCATGACCTGTGTTTGTATATTGTATATTGAGGTGATTTCATAATAATTAAAAATAAATTCTTAATCTTGTATATTGTAGTTGTAGCTGTGTGTGTATGGTGAAGCATGTGGTGGGGTTTGGTGGGGGTGTGGGTATGTGCATGGTGTGTGTGTGTCTGTGGGGGAGTGTGGGGGTGTGTGTGTGGTAGGGTATGGGGGAGTATGTGGTGGGGTTGGAGAGCATGTGGCTGTGTGTGTGGAGAGCATAGGGTATGTTGAGGGGTTGTGTATATAGATTTCATAGAAGTCATAGATTTTTGGGTTTGGAAGGGACTTCAGTAGATCATAGAGTCTGACCCCCTGCCCTGGGCAGGAAAGAGCGCTGGGGTCAGATGACTCCAGCTAGGTGCTTCTCTAGTCTCCTCTTAAAGACCTCCAAGGTAAGGGAGACCACCACCTCCCTTGGAAGCCCATTCCAGATTCTGGTAACCCTCACCACAAAGAGATTTTTCCTACCGTTCCTAATGTTTAATCTAAATCTACTCTCTGTCAGTTTATGGCCATTGTCCATAGAAACCCCAAGGTGCACCCTGGTGAACAGATTATCCCCTATTCCTCACTCCCTCCTCCTCCCCCCCCCAAATGAATTTGTACATAGCCACAAGATCCCCTCTCAGCTTTCTTTTGTGGAGGCTGAAGAGATTCAGGTCCCTCAGTCTCTCCTCACAGGATCTTACCTGCAGGCTCTTAACCATATGAGTAGCCCTCCTCTGGACCCTTTCAAGATTATCCACATCCCTCTTGAAGTGTGATGCCCAGAACTAGATGCAGTACTCCAACTGTGGTCTGACCAATGCCACATAGAGGGGAAGGATCACCTCCTTGGACCTGTTTGTGATGCACCTTCTAATGCATCAAAGTGCAGCTCACTTTACTTATCACTTTGTTACATTGATGTCTCATGTTCATTTTGGAGTCAACTATGACTCCAAGATCCCTTTCTGCTGCTGTGCTGCTTAGAAAGTCACCTCCCAGTCTATAGGTGGTGGTGGCATGGTGCTGGCCTTGCCCCCACCCTCTGTCCCCTCCCTCCCCACTGTCCCAGCCGTAATCTAGCGATTACCCATCAAGAATGATGGCGGGGATGGAGTGGGGGAGGGGAGCGAGGCTAGCACCGCCCTGCAACCACACCATGCTGCCACTGCCTCCAAGGAGCAGGGCCGGAGGAAGAATGAGGCCACCACTTTGAGGTCTACACTACACTATCCGCGCCCCCCCCCCGCCAAAAAAAAATTCCTGGTTGAGGGTGGGGATCCTGCCTTGTCCCCCCCCCTCAGCAGGCTGAGGTACAACAACAGCAGGAGCTGACTCAGCTGAGCCACTTGCCTCCACAACCTCCACCTCCTCTGAGGTGCTTTCCTGAGAAGGGGACCTGGGTTTAGGGGAACTTTGAGAGGTGTGGAGCACAAACTCAGATTTCCCCTCATTTCCCAGAATTTTTTTTGGTAGTGTGGTCAGGTCCCCTGCTTCCAGATCCAGCTCCTCCTCTGGCATTGGGAAGCTCATGCTGGGAAATGAAATTGGGGTGGAGCAGACTGTCATTCTGCTTCTGGTGGCTATTTGTGGTGTTAGGGGAGGTGGTGCAGGTGCAGAGGTGGTACAGATGCAGAAAGAGATACTGCTCCCACCTCCTTGCTCCTACTGGCAGCAGGTAACTCATAACTGCCAGGAACCAGGATGCGTATATGTTTGGGGGAGAGGGGTAGAACTTACAGCTCTCCCCATATGCCCTCTAGCCCCTCTCCCTCCCCTGCCACAAGACCTTGCACCTGCCTTTGCTTCATATTAATCTTTGCTGCACAATCTAGGATGTTCCAATCTTAAACTGTGTGTCTGCAGCTTTAATATGTCTTCCTCTGTGTGTGTGTGTGTGTGTGTGTGTAACTAACTAATATCTCTTCTTCTTCTCTGATTACTCCATGTGTCTGACTAGTACTATCTTTTTGTCTTCTCTGTTTTGTTTACTGTATATGTGTGTAATTAATAATATTAATATCTCTTCTTCTTCTCTGTGTACTGTATGTGTGAGTGTGTGTAATGTATGTGTTTTCCTGCAAAGTGATGGATCATACTGCCAGGGAAAATAAAGCTTTCTTTTAAAGTGTATGTGTGTGGGAGGGATATAGCAAGAACAAATAAGACATTTTTGGAGGAAGAATAAGTTGAAAGAAATGGCTTGGATAAGTAGAGGGATTCTAGGCAAGGGTAATTAGTAAGCTGTATCCAATCCTTTCCGAGAACAGAAAGTAGCAGGAGACTGACTAGGAAGCCAAGCTAGTCCCATAGTACACCTTTCAGAGGCTGTTGCTCAGGCAGAAACAGCTCACAAAAGGGCCAGAAAGGCTGCAGTCTTTAATTATTATGAAATCACCTCGATATACAGTATGCAAACACAGATCATGATAAAAATATTTTTTGTAACAAAATTAAAATATGTTATAGTAGATGTTTGATTTTTAGTGTATGATTTGTTTTTTTTCTGGTTCTAAGGTGGCAATGCCCCCTCCCAAAAGGAGTACTTCTGAGGGCAAGGGGAGGGACTTCCAGTGGCATGCTGTTTCTATGTCCCTCCCCCAGAGCACTGTGATTGGAAGAGGACTCAGGGAAAGATCACGGACACTAGCCAGCTACACATGTCAGTCTTTCCCTCCCTACTCCCCCTCCCTCTTTTCAGTTTCTGTTCCCCTGAAAGACTGCCTTCCAAATCTCTGAATCACTGAATCTTTTCCAAATCTTTTCTGAATCAATTTGGAGGCTCCAAATCAATCTGGAGGGGGGCGGTTTTCATCTCCCAATTCAATTCAGATTTGGTGATTCAGCCTCTGAATTGGACTGAATCTTCTCCAAATCAAATCGGTGACCAAAGCTTCTCACTAGGGGTTTGTGAAATGGGCCCTATTCAATTGGATTTGGATTTGGCCCAAATCAGGGACAGTGATTCGATCAGTTGATTCAGATCACTCACTGTCCCTAATTCAATTTGGCTGAATCCAAATCTGAAGATTTGATGCTGATTCAGAGAATCAGCAATTTGGCCATAGACACAGCTTTAAATGTTTTTTCTACATACCTTGAGGTACCAGGTGTAGCTCATGAATGCTGCGATGGTGGGGCAGATGGAGCATCCCACAGGAGCATGGCAGGGGAGGCCTGCATGCTCAGCAGTGTATCCAGAAGTGCCCACTTCCAGTCCACCACTGGGCCTGCCAGGGAGTGTGCTGGGGGGCTCCCCTATGCCCCCCCAGCTCAGTGATCAGCTGTGGGAGGACCCTGGGCACCCCCTGACCCCCTTCCCCAGTTGCTGAGCCAGGGAGGGCATGGGAAGGCCCCTCAGCATGCTCCCCAGTGAACCCGGAAGTGGACTGGAAGTGCTTCTGTTCCACTTCCAGGTTTGCTACCGAGCACACTGGGGAGCCTCCCACACTCCTGTGGGATGCTCCATGCAACCCAGCATCTCAGCATTCACAAGCCCCCTGGTACCTTGAGGTATGTAGAAAAAACATTTAAAGCTGTGTCTATGTCTGAATTGCTGAATCTTTCCGAATCTCTCCAAATCTATGCGGAGGGTTCTGATTCAACTTGGAGAAATTAAAGGGTTTTATAGTTGGTAGGGTCAGAAGGAACCTGAGCAGATCATGAAGTCCGACCTCCTGCCATGGCAGAAAGAGTGCTGGAGTCAAACGATCCCAGCTAGGTGATTGTCTAGCCTCCTTTTGAAGACCCCCAGGGTAGGAGCCAGCACCACTTCCCTTGGAAGTTGGTTCCAGATCCTAGCTGCCCTGACTGTGAAGTAGTGCCTCCTGATATCCAGCCTGAATCTACTGTCAGTCAACTTGTGGCTGTTATTCCTTGTTACTCTTTTTAGTGCTTGGGGGAACAGGGACTCTCCCATTGCCTGCTGGTCCCCCTTGGCCAGTTTTTAGATGGCCACCATATCCCTTCTCAGCCTTGTCTTGTGGAGGCTGAACAGGTTCAGGTCCCGTAGCCTCTCCTGGTATGGTCTGCCCTGCTGCCCCCTGATCATGTGAATGGCCCTCTTGATTTTGATTCAGATTCAGAGATTCAGCCACCAAATAGGACCAAATCTCAGACAAATTTTATCAGGGATTGAAGCTTCACACAGCCCTACTTCACACACCCCTATGTTACACCACCCAGAAAGACCACTTCTGTGAAGCACTTTAAAACTTGCTTAACTTTAAACTTGAAGGTAGCTATACAAACTAAAATCCATCTATTTATTTGCTTATAGTTTGCAGAATCTGGAGCTAAAGCAAAACACAGAGCTTAATTGGAATAAAACCAATCAATAAAAAAGCAAAACACAGAACTTAATTGGAATAAAACCAATGCTAAAACATAGAAAAAGGCTATGTCTACACAACAAGCCTACTAGGGTTGGTATCAGTACCCTCCAACATGCTACGTGCATGTTATCTATGGAAGAGAAAGCAGTTTAGCCAGTGCCAAGAGCTGGCTAACTGGTATTAATACTCAGCGCTGCTAATTAGCCTGCCCTCAGTGCCACGCTAACTTGGCTTTAGTAATTGTGGGTACACAAGTATTCTGCATGGAGCCAGGCATCATGTTTGAAGGCTGTACTGCCAGGGACCCTGGTAATATAGATCTGACCATAATGGTCAATTGATGACTAGAGTCAAGAAAGGTAAATACAGACATATATAAAAGGTTGTTCTTCCCAGAAAAAAAGGAAATTAAAATTAGAAATAGCTACACTGGGTTAAGACCTAAATCACAAGATTTCCTGAGTCCTGATTTGGAAGCCTCCTAGTCAGAATGGGAGAATGTCAGATATGAAGGCCCAAAGCTGGATATATGAATTAGGGAAGAGATTGGCCTACACCTCATTTCCCTTGTGCTGCTCCAATGGCAAAAAGACACTTGATCATTGGGTAAGTGTGGCAGGAGGCTTGGTGCTCCTGCCATTTTATGGGCAGGCAAGCTATGGCTGCAGCAGCCTGCAGTTGTGTCCTGGGCTGATTGTAGTCATCTGGCCCAGGGAATGGCTGGGCTTAGGAAGCTTATAAGCCAGGGGTGGGCAAAATTGTGGATCTGAGTGGTGGCCAGACTCCATTTCCCAGCAGCCCCTTCACCCATTGCTTTGGCTGGTCTCCATGGAGACCCCAGGAGTAGCAGGACCAAGACAGTGTGAGACCAGGGTCTCCATGGAGACTGGTCTGAGTGGCGCTGGCCTCTGCCCAGGGTGTGAGAGCAAAAGATTGTGGCTCAGTCCTGGCTGCCACCCATGCTGTCACCACTGCAAGATCCCAGCCCCAACCCTGGTCCTTGAGCAGCTCCCCACCCAGCCGTGTGTCCTGCCAGTGCCATTCAGGCCAGTCTCCATGGAAACCCAGGGAGCACAGGGCCATGACAGCATGGAGTTCTGATGGCCCCGTGTTCTCTGGGGCTCCATAGAGACTGGCCTGAGTGATGCAGGGAAGGAATACTGGGAAATTGAGTTCACGGTGGGCCTGATCTGGCCCACAGGCCAGACTCTGAATGCCCCTGATATAAGTCCACACCCTGAGATGACCCAGCAGTAAGACCTGGAGACTGGTGAGGGAACATGGCCCAGCAGGAGGGCTGCAGCTACAGAATGCCAGTACAGAGAGTGCAGCAAGAAGCAGTCTGGAGGTTTGGGGAGGAACTAAGGGGAGGAAGAAGTTCCTAGAGATCCAGAGAGGGGTCTGGAGCTAGGTTTTGGAATGGACAGACATGGGGAGAAGGCCAGGCTGTGCAAGCGATAGGCCTGGAGATAGGGGCAAGGAGTCTGTAGCCCATTGAGGGGCTGAGAGTGTGGGACCAGAGAGGGTCCCAGAGCCTAGCAAGAGGCTGAGTTTTTGTGGGACAAGTAAGAGTCCAGGAGCCCAGTGGAGGGGCTAAGTGCAAGATAACATCAGTGAGTGGTTACACCTGCGAGGCTTGGGGCATGGTGTAGGGGAAGAATGGAGCCATGCAATTAGCCCATAAGGCAGTGACCATGGGCACCTGGAAGTCACGAGAGTGAGAGCAGTTTGGGAAGCCCTGGGACAGCCTCCTTTACATAAAAACTGTTGTATCAAAGCATGGCAGGCAATGAAGGGGTAGCTGCCCAAAGTGAGCAGAGGGAACCAGGGCTGAAGGGACTCCAGGGGCTTCACGGCCACTCCTGGAGATGGTATCTTGTTACAGTAAATCAACCCTGCATGTGCCATTTATAAAAGATTTGTAAATGCTGGAAAACCAAAAGATCCTTGGTTTTGATGATCCCTAGTTGTGTAATGGCTTCAAGGAGTCAATAATCATTTCATATATAATGTCTATAAGGTTCCGGTAAGTTGAGCTATGGAATAACCAAGGCCTCACCAAAACCTGAAGATCAGAGGCCTGCAGAAGTAGCTTAAAGCTCACTTTTACTCTCTTTCTCTCTTCTCAGCCACATATAAGAGATCTCCGGATTCTTATATAACATTTAAGAGATCTCTGGAGAGCAGCTGGGACTATGGCCTATGGTTAGTGGGGATAGAAATGGCTGTAATACTGAAGAAATGGAAATCATACAAATCAGAACTGGGACTCTATCCCCTTCCTTTGTGCCACTCCTTGTACATGAGACATGTCACCTCCTCTTTTTTCATAGTCCTCCTTAAGAAATCAATCATTAAAGTGTAAAGATATGGCAACCCCATTTGTGCAAAAAGGAAAAAAGTGGCTGAGGACCTGCTAGGAAGGCTTTCCTCCACCAGTTAAGAATCTTGCGTTTTAAAATAGATTCAGAAAACAATCTGTGAATCTTGGCAACCTATGTGACTGCATGAGCTTTCTACTACTTTCCTGGTCTGCTCACCTATTGCCTCTTTCACTCATGTGTCTATATTACATTCTAAACTCCTAGTAGCACTGCCATATCCTCTGTGTGAGCATGGTGCAAACACGATGGGTCTCTGAGTGCTCCCATATTGCCAAGGAATGCTAATGATAAAAAGAGCTAATGAATTAATTAGAGCTTCACAGTAATTATAATATTCTAAATTTGGCGCTTAAAAAAGTGTAATAAATTTTTAACTTGATCATTTAATTTTTCTGTCAGATGAAATCCAGTGCCATTTTTAGAACTGAAACACTGCAAATGTGTGTTGCTCT
>NW_005842330.1:71272-79245 GCF_000455745.1 Alligator sinensis | reverse complement strand
CCTGCTGTTCAGATAGTTGTGGTACAAAAGTTAGCAATGTCCTGAAGGAAGCCAATAGGCATCAAGAAATATCCAGTGTTAGGTTTAATGTCTGATTGTAGCTTTATTGCTTCCTTTGCTGAATCAGAGAGAGGGAAGAAAAGCTGTTGTGTCTGGCTTGACCTAGGTGTCTGGTCACTTCAGTCTGAGTACTGTCTGGGCATGTGAAAGGGGAATAAAGGGAAAAGGCTTTGTCCACATCAATGTTTGTTTCTCTCAACATCCATCTGTGGTGGTTGTTTTCTGTTATCATTGGCTTAGATATCTCTCAAGAGAATTTCTATAGTATTTGTAATGGATTTTACAGGAACTCTGTAATATCCATCACTGTTCCAATAGGCGTTGCAAGTAAGTGACATTAGATCCAAAGGTCAAAGCGTCCCTTAAAGCAGCAGAACTTGAAGAGTGAGCAATTTTTTTTTTCCAAGGGACTAATGTGTACAGGGTAGAAAGAATAATGTGATATTCACTTTTACGGGTTGGATTGACTCAGCTACGAGATGCCAACCTCTAGATTGCTTGTTGTGCTTTAAAAACCTGATGAAGCATGAGTTTAGCTTGAGGGACAGGCTGATGCAAAGGATACTCCAGGAGAAAAAGTCTGCCTAGAAAATGTAATTTTTCTTGACCTTCCATTGTACGAGTCGAAATGCATAAAAAGCTCATCTCCAGAAAACAAGCTAAATAGATCTAGTAATCCTAATTCCAATTATTCATAATTAATGGTTAAAGGAAAAAAAATACCCCCAAAATATGTGCAGAAGTGCAATATTCTTATCATTTTGTTGAAGGACAGATCTTTATTTTATCACAAAATGTAAATGAAGGGTGGGCATAAATTTTACATAACCTAATATTAGTAGGAACGTTTCCACTTTTTTTTGTAATTTTCATTTAGATAATTTTGGGTTTAAATTTAAACATTCCCCTGTAGTGTTCGCGCACAAAACACTCCAAACTTCAGCTAGTGCAGACAACTTTGAGGAAGTGAGATTAATTGATTGGAAATCAGCCTGTTTTGTTTCACTGACAAGGAGCAATAGATAAATAACCACATAAATAGTGAAACAATATTATTCCACGTTTTGGTAACAAACTGAAGATGGTAAAATATTTGTATTATTTCTAATACTAAAACACAGACCAGTCCAGACCATACTGTGATAGTGGTTGTGGGTGCATCGACACATGCAAGCACATGTGCTTGCAGCAGGTTAAATAGAAGCGGTGCAAATTTGAGCTGGGGCTTTTTGCCTCAGCACACGTGCTCGGACATGCACTTCGTTGTGGAGCAAATTGTGCCACTTGCAGTAAAATAACTTTGCCTGTCTCATCCCAGATCTGCAGCCAGGCTGGCACCTGTGCTGACCCCAGCAGTATAAAAAGCTGCCCTATCTTGGACCCAGCTGGCCTGTCCTGGCCCCCTAGCCAGCAGCTCAGGGTTACTTCTTCTCAGGAGCTTCTGGGGATCTCCCCAGGCCAGGCCCTTCCCACAGGTTCCCAAGCCCCCTCTCCTGTCATTGGGGACCAAGGGCAAGGACAGTGGGAAGGGCTAATCTTCAGCCTCCTCCACAGCTGGGGGTGGGAAGCGCAAGGGCCCTGCCCCCAAGCCTAGACCACCAGTGCCTGAGGGGACCAGGTGCACTACACCAGCCAGCACACGCACACAGCCTGTCCCTGGCCCTAGCCCAAGCCCCACCAATGTGTCCCGCAAGAGGGGAACCACAGCTATGCATAAGCAGCTGTGAGGAGACCCGAAGCTGGGGCGGGGCCTGGACCCTCCACCGCCAGCCCTTCCAGCTCGGGCAGTGGGGCCCCCTTTCCAGCACTCACCAGCAGGTATGGGGTGAAGCGCCAACTGCCCAAGTGGGAGAACCTGAACTTTGAGACCTGGGTGCAGTGGGGGCCTCCAAGATCATGGCAGCCTCCTGCTTTCATGGCAAGGGGGTCGTTTTTCCTTTTCTTGGGGGCAGCTGCACAAAAGGCATTGGAGAGAGGCTCGTAGTGGAGGGCGAGTATGTCCCCCTCAAGCCACTAGAAGATCTGGGGACCAGGGTGGTCCTCAGCTCCATCCATCCCTATATCCCCAGTTGGGCCCTGCTCCCCCAGTTCCAAATCCTGGGGAGAGTTATCTCGCTAGTGGTGGCCCTCTCATTGGGGTGCCGAGACCCTGGCCTCTGACACGTGTGCTCTTTCTGTCGCCGGGTCATGATCCAGCTGGCAGTGGGAGCATAGCTGGAGGCTGAGGGGTGCCGGTAATCCCTTATCAGGGGGCTCTGGTGAGGATTTTCTATACACTGGGGAACCTGCGGTAATTCTGGTGCCATGCTTTGGAGCACTTGCATCATGAGTGCCCCATGGGCCAGGTGGGGAGGACATCTGTGGATCCCACTGGAAAGAAGAGTGCCCCTCCCACTGGTGCCACACCCTCCTCATGCTCCCCTGACACTCCAGCCACAACTACAATCCCCTCTGTGAGCTCAAGGGACCCTGCCCCAAAACCAAGTTTGGTAGAGTCCCAGGGAGGGAACCAGCAACCAGGGGTAGAGAGGTAACAGGGCCCCCGTGCCCCTAGTCATACCCCCATTGTGGCTGACCAACCTCCCCAACCCTCACCTTCTCTTGCTGGAGCCTGTCCACCTGAGGACCACCCCATGACTGAGTGGGTGCAGGTCCCCTCTGGGCGTAAAGGGAATAGGTAGGCCCGGGTACAGCTGGAGCCCTCTGATGTGGAGGACTCCTCTCCCCCTCCCAGGACCACCACACAGGGTGAAGGAGTGGCTCAGCCTCCAGGGTCCTCTCCAGCTGTGCCTGACACCCCACCCCTGGGAAAGATCAAACAGGTGATCCCCATGGAGGAGGTTTCAGGGCTGCTGGATAGTCCCAAATGGGAACCCATGGAGGAAGCCCTTCGTTCTGCTGACCAAGGCCTACCTCATGATACCACAGATGCCAAGGCTGAGGCCTACCCAAAGGAAGGCCTGGCAGCAGAGCCTCCTCCCTCTGATCTGGGGGATACAGACACCCTGGGGCTCACCCTGGTGAGTCCTGAGGCAGGAGGTCCCCTTTCCCAGGACCCCAAGGCAGATGCCAAAGCTAGCCCTGTGCCTGGTTGGTCTCTTCCCTCCCCCTCCCAGTAAAACCTCACCTCCAGCCTGCCCCATAGTCCCACACCAGAGTGGGTCATGGTGGGGTCCCCTAATCAATGGGCTGATCTTGTTGGGGACCCTGCACAGACCCCCCAGGGCTCCAACTCTACCCCACCATCTTGTGGGGTCTTAGTGGACTGGGGCATTCAGATGATGCCTAAGAAGCCTAAGGAGTCCAGGGACAGGGGGTGGTCCTGAACCTTCTGAATATGTATGCCCCTGTGAGGGACCCAGAGCTGAAAGATTTCTTTTGCAAGGTGGCCACATACATCAGCACCCTCAACCCTCACGAGTGTCTGGTCCTTGGTGGGGACTTTAATGTCACCCTAGATGCGTGAGACCACTCAGGCAAGGAGCAGAACCAGGCCACTGTGGGCATCCTTGGGGAGATCCTGATGGACTACGCCCTGGTTGATGTCTGGCATGCCTGTCACCCTACTGACCCCCCTGCCTTCACCTATGTGAGGGTGGGAGAGGAGCAGGCATGCCACTCCGTTAGACCGGGTCCCCTTTGTGGAAGCCTCCAGGGTCGGCACGCCCCTCAGCGGACACTCTCGGGGCTCTGACCTCCCCTACACCCCGGCCAAACGCCACCTTCTGAGATGGGCCTCCAAGTCTATTTTTTTACAGCTGGCCCCTGCTGGTTTCTCCCCTGATTTTCATGTAGCCCCTCAGCAGTGAGCCCCGATGTTCTGGCCAGGCTCCGGTGTGAGGGCTAGGAAGCCCTTGGACTTCAGGCTTGAATACCCAGTGCCCTTAGCCCTCAGTGCCTACTGGCAGTGGCACCCCGTGCACCCTGCCTAGAGCCAAGGGCTCTATGGATTTACCTTAACAAGAGGGACCAGGGCGCATGCCTTGATCCTCAAACCCTATTCCCAGAGACACCTGAAGTGACACGAAATGAACAAAGCCACCAACATGGCTACCAATAAGGTACAACCGCAAGGGGAGAAGGGAAGGAGGACCAGAAGGAGAACAGAATACCCTTCCCCATGGGACCTCTGGACCCCTAGTGCCTCAATGTCCCTAGGCCTGTGCACCTCCAATTCGGGGCCCGTGCTCCTCAACTGAGGCCTTCTCCTCTCCCTCTCCCAGCTCTACTTCTACTCAGGGTTGTAGCCCCCGTCGCTTGAGGGTGGAGGTCTCCAGCTGGCTCTTCCTGGGGTCGCTATGGGTCCCTCTGCTGGCTCCCTCAATCCCTGTTGGACTTCTCCCATTCGGGGTTTCCCACTGCTTCTGCTGCCGCTGGCACAGCCAGCGTTCCCTCCGGTTTCCCCTCCAGTGTCTTCGATCCCTGCCATTCCCTGGCTCAGGGATCTCCTGTGGCTCCCCCTGCTCCCACTGCTCCAATTGCTGCAGCAGCCCCCGCTGCTACCTCTGCCGGCCTCCTCACTGGAGTCTCTGGCCCCTGCCGGTCTTCTGTGGCTCAGGGATCTCCCACCACTACCCCCGTCACCGCTGCAGCTGCAGCTGTCTCTGCCACCGCCGGCAGCCAGCCGCTGTGGCTGTACGCCTCCTGCCTGGAGGTCTCCTGCTGGTACTCTGGTCTTCGGCAGCCCTCCAGCACCTTCAGGGCCTCTCCTTATCTCCGCTGGGTGGCGTCTCCTTCTGTCGTCACCCGGCCCCAGCTGGATATGAGTGCGGCTAATAAACCACATGGGCGGTTTCCTGGTGCGCACTTCCTTGCTCCTCCCGGCCCCTATGAGAAGTATATTGGGGTTTTCTTTTCTTTCTATTTTGAACTGGGGTTTGCCTGTAACCATGGCTTCCCCCTCTTCCAGTCCTGTGCCCCTGGGACATACCTCTTTGCCACAGTTTGCCAAGGTCCACTCCTCTGGCATCTGGCTGACCCATTTCAGTGATCACCACCTTGTCTGGCCCTGCCTGGGCATCCAGGGTTGGCCTATTGGCATTTCAATGCCAGTCTAATGGACAATGTGGGCTTCAAGGAGGCCTTCCAGGAGTTCTGGCTGGCCTGGTGGGAGCAATGGGCAGCTTTACCCTCAGCTCAGAGATGGTGGGATGTGGGGGAGGTGTGTGTCTGCTCGCACATCCAGCTCCTTTAGGAGCTCCTTCAGGAGCTGGACCCTGGCCAAATGGACCCTGTGCTTGACCAAGAAGGAGGCTCTGGCTGGGAAAGTGCCTGGAGATTGTGGGGTCGCTTTCCTCTCCTCTCCCTTCTGCTCTGTCCAGAAATCTGCACAAACCAGTGGGCAACATCCACCAACTCCTTGGATAACTTTGAGGACTGGTGGGTGTGGCCCGGGGGGCTCTGCTTGCTGCCCCCTCTGGAAAACTTCTTTTCACATTTTGAACTTATGACCCGCAAGTCACTCGTACACGTTTTCCTTAGCTATCCCACTTAAAAAAAAATAAAAAAAATCAGTTGCATCTTTCAAACTTGGCTCCCACTACTGTGTGGGCCAATTAGCTAACTAGATGGGCCTTAAGGCCCATGATATCTGGAAGGTACAAATAGACAGGAACTTCTGGGGCCCAGCCAATTGGTATCTGGGGACACTACCCCTTGTGCCAGCTGGACTGCTGCAGCAGCATCCCAAATCCATTTTTAAAAATACCCCAAAATCCATGTTCTTCCAGAAGAACAAAAGACCACTCCTACACACACACACACACACACACACACACACACACACACACACAGCAACAGCAGCAATTTGGAAGCCTACCATTGTCTCTATCATCATAATAAAATTAATTCTAAATATTTTTGAAGTGAATATGTGCTCTTGGTTTTCTCCACACATGATGGGTGTGTGATGGGGGATGTGGGTTTTGCAGGAAGGGGTGTGGGGGAAGGTGGGTGGGTGTGAGGGGATTGTGGGTGGGGGGGCTGCTCAGTAGGGGTGGGTTCCCTGGCCCCCACAGGGTGCAGTGCGGGGAACATTTTTTCATTCCCGCACATGCCTCTTGAACCATTTCAAAGGGGTTTGAGAAGTGGCAAGAGGCAAGTGCGCACTCATCTGGATAAGCCCTATAAGTGCATTCCTGGCAGAAAAAAGAGTGTTTTTTCTATATGTCAAACTGGTCTTAATGATAGCAATTATGCTGAAGATAGACACCAGTGCTGCAGTAGTGTAAAACAAATGGAAAGACAATGCAGTATCCTAAATTTTATTTTCCTATCTATTGTTTTCCCTTTCTATCTCCCTTGCTGTTTCACATAACATCTACTGAGACAGGGTACCAGACATTTACAACACCAATCAGTAAATTTATTGACAGCTTACAATAAGCATGGGAAATACAAGAACTAATCCTCTTAGAAAGTTGATTAAACCTGATAATGTTCCATCCTGGTTTTGGACATTCATGAGAGATCCTCATCAGAAAATTTTAGTCTTATATTGTTCCAGAATGCTTTACAAAAGATCACTTCATCTTCCACTGAAATGTATCCAACAGCATTGGCTTGGTACCAATTCAGAGAGAAGTGTCAGGGACTGAGATACAAACATTGCATTGTACAGGTATTGTGGTGGTGTTTGGAAGTCCTGTGTACCAAGTTCTGAAGAAGAGCTTGGTTTGAGACAGAAGGTAGAACCAACAACACAATGTGGCATTATATTGACAACTCCAAATAATATAAATTAGTATATTATAACTTCTGTTGAGTCTGAAAAAGAATCCCTAAAATTGCTGATGTTTGAAACTAAAAACTGTGGGTTTTTTTTAATGTCAGAGTTTTTAATTATATAAAGAGATTCAGTGTTCCTGTTCAATGTACGGAGATTCCAATTTGCCCTCAGCTACTGTGCCTGTGTGTTATTCTTTCTTGTTGGTGTGGGAGATAACAAATGTGTGAGTGACATTTCAGCCTGGTAATTGGGCCATTTATAGTTCATTGTTAGTTCTTGCAGTGTAAGGGTTGTGATGCTGCTTTTACATAAGGATCAAGTACCTCATTAAAGCCCATAGTATTGAAAGCAGGGCTAAGATACCTAACTTCAAACGAATGTTACATAGTAATAGATAAAGGATAAAAAGGATCGAGTCTCCTTTACCATTAACAGCCATAGTTTTTTGGAGCACCTGAAGAGCAATCCTTTAGCTTTTATTTATTTATTTTTTTTATAATGACCTTCTTGCTGTTTTAGGAAACTATCTCTAGGTATTTTATTTTCAAATTATGTTACCAACTCTCTGTCTCTGTATCAGTTTTAGTGGAGAGGACAGCGTAGTAGCTAAGTTACAGACACTGTAGGAACAGCTTTGCAGTCTGTTGGGACCGACTCTATTCTTTATTCTAGTTTTGTAGGTCAACTGAATTCCATGTATTTACTTTGTGTTCTACTTTAGAAACAAAGCTGACTTTTTGGTCAAATCTTCTCTCTCACACAGTTGTCCAGTGTGTTGGCTGTTGAGCTCTGCTTCAGAAATAGTGATATTTCAGTGAGTCTTCTATGTAAAGGTTGAGTTTTATAGTACCTTTTGCTACCTGGGGGATGCAAAATTGGAAAGAAAGATTCTTGTTCTCTCAGGACACAAAAATGACCCTGAGATGCTCTAGGTTGCTGCTGTTTGTGTGTCAAACTAGTCCCACAGGCAGATGAAGAAGTGGCATGTAAAATGTGTTGTATAGGGCACTGTTTTCCAACCTTTTTTCCTTTGTGGAACCCTAACATATTTGAATGGGGGTGTGGACCCCTTTGAATTATGGGTATTCACATATTTTGATTGATCATAGTCATCATTTATGGACCCCTTAGACATAGTCTGCCAACCCCCATGGGTCCACAAACCACAGGTTGAAATCCACTGGTG
>NW_005842330.1:69911-71241 GCF_000455745.1 Alligator sinensis | reverse complement strand
GTAGGGAAATGGCTGCAGCATCTGCCCTTTCATCCAGTGATACCATCTATTTCTCTACCTAGATATACAGATAAATAAATAAAAAGTTGTTGTATTTATTAAAAAAGAGAGGGTCAATTCTGTGTACCACTACACTTTTTTTCTTAAGTTGATATCTCTCTCCTGTCAGATATCAACTTCAAAATATGTCAACTACTGTCTGGTATCATTGTTTTAGGTGCATATTCCATCTACCCTGTGTTGGACACCTCATTCACACAAAGGGCCATCCAAGATGTACATTTTGTGAAGTGTTGTTTTGAAACATCTGTATCCAGAGAGTGTGTTCAGTTTCATTCATGCTTTTCCATCAAGGTGCTGGGGCATTGTGTGACAGTGGGCAGCACCAGAGCAGCTGTTGGGAGCATGGTGCCTTTCTCAGCAGACCTGGGTCCAGTGCTGGGGGCAGGGCACTGGCCCTGCTGGAGATGTTGCATGGGCTCTGTCTACCCCACGATGACTCACGGCTCTGGTCCCACCCTGGCATCTGCAGCTGCATCCTGGCCATCTACCCCTGAGCCAAGTGGGCACAGCCAGACCCAGCCTCCCACCCCCTCCCCAGTTAGGGCAGGGTGCAGCTGGGCTGGACTGGACTCTCAATGTGGGGCTTGTGATGTGCCTGGCCTGTCCCAGCCTGGGGGCCCACAGTCAGGATGCAGCTGCAAGTGCCAGGATGAGGCCAGAGCCATGAGTCAGTGTAGGGCAAACAAAGCCTGTGCAGCATCCCTAGCACAGTCAGTGCTCCAGCCCAAGCCCACAGCCCCAGCTCCATGACAAAGGCACCATGTTCCCTAGTGCAGGCCTACAACTGCTCCAGCCCTGCCCATTGACACACACAGACACACACTCAACCCCATGGCTCCCAGGTTCCCACCATTCCGGGACTTTTGATTGTTTTTTTCCAATGGCCAGGATGCAGAGGCATCCTATAAAATCTGGATTCCTGCACTTGGCCAGGAAAGACTGCTGGGATCAGATGACACCAGCAAGCTGGGTGTCAAGATGCTTTTTGATGATCGCCAGAGTGGATGATTTTACCACTTCTGGGGAGAGCATGTTCTATTCAAGATTATGCACTCCATTAGCTTATATGTAATACAGAGTAGTGAGATGGATTAATTGCTCTTTGGATCCTCTTGTGTTTTATAGGGTTTCAAGATAGTAATGCCATCAACTTTTCTGCAGATTTTCAGAAGTCTGTTACTTTCTAGACATTTATACATTAATTTCTGAAGTTGTATTTTCATTGTGGTTCTGAGCTTGGTAACAAAATTATCAAAATATCTTATCT
>NW_005842330.1:42537-69880 GCF_000455745.1 Alligator sinensis | reverse complement strand
GTTCAGCAGCCAGGCTTGGTCACTTTAGCATCTGTGTTGAAATCACTGTCAGAGATGGGAGTGGTTAAATTAAGGTTGATGTATTAAATTGTTCATAAGCCAGGTGTCTAACATTTCTATGTGTTGCATGCTTGGGTTACTGTACTTGCTGATGTTGCACAGTATTTTTGTGATGGAGCTTGCTGACACACAGCAATGTGGGGTTTTTTTGGTGCTTTTGCCTATAAGGCACTTAATGGTGCACCATATTTGTCTGCTTGTGTGGGTCATATCCAGTCCTTTTATAGTGGTAAGCCATCTCTCCTTTTTTATAAGAAAAATACTTGCATTTCCATCATTTTGGCATTGACAATATGACTTTTCAGCCCACACTATCCAGGCCAGATTTAAAAAATGAACTTTCGGAAGGCGGATTGGCAGAAATAATAAAGGCTGACCAACATGAGAAAAAAACAATTAGAGAATCCATCAAAAACCAACATTGATCAAGGCTGCAATACATTTACAAATTGTTTAACTGAAATAGCCAAACTCTGTGTGCCTAGAGTGCCATGCTGGGACAAGCAGTGCAAACAGCTCTTTAATAGCATCAAGCAGTGGTGATGCATTGGGGGTGCATGGGGGTGCATGTGCACCCCCTGAGAGTGTCGATACACCCCCTGACAGGACATGCTTGCCACTTAGGCGACGGGCAGGGGGTACAGGCAGGAGTGCCAGTGCCCCTCGTGAGCGTCGGCTGGGGAGTGGCCACAGCACTCCTAGAAGCTTGTGGTCAGTGAGACTGACTGTGGGGAGACTCCCCTCCTCCCCCCCTCCCCGGTAACTGACTAGTTGCTGGGGTGGGGTGGGGACATGCCCCCCTGACTAACGTGGTACCAGTCACCCATGGCATTAAGCAATGCAATGACCCTGCAACCATAAAAAGGACTATAGAGCAGCTGGTTACAACACTGAACAATATCAAAAAGAGAGATGACTTTCTACAGTAGAAGGACTGGATATACTAGTACATTGAAAAGCTATATCAAAATATCAGTTTTTGTTCCAGGTGCAAAAATAATCCTTCCATCTACCATCAGACTTTTCAGAGTCAAGAAGAGAGCAATACAGTAAGCCAGCCTGGAAGAGCAAATCTCTCCAATAAGTCAGGACTGCTACAAATTAAGTACCTTAGGAAAAAATCTATAGGAAATGCAAATTGCATTTGCTGACCTATATTGCTAAATGGTTGCCAACAATGAGATGGGGCCCTCTTTGAATATTAGGTTCACTGTGCTCAGGGTATTCCAACAGAAAATGGACCTTTCTGATACAACTGTCATCTCTTTGTGCATTTAATCATTGTATTATACTAAAGTACTACTTCAACGTGTATAGGATGCTTACACAGGAAGTAACAATGACACTGGTTTCCCCCTCCATTGCTTATTAAAGAAATCATAATGCTATAAGCCAGTTGGGGCTACAACGCTAAAATACAGAAAGGTCTTTTCAGAGATAATTGCTCTTTTTCATTAGAAAATCAATAATCCAAGGAAGGGAGCTGAATTTTCTAGGTGAGCTCTATAAAATAGTCATTGTCTGAGTTTGCCTGAAAGGTGGACAAGTATTTGAAGCCTCTTAGAAATAAGAGCAAACAAATTTCATGCCTCTTTCATTCCTGGGCATTGGGTCAGGAAGGCTGCATGAAAAAAAAAATCTCTTGATAATATATGTGAGTAAATTCCAAGCATTTAACAAAGAGGGAAGAAATGAATAATTGCATCACCTAAACCAGTGACTTCCCTTAAGAAAACAAAGAACGTCATAATAGAAAAATCATGTACATGTTTTTATTGATTTTCAAACAGCTTTGAAGCACCACATAGAAAATAAACACACCAAGTACAAAAGCAAGCAATATATAGTTAAGGCTCAGTGGGTTGCAATTTTCATTTTGGACCTTAATAAAATAATATATTGGGCCAACTTTTCAATCTAGCACCACACTCAGCAATATGTCAGTCCAAAACAGAAGGGATCTTGATTTATCTGCCCACACAAGGCAATATAACATGCAACAGGCACTCATATCTGTATTCAAAAAGGAGGGGAAGCACCACTACTCCATCTAAGAATGGTGGATACATTCCATGTGAACCTCCAAATATTTGATACCTCAGAGGAAGAGAAATTTTTTGCTCAAAGAACAGCCACATGCTGCCCATCTATCCTCTAGCCAAATGAGTATATCATAAACCTGTATTCTTCTCTTCTACCTTTGTGCACAAAGACCAAAGGCCACAATTATTAAACTTAGATGCCAAAACTTAGACATCAATACTTATATGAAGTGTGAACATTTTGGAGATAATCTTTAATTTAACTTCCTCTGGGAAGTGTTTCAAAGCCCAATGCACCCTCAACTGGGGGTAGGGGTATGTACAAGCACATAAACTATTAGGACTGTGTGAGACAGCACCATTTTGTTTTGACTTCTGTTTCACCATTTTGAAGGGATAGTGTTTCATATTGACATTTTGTTTCATTTTGAAGCACTGTTCTGTTCCGTTTTGTTGAAAATGTTTCGCTGTTTTGATACATTTTGGCATTTCCCCCCTAGACTATAATGGGGAATCATGAAAATGTCTATAATTTTGTCATTTTCTGTCTGATTCAAATGAAAACAACAGTGAGTGTGGGTCCTGCTTATCCCACAAAGCCTGCCAAGTTTCAAGGAGATAGGTGTAGGGGTTTTTGGAAACTGCACCTCAAACTGTTCAGAGCAAAACTAATGTCACTTGTAAGCGTGACAGCACATGGGGGTGAAAACATCAGGCATGGTAGCCCCTGCTGAGGCCACAAAGCCTGCCATGTTTCAAGGAGATAGGTGCAGGGGCTTCTGGGAAGCTGTACCTCAAGCTACTGACATGCAAAACTCATGACGTGTGACTGTGTGTGTGTGTGTTAAGGTGTGCTCTCACTGGTACTGGGGCCTCTACATGACATGGTAGTGTGCCTTAATGAGACCTCCTCCTCCCCTACATCCTCAGTTCAGTCCACCACTTTAAATAACAACAGGTAATAAAATAACTTAGTAAGCAGCACAGTAACAACAGCAGCATCTCAGGCAGCCAAACTGTCACACAACTTTTCTTTCCTTTCCTGCAGGAGCTTCTTCTCCAGCCCTGGGGCTATGTTCCCAGGGCCCTGCCTCCTTCCGGTCAGCTGACTGAGGACAGGTGTTAGGGGTGTAGGTTGTAGCCATGTTGGTCTAAGGACATGGCAGGCAAGGTTATTTGGGTCAATCTGATATGTTTTAGTTGACCAACTGAATAGTTGGAGAAATATATTTTAACAAGCTTTCAGGTTGAAAAACCCTTCATCAGGCCAAGGAAACACCTGCAGTTTGTGTATGTGCTCTTCCTGGATGGAAGGAATAGTAAAGAAGCCAGAGGTTGGCATGCAATGCAGGGAAAAAATCCAGTCAGTGAGACTGGAAATGGAGGCATCAAGGGGTGAAGAACAGGCTGGAGTGTGGTAGGGGGAAGGGTGATATAGCAGGTAAAAGTGGAGAGATACCTGGGAAGTCATATATCCAGCACATTGTAGTGTGTCATAATTCCAATGTCTATATTGAGTCCATGGGTTTCTGTACCTAGAAGATTGATGAAGTGCATTTCATAGGCTCATCTGTGAAAAGTGCTTTGTAAATTGCCTTTGAGGATCAGGCCTGAGAGATTGGAGACACTCCCATTCGCCCTTGGGTCACACATGGCAGCCAGCATGTGGACTGTACTGGATCACAAGGGATCAAACCATTTCCTGATGCCCTCCTTCAGCCTCCTCATCAGTGCCTGCACATCTGGTGACAGCAGCTTGCCCCAGCCAGGAACAATGATCCCCTGGAAGCTCTCCATTTGGCTCTGAAGTTCCCTCACTATAGGGATCACCTGGATAAGGAGGGCATCAGCAATGCTAAGGTTCCTGGTGGCCTCAAGCAAGGGCTTGACGACCACCAAGATCTGGGAGATGGTATCCCACTGAGCTCTGTTAAGGGGGTCACTGATCCCAATCTCCATGAACAAGGTCCTCTCATGGATGGCCTTCTGTTGCTCCATCAGCTTCTTGAGTGTCTGGTATGTGGAGTTCCACCGAGTCTCCACATCCTGCATGATTTTGTGCTGCGGGATGCTCAGCTCTGCCTGTTTGCCCCTCTTGATGCTCCGGTGGAAGCAGCCTGCCACCTTCCTGCAGTTTAAAATGAGCTTGCTGGTGGTGCTGGTGCCATCACCAGCAGCCCTGTCCCCCTCCAAGGCATCCATGACAATGAGGTGCAACTTGTTTGTCACACAGCAGATGCCAACAAAGTTGGCATCATGAACTGTCTTGACCATATTGGTTCCACTGTTGGTGACCATGAACCCACGGTAAGCTCACTCTGCTAATGAGCCACCCCTGCACCAAGTGGTCCATGGCCCCCATGATCTCTGTTGCTGTGTGGGACTCATTCCATTACCTCAGCTTGAAGGAGAGACCTCTGATGGTGTGACTGGTCACACCACTACCCTGTGAAGGAGAGGTATGCATGATCTCCACCCCAGCTGCTCCAGATATCCAAGATGAAGTGTAAGGTCACCTGTGGACCTGCCTTGTGCAGCTACTCCCTCAAATAGTCCCTGCATGCCTCATAAAGGGAGGGCACCACTGTCCTGCTGCAGGTGGTGCATGTGGGCACTTGGTAGGATGGGGCCATGGGCTCAATGAGCCACCTGAACCCTGGCCACTCAACTAAGGAGAAGGGCTGGCCATCTAGAGCAAGCATCTCCCCAATGGTCTGGGTGATCTCACTCACCTTTGCAAACACCCCGTGCCCCAGTTCTGTCCACATTTTCCCCACTGTTACAGGGTGGCCTGTCTCTGCTTCGGGGGGATGGGGCTTTGGAGTGAAAGGGGGATTCCTTCTTGGGCATGCTCCCACTGGTGCCAAGCTGAGGGGGAGCAAGGGCAAGAGGATGGTGCCTACAGAGATACATCAGCATCCCCATGGTGCTCATGTGTTTCATTCCCTTGCTCTGGGTGGTTTTGGCTCGGCAGTGCAGGCAGATAGCATACGTGGGATAATCTGCCAGCTCAAAATGATCCTAAACCATACCACCTGCTCGCTTCTAGGGTGCAGGTGCATGTGCAGATGCTGCCTTTCACCCCCTCTCAGCCAGCAGAGGCATACCAACAGGAGGAGCAGACTCAGCTGAGCCAGCTGCCTCCACAACCTCTACCTCAACCTCCTCCAAAGTGCCTTCTGGGGAAGGAGACCTGGCTCTAAGGGAAACTTGAAGGGTTTGGAGTACAAACTGAGATGATTTCCCATCCTTCCTCAGAATTTCCCTTGCTATGGCACTCAGATTCAGATCCAGCTCCAGCTCTTCATCTGACACTGGAAGACTCAGGATGGGAAGTGTAATGGGAGTGGAAGAGATTGTCATGTTGGTGCCGCTTGTTGTCATGGTGGTGGTGGTTGGGGTTATTGCTGGTGCTCTTGGAAGGGATGCGGACTCAGGCACAGGCAGTGACACTGTTCCCCTCCCCTTGCTGCCTGTAGAACTGGAAGCTTCATGACTGCTAGTTGTAGGAAAAAGGCTGCATCTCAGTTTGGGGTCAGAAGTGGGGGGACTTACAGCTCTCCCTCTACTCCTTCTTCTGCTCCTCCATGAAGGCTTGCCAGCTATCTTTCCACCATGCTTCATGGTGTGTTTCATAGTGTGTTTCTTTGGTGTGCTGGAAAATCTGTGTGATCTTCTGTAATGTAATCTGTATTTATGTAATATATGTAGATAATTGTATGTATGTGTATTTATGTAATGTATGTATGTATTTATGTAATAAATAAAATATATAAATGTATGTAGTATGTGTTCCTGAATAAATTCTATATTATAAAATGCAATATACGCCATGCTTCCCTGCACAGTGAATGGAATGCACACTGTGAGAAAAAGCACACATTTCTTTTCTGGAGGAAAAGAATCAAAATAGACTAACAAAAACAAAAAAATATTTCAGGGAGGAATAAATTGAAATGAATGAATGAATATAATAATAAAAGGCTATAGAAAGCAAAAGGTATTAAATCTCACTTTCTAGGAACAGGCTAGCAAGTAGGAAGTGGTAGCCTTTCTCTTACACTGCTGAGCTGCTGGATGACACAGTTCAGTAACTGACCCCAAGGCACAGAGAAAGCTCAGTTCAAACAATGATGCTTTTTATGCTGTTTTTTTCATCCCTCCCCAGAGCACTGGGATTGGAAAGGACCTCAGGGAAGGATGACAGTCACTGGCCAGCTACACATGTCAATATCAGAGCAGTCCTTCCCCACTCTTCCCCCTCCCTCTCCTTAGTTCCTGTTTCCCTGCAACCAAGCCCAGATTCAAAACTCAAAACGTTTCAAAACTTTCAAAATGTTTTGACTGCCCTCATTTCATTTTGAGGATGTTCCAAAGCCTTTCATTTCATTTTGATTTCACTGTTTTGAGCTTGAAACAATCAAAACAGTGTTGAGATGAACACCCAGCAAAATTTCATACAGTCCTACAAACTACATATATCATTGCTTCCCCTCATTATTTCTCCTATGTCTTACTAAACAAAAGCCAGACTGAAAAGGAAAGTATTCTATTGCTAGAACCTTTGGTTTCACAAATGAACAAATGGGGGATTGTTTCCCGCCCCCCCCCCCAAATGTACAGATTCTAGATTTGAATAAGAAATAGAGTATTGTGTACCATAAACATGGGGTGGGCAACCTACTAAGTCAGAAAGCTCCTAGGCTTTCTCTTTGTCTTTGTTTGCAGTTTTCTGATTGACATAAGGATACTTGCCTTGAGGAATCTTACTTCACTAGGACTATGTTCTGGGTAAGGAATCAGAACTGAAGTAGACACAGGCCTTCTGGGGCTTACTGCCCTATGGAAAGGAATTGGATTGTATATTAAAAATTCAGAAGAGGTGTGTCAAAAGATTTCTTAGAATCAGTAAGACAGGGCAGATCCAAATCTAGATTTCACTAGGGACAAGCTTTACTTGGTATTACAGTAAAAGAAAGGATTATTATTAGCCCTCTAGGCATGCATAGTACCTGAACTATGGACATGGCTTAAATAGCTTTTTGGAGAAAAACATAGGCGCCTAGGTGGTCTTGAGTCCCTAAACAAGTGCAAATATTTCCCTTAAATTTAGTTATAGAATTTTATTAACAAATGTTAACAATCATAGATATTTATATGGCTTTGTTGATTTGGAAGAGAATATAGGACCACACTCAGGGTAGCTACATAGGTACATGGCTTTATGTGAATAAAATCTAAAATATACAGATAATCATGCAGCCTATGTTAGCCCAGGGCACAGTGGGTTAAGAAGTCCCCATACCATAGCATGATAAGAACAGAGATAAGACCTTGTGCCTGGTAACCATGTTAGTACAGAGTTATAAAGTGGCAAGACATTTAGACAGTGTTTTTACCATGTGGTGTACCATTGCTGGGCAGGGAAAAGTCAAAGGCATTAAAAGTCTTTTTTAGTTTCTAGTATGTAAGAGAGGGATCATCTTATATCTGCCATCTTGATTCTGCCTGGTAGTCTGCCTGGTGGCTGTTATTTTGGCGATGGCCCATGATGCACTTAACATAGATGTCTCTCATCATGGTGTTGTAAATGATGAGGTATCATCAATTTCAAGTTGCAGTGAGGTACTCTGCAGGCTAGTAAGATGCTCTCATTGCTTGAGCCCCATGCTCCAAGTCCTCCAGCAATCAGTGCCTGAACCATCACATCATAACCTATCTCTCTTAGAGTCTCAGCTTGTGAGACTTGGCTTGTGTTTGGTCAGCTTTCATAAATACGCTTCAGCAAAATCTGCCATCAGTTCTCAAACAGGATCATCACATTGATCCTCAGGACCTTGTTATTGTCCTTGTCTACTATTACAATGCCCAGATGCAGATGGCTGTTGCAGCCTGGGGTGGCATAATTCATAGCTACCATCCTAATGGATGGAGCATCCTTTGGCAGAGTTGCTAGGCTCTTGAGTAGAGCTAGCAGCTGCACAATATGTGGGGCAGGGTCTCATTCTCATACCCCTACCTCTGCCACCTCTTGTCACAGTATCTGGACTAGAGGGTGTTCTTGAGTGGGAGGCAGTTGGGATGGGCCCTATGGATGAAGCACCAGTCTGCAACATTGTCCAAGACCCATTTTAGATGCGTAAGGGTGGTGTCACACATTCAATTTACAACTTACTGGATGCAGTTACAAATGCAAGCAAACACACGTTCAAGCAATTTAGTACATATTAAGAGTAATTGTGGCAGTGCAAAATTGCTGTCTTTCAGGTGAGGATTAGCTAATATGCTAACTTTAATATGTCACAGCACTCCAATGATTTGCAACCATTGCAACTAAACACCCTAAGTTCATTTGCGAATATTGATGAAATCCTAATAAACCAAAAACAGAATTTAAAGCAGTTACTTAAAAGAAGTTATTCAAGGACCTGTTTTGAGAGAGGCAAATTAATTCATATTAATACTTTTAACTTCTAGATTAAAGTTCACTTTTTCTCAGATTAGTTTATTTTTGCTTTCCAGGAATGCATAATCAAAGCACTGATATGTTTTAACAGGAGAAACTGCTGTTATCTTATGTTAAAAACATATTCCAATTTCCAAAAAATCTGTATCTAAATCCTCAGTAGTGTTTGCTTATCTTCATCTCATCCATGATACTCAGGAAACAATGAAGTCTTCTTCTTCTAGAGACTGTCATGCCTTGTTCTGGTTCTGTTCTTCTAATTGCTTGCAAAGATAAACAGAATGAGCTATAAAGGTGAAGAATGAGAGCAGCGCACAGCTTGCTTAGTTCAGAAAGATTTATACTCCACAGTGGGGGTGCCTACACGTGCATTTACTGCACAATAAGCAGTTTTTTATGCTGGCATTCACATGTGAGTTTGTTACAGTGCAGTAACGGTGTGTTAGTCCCAAGTCCGTCCACACACACAGGGTTAGTGTGCAGTAAGCCATCTACATGTGCCTTACTATGCAGTAACTGTTCAGGCGTAAATTTGTTACTGGCATGATGCAGGTAACAAGTTTACGCCCAAGTCATCATAGTTACTGTACAGTATGGGCACGCACATGTAGACACGTGCCCAGTCTGTGCAGTAATTTTTGGCTACTGCGCAGTAACTGTGTATATGGAGATGTGCCAAGTTTTACTGAAAGTCCAAGGCACACCTTTTGTGGGAGTTGGCTGGGTTCAAATATTAGGGGCTGTCATTCTTGCACTGGTTTTCATGGAGTTATCTTGTTAGTATATTCAGGTCATGAACATATTATCTGCTGCTACATATGCAGTAAGGTTACAGCTTTCCTTTAGCTTCATGGTTGACTGTTTCTTTGCAGCGGGGAAGACTCCAAACATTCTTCCAAGTTAGAGTTTTATTTTTTAAAGTCTATTTCCTGAGGTATCCAATTAGTTTCAGTGGGATTTTATAGGAGCTGAAATTCTGCTTCAGTTGAGTCCAAAAATGTTTATTTTCTAGACTGATGTTTTCCAGCTTTGAAATAGTCTTTTTAAATTTGAGTTTTAAGAAGGACTTCAAATCTTGTATAGTCATTAAGGAAGACATTGTCTTTTCTTAATTATTTTTGTAAAAGTGTTTTTGTTACTTTGTGTTTGGGAAAGAAGTTGCTTAAGCATTTCTAGATAATTAATTAATCCACAAGTAATATAAATATTTTATGCTTAAATGGCTTTTTACATTAGTTGTAGCAAGATCACTGAATTTCATAAGATACTTAAAATATTTTACCATGTACATGACTATAATATTAACAACTTGTTATATTAGAGCATTGCATTTAAATATAAAAATGTGAATAAAAATCTCTCAAAAGAGGGTATGTCATATGTAAGTGTTTAAGGAATAAACATAGGTTTTCCTCTGTAAGTAGGAACATGAAATTAGAAGTCAAATAAGTATTTTACAAAACGTTTCTAGACCATAAATGTACTTAACATTTGAGGGATGGATGCTTTTAAGCTTATAAAAGGAATTACTTTTAATAGGAAGATTTCAAACCCAATCAAAGGACTCTAAAGCCCAAACTTTTCTTACAAATAGGGTGAAAAAAAAGCTCACTTTACAATCTGGTCCATGGCTCTGATGAAATCTTTAATGGATCATTCCTTATGCCTCCCTCCATTTCTTGAAATGTGGTACTTTTTTCCAGAATGTAGGTATCTTGATGAGTTCTTCCCCCCCCCCCCCCCCACCCCACTCAGTTTACTTCCTATCTTTACGAGCTCAGATCTCACACCAGACTCTTATTTCCTGTTTTTTTAATAAGACAGTTATATTGGTAGCTTGCCTTTTGACCAGAACAGTCCTTTGATTTATGATCTGCCATTATCTCAGCATTTACAACTTGCAAACTAGAATTACACAAACCAGAGTTGTCATAACTAATGCCTATATAGGAACATAAGTCTTCAAGGAAGGCTGACCTGGACCACTGAGGTCTTCTGCAGTACAAGCAACCATGTAATAGTCATTACATTCAATAGCATCCACGAGAAGACTATTTCCATCTCTCCTTCAAACCCATGCACCACAAGCCTAAACCACCCTATAATGATCCAAAACAAACTTTAGGATCTTTAGTACAACCTGCCCCCCCGCCTAAAAAAAACCTAGCCTCGGCAACAGACGACTAAAGTGTCGCCAATGTGACACCCATATTTTTAAAAGGCTCTAGAGGGGGTATGCAAGGAATTACAGGCCAGTGGCATACCTATACAAGATGCTTTAGTATACAATAGAGCTAATTACTGCTCAGTAAGTGTCCACATCTACACGTGCAGACACATACTGCACAGTAATTGGCTGTAATCATGAGTAAATTTGCTATCAGCAAATGCAAGTAGCAAATTTACTCAAGATCACTTACTACACAGTAGCACACGTGTAGATGCCTGACCAGGAGCAAATGTCTCACTTGCCCTGGTAGCAGGGAGTTCCCAGCCTCTACTCCATAATCACAGGACTGGGGCTATAAGATCCTTATCCCCCAGTGCCAGCTCTGTGGTCATCAGTTTGGGGAGGAGGTGAGCAGCCAACTGTGGTAAAAGCTGCCTTCCAGTTAGCCCTGCACTGATTCACCCTCATGCCATAGCCAGCCCCTCCACAGCACATTGAGCTAGGGTGGAGCAGTTCCAGGTGGGCAGGATGACACCCCCCCCACCCTGGGCCTCCTGCCAACTGGGGCCATCCCAGCTCAACATGCTGCAGTCCTGGGCATGTGTGTAAATGCTGTGCTCTGTAGCAATAAACTCTAGTGTAAACTGTGCCAGAATTTATTACATTGCACTAATTTCATGTGTGGATGCACCCAGCATGTAATTAAAATGTAGAGCACACTGCCATGAGATGTTGTGGAAGCTAACAATTTAGCCAGATTCAAAAAGGGATTGGACAAACTGTTGGAGGAAAGGTGCATTAGTAGCTATGGAGCATGGGAGTCAGGGGCACAGTTTCTGAATCAGAACTTCCTGGATCTTAAATGCTAGACGCTGCAAGTGAGAGAGGAACAGTGGGGAAAAGACCCTGCTCATGCCCTGTTCACTTTGTCCTTCAGTATCCACTCTCTGTCACTGTTGATACAGGATGCTGGGCAAGATGGACCTGTGGTCTAACCCAGTGAATGGCAACTCTTAGGTTCTCATGTTCGATGCCAGGGCTCACTTTCCTCCATTTAGTTCAAGGCTGCATTGTTTTCCTACTCTTCAAGAATACAAGACTATTCCCTTTAAAAGGAGAAGCTCAGATAAACGCATGAGGAGACCTCCCAAGATGCCTCAATACCTAGCAAGGATGTTGGCAGGCAAGGTTCTTGAGCTTTTGCGCACAAGCACCCTTCTTCAGGCATAGGGACTCTCTGCTGTTCTGAGACTCGAAGGAATGAAAGAAGCTATAAGTGACAGGATGTCACTGAGAATGATTTACTACTGCTGTAGAGTCTCCCTTACTGACCTTTGGCTTGTCTGCCCCCTCTTTTTCTCCCTTCCTTCCCTGCTCTACCTTTTGTTTTCCTAATTTCTACCTATTTACATTCTCATTGACCTCCTGTTACACTTTTAGCTTCTTTCATTCCCTGGAGTCTCAGAATAGAAGAGACTCCCCATGCCTGAAGAAGGGTGCTTGTGCCCAAAAGCTTACAAATAACTTTTTTCCAACTACTCAGTTGGTCCAATAAAAGATACTACATCTACTCAAAGAACATTGCCTGCCTATGTCCTTAGACAACACGGCTACAACCAAAAATGTAGCAAGAATTGTTTGTTTGTTTTTTCTTTCTTATCACTCAGTTCCCTGTGGGAAGTGAACACCTGGTCCTTAGGACAAGATGCAAAATCCATTTGAGTTAGTGGAAAGACTGCAATTGACTTAAATGGGCTTTAAATCAGGGTAATGTTCATAACATAGAATCTGTCTCCTTCTCCCATAACATTATAGAATCTGCATTGCCGACAAGATTAAAACTTTATTTACATCACTAAAATAATCAGATGTGAAAAAAACCCAGAGCTGTAGAACTTTTAATAATCACTTTCTTGACTGTAAATGAAACTTGAAATAATTTGGAAATGCAGGGCTTTCCAACAATTTCTAACGAGACCTAAATTTTCTCTGTCTTAATTAGCATCATGAAGATGATAAGAAGGAAATGCTCTGCTTGATTATTAATTATTCCTTTTATAATACTGAACACAATTAGCAAAAAATATAATGGTCCCTCTTTTTTCTACACAATAGTAATGATGAGAATATTTTTCATTAAGCTTACATTAAGTTTGTAATGCAATTTAAAGATGTTTTCCATGGTTTGCCATTATAGACTAATGATCAAGTACTTAGATTCCTACCTCAGTTAGAATTAGGCACATAAATACCTTGATGATCTAGGTCCTACTTCCCTGAAAGCATAGTTGAGGCCTACAGAGACACAGTTATGAATTCATGGTTTTGCTGTGCATGAATAATAATGAATGCCTAAGATTTTACTAAGATATAATCAGATGGAATATTTCAATATGTTATCTTTACTCTGCATGGATAATAATGTTTCTTATTTCAACCATAATGTGTGTGTGTGTGTAATATATATATTTGTATATAGAATATGTACAAGAATTGTATAAATCACTATTTGGGATGCAACACTATGCATTTATCTGTAATTTCTATCATTTAATCTAAGTAGTTTGGTCTCATTTTTCTAAAACAAGTAAAGGTTTTCTCAGAGACAAAAGGATCTTTACATTCATTCTGCTTTTCAGCATTTTGTAATTGCCTTTGGGCAAAATACTTAGGACTAAAACATTTAAAATAAAATATAATAGGACAGATGCTTAGAAGTGTTGTCTCATTCATAAAGGCTGGGATTTTTCAAAGTTAATTGGGCCTCTAATTCCCACTGCATAGTAGTTCATTGGGAGATGGAAACTAACTCTCACAGGTTACTTTGAAAACCCCAAATGATGACTTGCAGAGGACTTTATTTAATTATTTATTTTGCTTTGCAAATACGACTTGCTATTTTTCCTGAAATTAATAGCATTAGACTTGCATTGGTTTGAGGGGAAAAGGGGTTGTGGTATTGATCTCGGCCTTCATTCACTTGATACACAAAATTGTGGGGAAAATGTTTAAAGAATGGATAGAATGTTTCCAAGTTGTCTTCTTAGAGGCAGACCCTAATTTTATTAAAATCAATGGAAATTTTCCCATAGATTTGCTTGGGACTAGAATCGTAAAAGTACTATATCACTATGTGTAAGCAATGCAGAAACTCTGCCACCTTCCTATGCTCGGATGAGTGCTTCACTGTGCTGGAAATAACAACAGAATACAGAAGC
The DNA here is from genome assembly GCF_000455745.1 of Alligator sinensis. NCBI lineage: Eukaryota > Metazoa > Chordata > Crocodylia > Alligatoridae > Alligator > Alligator sinensis. The sequence continues at coordinate 55,924 of NW_005842330.1, read as the reverse complement.
TGCATCACAATTGTTTTTTTTGCCAGAAGCAATGGAGCAGTTAGTGGTTTTAAATCACTGAAACTAAAAATAAATTAAGCAAAATGATTACCTGATTCCTGTTAAGAATTCTAAAATGTTGCCGCTGCTGTTGTTGTTGTTGGTGTTGTTGCTGTAAGTGATACTGTGGAATTCTACCCCCTCTGAAAGAGAAGTCCATCGCCAGTTGAATGTTAATAGGAAAGTTTGAGCTGGGCAAATTATAGATTTTCTAGTACAGTGCAAGAACCAAAATCACTAGATGAAAACTCAATTCCTGTTGTACCAAAGCTGAATATTTTCAGGGTTTTCTGGTAAAATAAAAAGCACCACCAACAAATGATTTGGGGGCAATTAGAAACAATCTAAAAGATTTAGCTTGACTTTTGTAATACTGGACCAGAAAAAGCTATCTAATTCATTGATTTAATTCCCCCTGACATTGCAACTAACTATTTTTAGAAGTAATTGACTCTAAAAGAGTCCACAAGAACATGCATTCCAGACCATCCCATGTACCACATCCACAAAGCATCCCACAACACCCATGACACTCTTGGGAACTTTCATACAAAATAAACTGAGAAAGGGAGCCAGGAAGAGAAAGAAACAAGACAGGGACAGGAATAGGTGGGATGGGACAAGGCAAAAGAGTTCAAATTTCTAGGAAATGAGCAGAAGACTGTACCCACTGAAGCCATTCCTACACATCAAAGGAAAGTCAGAGCACACATACTCAGTTTAGCTAGTTTAGGAAACACTAGTATTGAAGGCTAAACAGCAGTGGCTTCATCGTGGGCTGTAAAAGTCTGCCAAAAAGCTCAGATACTTATTCAGGTGGCCAAAACCCATTTAAGGATTTGACTTTGGTCCTAGAGAATTAGATTTTCTCTCTGCCATTGCCACAGAATGTATTTGTAGTGACTGTTAACTCATTCCAACCAAACAAAAGCTAGTAGGTGGTAACTAATTGTGTTAATCATTTTCTGAGTGTGCAACTTGGCCCCCTGGCCTTTAATTTGAAGAAGTGCTAAGCAATCATGGCTGCAACAGTGAAGTCAATGTGAGTTGTGCTTTGAGCACATAACATATCATTAATGCTAAGTACTCTGAAATCAGGTGCTACATGACCCAAATTAAACATCCAAATTTGGTAAAAATCTTTTGACTATAATCTGAGTATTAGAAAAAGCCCAGGTTGATGAACTCAGGACATCTTTATCTTCTCCTTTCTCCTGCACTTTCTTATAACAGCAATTAATCTGGCTTCTGACCATTGTGTCTGGTGAGAACTAAAGAACACTTTAAGCTAATAGAGTCAGTCTGAAGATAGAAGTTGGAGCATAACCCCAACTACACATGGACTAGTCCTTTTCAAGATGTTAACTAAAATAACCTGCTCCTGCAAATATTGTTATAGAGCCACATTACCAAGAGCTCATCATATTACAATCCTTTGTCACTAAGATTCTTCCCCACTACATCTGTGCAACTGTTCCATCTTTCCTCTTTCTGTCGCTCTCCCTATTCAACATAATCTGAAAATGGCTTAATATAGTAGCCACCAAACTTTTTGGGTTGTGGGCTGGAATGACACAGTGTGGGTAAGAGGTGGGTGGGCAGGTGCTAGGACCCCACTGCTGACATAGCCCTCCACAGTGGCATGGGGAGAGCTCCTGGAGCATCACCAAATCCCCCACTGCCAAACATCACCAAAGCCCCATGTCCACAGGCCAGATCCAATGGCTCTGCAAGCTGTGTTTTGCCAACCCCTACCTTAACACACAGCTAAGATTCTTTTTAACATGTTGACACCTAAGATGAACTTGCCTACTTATTTGTGTCACAGCAAAGTACCTTGCTAGCTGTGACACACCCAGGTTCCATATACAGTCATGTGCACCTTTGAGACAAACTACTGGGGTGTTTTTATACTTTCAGGGGTGTCCTTCTCTGCATCTACTTCTTGACCACTGAGAACAGACTTAGATGTACCAAAAGCCAGCTCCTTGGCCTATAAGCCTTAGCTTGACCTGCTTCACCTAAGTCTTGCCAGCTCTCAGCAAAGGAGATTGTGCCAGAGAGAAGGATCACACCCTTGTCCATTTATGTGCTCAGAAAAGATAGATTTCCCACTCCTGCAGTCAAACGCTCTTAAATCACAGTTGTTATTGACCATAAGTATGTTATGAAAGATAGCACAAAGATTTATTGTAAAAACAAGAGCAAAAATAAGAAATCAGTAAATATATGCTGAGGTATAGACAGGGATATAAGAACAAAAAAAACAAAAGAAAGTATCAGAACAATAATCTGATTTTATCCTGCATCTTAAACCCAGGGAAGAACCTCCTTCTCACCAGCTAGCTGAGGAATCAAAGTGCCTTATGCCCAGGAAGTTTTGATAAACCCTTGTTCATCTCCTGGAAAGGCTTAAGTATGGTTTTTATGTGACCATCTACATACATTCTGCACAGTGCTCTTGGAGGATATGCGTACAACCATATAACTTCCTGTTCCCCAAGTGTGTAGGGAGTTACAAGACCAGAAAACTTTCCTGCTCTAATTATGACCAGAATATTTGCATCCTTTCAGACATATTCAAAACATCAAGTCTCTCACTTAATTATTCCACTATGGGAAATGGCTGCAGGTGATACTCATGCTAGGGTCTCTCCTTTTAAAAGGCAAACTCATCATTGTCTGGAGGATCTGGTTCACGGGCCTCAATTCAAGGGACTGTTTAACTGGCTATTTAGTATACCCCTCTCAGATGCTAATTTTCAGTGATTATTTCTCTTCAGCCATTTAAGCTTTAAACCTCTCCTAGGTGTGAAAGCAATTCATAGAATCTTACAAAATTAGGGCTGGAAGGGGCCTAAGGAGGTCATCTAGTCCAACCCCCTTCTCAAACAGGGCCATTTCCAACTAGATCATCTCAGCCAAGGCATTGTCTAGCAGGATCTTAAAAACTACCAAGGATGGAGATTCCACAACCCCTGTGGGTAACCTGTTACATTGCTTTACAACCTCATGAGGTTTCTTTTGGCCCAATCCTCCAATTTGTCTAGATCACCTTGGGTGCATCTACACAAGATGCTATATTGCTATAGTGACAAGCTCTGGTTACATAGCATTGGCAGGCATGGACTGTGATGTTGACACTATTGTGCAGTAGCAATGAGCTACTGCACAATAGGGTTTGAAATGACCCGTGCACTGCCAGTACTGTACGGGACTTGCTTTAGCAAGTACTAAATGACTGCATAGTAACAAAAGCTCAGTTGTGGGCACATATAGACATGTCCATCCTAGTCCTACCCTCCACCATATCTATTACTCCCCCAGCTTGGTGTCATCTGCAAACTTGCTGAGTGTGTGCTCTATGCCATCTTCCAGGTCGTTGATGAAGATATTGAACAAAACTGGGGCACAGAACTTGATACCGGCTGCCAACTAGACATTGAGCCATTGATTACTACCCTCTGAGCCCAAAGCTCCAGCCAGTTTTCTAGCCATCATATTTATTTAGTTTTCCTCAGTCCCGGGAAAAATCATGGAGCAGATACTCACAACATTCTTGCAGGACTGAGGTGAGGCTGACTGGTCTGTAGTTCCCTGGATCCTCCTTCTTCCCTTTCTTAAATATGGGCACTATGTTTGCCCCTTTTCCAATCATCCAGGACATCTCCTGATCACCATGAGTTTTCAAAGTATGGGCTGGATGAATGGATGGTTAGTGGCTCTGCAATCACATCAGCCAACTCCCTCAGCACCATCCAGCCCCATGGAGTTGTATATGTCCAGCTTTTCTAAAGAGTCCCTTACCTTTCTTTCACCACTGTTAGCTGCTCACCTACTCCCCAAACTGTGCTGCCAGGTGTCATAACCCAATGATTTTTAGTGCCTCGGCACATTGGAATTTTCCCACCACATGGAGCTTTCTTTGCACGGTGGATTTCTCAGCTGCAGAGAGAATTCCCCGGTGCAAAAAAGAGTTCCCGCCACACGTATGCATTTCTGCCCAAGTTGGAGGACTCCACAACCATCTCGTGGAGAACTCTGAGCGCGCTGTGGAGCCTAGTAAACTCTGCGTGTGTCTTGGAGGAGGACATAGAGGCCTGATCAGCTCTTAGCCACTCCCCGTCATAGTGTGAATTTGACGTATCCCCCGTGTGAAGCGCTCGTGGAGTCGTACATCGATGACTCATCTCGGTTTGGTGAGGTTCAGAAGAGATCTCATTTGTGTTTGTTTGTGTGCAACTGCAACTCAAGCAAGTTTCCTCCCTGCACTGTGACCATTGGCAGTGTAAGTAAAGCTTTCTTTGTAAAACCAATATGCTTCCATGCCTAACTCTACTCCGTCGTGGAAAAACCCCACCTGACGGTCTGGGCTACTGGCCATAGCCTCAGACCGACCCTTGGTCCCGACACCAGGTACAGTAGCCTGGGAGCTGACCTTGCCAGTGAAGACTGAGGTGAAAAAGGTATTGAGTACTTCAGCCTTTTCTGTATCCTCTGTCACTAGGTTGCCTCCCCCAATCAGTAAGAGACCCGCACTTTCCCTGATCTTCCTCTCATTACTGACATACTTGTAGAGACTCTTCTTGTTACCCTTCATGACCCTTGCTAAGTACAGCTCCAATAATGCTTTAGCCTTCCTGACTTCATCCCTGCATGCCCAAGCAAGACTCTTATACTCTTCCCTAGTTCGTCCAAGTTTCCACTTCTTATAAGCTTCCTTTTTGTGATTTAGTTTACTGAAGAGTTCCCTGCTAAGCCAAGCTGATTTTCTGCCATACTTGCTAGTCTTTCTGCCACATCAGGATGATTTCTTCCTGAACTCTCAGTAAGGCTTCTTTAAAGTACAGTCAGCTCTCCTGGACTCTACTCCCTGTTAGGCTGGCTCCCCAGGGGATCCTGCCCATGAGTTCCCTGAGCAAGTTGAAGTTTGCTTTTCTGAAGTCCAGGTTTCTCTGCTGCTCTCCATCCTTCCTTTCCTCAGGATCCTAAATTCAATCATCCAATGGCCAAGTTGCTATCAGCTACTACATTCCCCACCAATTCTTCCCTGTTTGTGAGCAGCAGGTCAAAAAGAGCACAGCTTCTAGTTGCTAGCTCCAGCGCTTTCACCAGAAATTTGTCTCCAGCACTCTCCAAAAATGTCCTGGATTGCCTGTACACTGCTGTATTGCCCTCCCAGCAGATGTCAAGGTGATTGAATCCCCCATGAGAACCAGGGCCTGTGATTGGGAAACTTCCACTAGCTGTTTGAAGAAAGCCTCATCCACCGCTTCCTCCTCATCTGGTGGTCTATAGCAGACCACAACCATGACATCACCATTATTGCTCTCCTGTCTGCCCCTAGCCCAGAGACTTTTGACAGGCTTGTCTCTGGTTTCATATGGCTCTTTTACATAAAGATCAACTCCTCCTCCTCTTCTCCTCTGCTTGTCCTTCCTGAACAGTTTATACCTGTCCATGACAGTGCTCCAGTCATGTGAGCTTCCACCAACTCTCTGTTATTCCAGTTACATTATAGTTCTGTGGCTATGCAAGGACTTCCAGTTCTTCCTGCTTGTTTCCCCGGCTCCATGCATTTGCATTCATGTACAGGCACCTGAGGTAACTAGTCTATTGCCCTGATATCTCAGGAAGAATGAGAACACTTCCCCTGTTGCCCCTTCCTGCTTGCTCTTCCTTCAGGTCACCCATATCCCCACTTGCCTCAGGGCTTTGGTCTCCATCCCCCCACGAACCGAGTTTACAGGCCTCCTCACCAGGTTAGCGAGCCTGTCTGTGTAGATGCTCTTTGTCATGTGGACCCTATCTCTTCCCAGCAATCCTTCTTTTTGGAACATCATCCTGTGGTCAAAGAAACTAAAGCCCTGTGGGTGGCATCACCTGTGCAGCCAGGCCTTGATCTGCAGGATATACCCACTCCTGCCTGGACCCTTTCCCTTGACTGGAAGGATTGAGGAGCACACACCAACTGCTGAAACTTCCTCAGCCTAACAAAGAGTTTTTGAACCTGAAAGCTTGCTTAATTTTTTTCCCCCAACTATTTAAGTTGGTCTAATAAAAAAATATCAGATTCACCCAAAGAACCTTGTCTGCCTCTTAACTTAAAGGTTACATTTAAAAAAAAAAAGTGAGGATGAATTTCTCCTTTAGTTTTAAAGTAAAAGCCTGGATCTATTAATGTCATTTTCTAAAGCAGTAATTGACTGTTGGCACCATTTCCTTAGACTCTTGTTGGTTTAATTGGCCTCACTTATTAAATGCATACAGTATTTTAAAAACAATGGCAGTCAATTTGGTATGTAACTGCCAGTTTCAATCCCATTCTTCAGACACATACATATAGCTTTCTGTCTATCAGGGGTAGTGGGTGTATAATGCAGATGAAAATTTACAGCTGATTTGGATCTTTGCCTTTTGTATCTTTTGGCTTGCAAACACAAAAAAAGTTGAGGCTTCCACTATCTCTTTCCTTTATGCTTTTGATTGATCATAAATGACCTATAGCATTTCTTCTGAAATGCAAGTTTCTCCCTTAAGCTCTTTTGTGTGTATGTCATGTTGTTTTCTAAACTAGTTAACAGCTCCATCTGTTTGACAATCTTCATTTTCAAACATCATACCATAAGAATTGCAGGAACAGTAAAAGGTCATTCAGGCCTTGCAGCTTTGTTTTCTGTATCTCTGAGAATTTTCTACCCTGCTTGTTACATTCCAGCTAGTCTCTTGGGCAATATATTTTAATAAGTCTTTAATGCAGAACTTAATTATCTACATCTGACAATCCAAGAGTCTAAGCAATACCTTTTTACACAGCTTGAGAGTGCTTCTAAGTATGGGGAGGGTCTTGGTTTTCTTAATTGCAATTTGTTTTCTTTGGGCTATACGCTGAACTTTAGTAACATGTTTAGAGGCAAATATTCTGCCGTTTGTGTTACTATTTTTTTCTTAAGTCATTGCATTGTATTCAAATGTATTCTTCCAAGAAGGCTAATAACTGTCTTCTACTCACTGGGGATACTCAGACCTTGAATAACTGGGCCAAAAACAGTCCCTGACCAAAAAGCTTAATGTGTACAATTACAGGGAGGTGCTTCTGTGTAGTACAGAGATATACTAGCCTGATGAGACAGAGTATTGCTGCCATCTCTATATTAAGATGAGATTACGTGAGCCAGCTCAGTATATTTATTATCCACATGTGAACCCCATACAGTTTGACTGTGTGTCCTGATTTCATCATCTAATCATATACATTTCACACTTAGCAAACAGTTTAATCTCAGACTACATGCCTTGAACATTGAACAGGAGATAAATTTTCTGATGGAATAACTCAATATATGTCAGTGAAGTTTTACCAACACTGAATTGGAACTGGTAATTTTAATGTACTAGACTAAACCAAATGTAATGGATTGCCCCAGTGATAAATCACCCATATTAAGTTTAAAATGGTGGCTTTTATATGATGTTTAAGCCCACAAGCTACAAAGCTTATGGTAAGTGCTTGATATCTAAAGTTCTGTCCATCCAAAACAATATAAAATCATGAGTTTTAGATATTTTTTTTTTTTACTTGTCTCTCATAGAGTTGGGACACGAGTGTGAAAAAGCACCCAAATATAGAAATAACTGTGTATTAAAGGCTAATTTAGCTTTATTTAAATAAAATGGCTGCATTCCGCACCTCTCATTTTAGTTATGCTAAAACCTGAGACATACAAAGGAAAGTGGCAGTAAGTTTTACATACTACAGTTCTTTCCTTAAAGCCCTTTTTACATGTAATAAAACTTTTTACCTGTGCATTCATGTGCTTTAGCTCTAGATAAGATTACAAAGTAGAGAACTGAGTCAAATCACTTGCATTTAAAGTTGGTTGTTCCAAGTGCCCTAGAACCAAAACCCCTATAACTGAAAAACATTACAATATGGTCCACTGAGAAAGAAGGTGGAGTAACTTTTAAATTGCTTTTTCCAGAAACTAATTTCTAAGGAAGGCTTCTGAGGATTTATAGTAATTATGTTTGAAATATTTACTTATGCTTGAGGACAATTCAGAATCTTATCTGATAAACCAACCACCCTCTGGCTCCAAACTTATACTTTAAAACAGGTTACACCGTCAGTGTATTTTACTGAGAAAACTGCAGTCATTCCATTCTTCTGATGCTGTCACACCAGAAATCAAGTCCTGGACTTCTGAATTCAATTATACTACTCATGTGTCTATAAAAATATTTTAAAAACCATGCATAACTGTTCATAAAATTAGAGACCTTTTGTTAAATAAAAAAGTATTTGAAAATTTTGAATTGGAAAGTTGGTAGTGTTACAATGATGTTGTAGCCATGATGGTACAGGAATTACAAGGACATTTTTTGTAACCTGAATTGGAAAATAAAAAGTTGTTCATTGGAAGGTTGCTAACTGACCCACTCAGCATTCCTGTTTTGAGAAGTGCATAGTGTAAATGAATGTTCCTGGGTCAGGAGTAAGATATGTGATAAACTTTTGTTCTAAGATAGTGAAATGATGGAATTGGCTGAAGAAGCAATGATCATTATATACCCTAGATCAGTGGTGCTCAAGCCATTGGCCCCATGGGTCAAATGAATGGCATGGTGCTGGTCCATGAATAAGATCAGTTCCTATGTGCCAGGATCAGACCCACATACCCAGATCCGTATGAGGCCTTAGGCTGGCCTCTGCACACTGAGATTGGGACCTGCATTGGTATCATACACCATGATCAGGCTCTGAGCCACCACTGCATGCTGGGATCAGGCTCTAGACCCAGTGCCACCGCCACCCAGGAACAAGAGCCTGATCTACTAGCAGGTAGGGCCCACAACTCCCATGGGTTTATAACTTTGGGTCAGCTGCAGGCCAAATAAGAATGTGCCAGGGGCCGGATCTGGCCAGTTGGCCAGGGACTGAGCATCCTTGACTTAGGTAAAAGGAATTGGTAAGAGATCTACTAAATTTCTGTTAGTCACAATATTGGTTACTATAACCGGGAACCCAAGCCCTGTTAGTAGAAAGCAGGGTGAACCTTTAAGGACAGAGTTTTCAGAGCACAGTCTACAAGCAGAGCAGTGGTTAAATGGTAGCCCTGCAGGCTGGTCAGCTGGCTGGGGGTATCACATGATTGGGAGAGAGCTCAGACCAGAGCTATAGAAGCCCTGGCTTGAGCTAGCTGGGTGATGGCCAGTCTTGGTGGCAGCAGAGTGTGGGGCTCCTGAATACCCAGAAGACTGAGACAAAAACAGCACTGCAGGCTGGGAACAGGACAAGGCAACTTGGAGAGAAAGAGATGCAGGGTAAGCAGGTATGCTGCCTCTATTATTTTTCTTCTTTGTTATATCCCAGAAGCTTAGTATTTATGTTGCAGTTTAAACAGGTGGTTTGGGTTGGGGCTGTAGGGGAGATTTTCAGAAGTCCCATTAATGCCCAAGGGGCACACAACCACTTTGAGCCCAGCCAGGGGCAGGCTCAAGATTTGAGTAGCTATTGAGTCCAGAGGGCAGAGAGAGAGAGTGCTAGGTGGCAGCCACATAGGGGCCAGGGGCCTGGTGCCAGAGAAGGCACAGCCACATATGGGCCTGGGGCCTGGAAGACAGGGGCCAGGGGCCAGATGCCTGGTGAAAACATGAGCTAAAGCCTCAAAGCCAGGTCTGATTCAGTGGGCCTAGGCTAGAGGGTCTAGCTAAAGTAAAAGGGAGGAAGCCAGGGAGGCCAAAGCCCCAACAGTCACAAGAGTAACATTTGCGAGGCATGGGATATAATGTAGGGTTGGTATGGAGCCATGCAATTAGCACTTAAGGAAGGAACTTCCCATCTCCAGGTCTTCTTTGAAACAAAGACCAGATCTGGGAAGCCCTGAGGCAACCTCCTCTTTGAGAACTAGAAGGAACATCAAGATATGGCAGGAAAGTGACGGGGAGACTGTTCCCAGCATGAGTCAGAATAAGGGGGACTCTGGTGTGCCTCCAGGGGTTTTCAACCACCCTGGGGATGGGACCCTGTTATAGTTGCATTATGGTAAAGATCTATGTAGTACATACTGGATTTGAAATAACAACACAAAAACCATGTAACAAAACTCAGATTTTGTTTGATTTCGGGTCTATATAGCCTGCAACGAGGGGTACCATTAAAATACAAACACTAATCTTTCCCTTTACCTTCACTCCTTTCCTATTCTTAGCTAACCTGCCTAAGATAAATTATCAGGCATGCCGTGTATATGTCAGAAGTATGATAAGTAAATTATAGGCTGCATGAGACCTTTTTACAAATAAGAAGCCTACTGGTAATTACAGTACCTAATATCTCTATTTTTATGGTACCCTAAATTATTGTTAAAAAAAGAAAGCCTTCCAGAAACCCAGTATTTTCTTATGAACAGTAGTCACACAATGAGTAGTTTGGGTCATTCAGTTTAGGATATATCTGTTGGGAGTCATTAGGAAGTCATGCTTTACAATGAAAGATCAGCTGTGCCATGACATTGTCTAATCCTAATAGTTCTGTATTGAGATCATTACTCTAGGAATGTAAATGCGAGAGTAGATATGTTTGAAATACTCATTAGAAGAAGACAGAAAGAAAGTCCTAGAGAAACTCACTGATATTCACTGATTTGTCCTATTCTCCTTTTGTTATCACAGCATGCACATGAACAGTGGCCATATATGTTGTACTGGTAAGTCTGACTACTTGAAGGATTAGCTCAGTTTGATGTCTAGCTGGGAATGCAATTAGGAAAATAGGACTATATGTTAAAGGGGCTATCAATGGATAATGGGAGAAGTGAGATGTAAAGAGTGTGCTCTGAAGTCTCAGTAAAGTGATACATTTTAAAGATAGAGAAAGTGTCAAATCTAGGATTAATCGACAGAAAAAGAAACCATGAACTTGGGCTTTCTATGTGTAATTGCTCTGAAAAGACAGAAAACATCTGTGGATTAAAGGTACCCAGATATTCTTAGAAAGAAACTATAAAAGATGTAAAACAGGAGTTCTTTATACAATGAAAAAACAGAGATTACCAATTTCTCTATAATGTTTGATAGGCATTGTTAATACTTACAGATCATACTTTTAAAGAATACACAAACAGGCCAACCCATGCTTCTTTGTAAATTGTGGAAAGCAATTTGTAGCCTCATCACCAATTTGTGTATAGTAGCTTAGAGGTTGTTTATTCAGTTCTGGTGTTAGTGAAAGACAAGGCATGTAAATATATATTAAAAACAATTTATGAAATGTATAAGGAATGATGTTTTATTGTGAGAGTCACTGAAGGAATGTCTCTTCTTTCCTGACAGCATTTTTCCTTTACAGGATGGAAAACTGCAAGAACAAATAGAAGCAACTAGAACAGGAATATTTGGAAAAATACCTCTCTTCTAAGTCATCCTGGGGTCAAATATGATGAAAGTTCACTATACTCCCCATCTGGTAGTTGTTTTTCTACATTGTAAAATTACCATCATTCACATTGACACAAATGGTCTTCAGTACAAATCGTCTTCTGTGTCAGTAATGAAAATGTGAAATATTCCAGGTCTACATATTAGTGCACCTTAAAAATTATACAATGAAAGATAGCAAGAATTCTTTCTGTTTCTCTCCCAGAGGCCTGATGAAGGATACTGTGATACTGGAAAGCTTGCTTATGTCTATCCGAACCATGCAGCTCGTTTAATAAAATATATCACCTACAAGCATTCTTGCCTTTTGCATATTTCTTGGACCATCACTGTAACATCACCTCACCTCACCTTTGAGCAGGGGGTTGGACTAGATGACCACCTGGAGTTCCTTCCAACTCTAATTTTCTATGCTTCTACCATAAAGAAAGATGAACAGTGTTTGCTTGCAATACTCATGACCCTAGCACTAACATATCCTATTAAAACCTACTTCTGTTGTCATTGAAATCAATAGCAAACTTTCATTTTTGGTTGAGCAGACTCACTCTATTAATATTAATATTATTAAAGTAGTTCTTTACCAAAACAACAGTCATTTAGCCTTGAGTTTTGTATCGATGGAATACTGATAGAACTGTTTGGAAATTATGTGGTGAATCAGTCTGTCTTATGATATGCCCCATATTGTATTTAAATGTTTTTCTACTTTGATTAATTTATTTTGTAGGACATTACAAGAGAACACTAGTGGTGTAGAAATGTTCAGCTACCGTGTTCTGAGCTGGCTACTTGTATTGAATGGGTATCATTAGGCCACATAGAAAGACATAAAGTTTCATTGTTGAAATGTGTAATAGTGTATAGTTTATATAGTAAATGTATAATACTTTACACTCGATGTGAAAAGCAAACAGGCAAGACAGATAGCATGAAAGCAGGTGCTCTTTTTGTCAGAGCTTAAAAATAATAACTATAGAGGTCATGAAATGCAGCCAGGTACAGTGAACTCTATCCTATTTCACCCACTAGAGGTGGCATTTTGTTTCTTCCTGATCCTTTATGTGGCTGGGGGGTTTTTTGGATGTCTACATACATGACATTGCCTCTCTCTGTCTCAGCTCCCATCTGGCTTGGGTGTCAGCCCTCTCCGTCTCAGCCTCCACCTGGCTCTGCTATCTGGGCCCCCGCTGGCCATTGCAGAACTCAAACACAAAGTGCTCTTCAGACATCCTCCTGTGGCCTCCACACAGCCCCTACAGCCACGGCTCAGTCCTTAGGTAACTTAAACACAGAATGCAAACACAAACTCACTCTCTAATGTTGGCTTGTACCATCAACTTGGCTCTCTATGCACTGCGAACTCCTGGCTAGGCTGCCAGCTTCTCAGGAGCCACTGCTGCAAGCAGGAACTCCTCTCCATCTGGGAAGCAGAGCCTAATTGACTCTGCTGGCTCAGGGATGAGTTTTAATTTCCCTCAGCAGCTCAGTTCCTCCCCTTTTCAGTTAAAAGGGCCCCTTAGCTTTCTTTTGGAGCCCAGATGTCCCTACCTTGTGTCAACTACCTGCCTGCTAATCTCTGTTTCAGTTTGCACAGCAGGTCTGTTTACTCACTTCTTGAACCATCTTGTGGTCTGAGCGACTGGCCAGTCCAATGCTCCTATGCTGCTTCCTCCATAGCTTCTTGACTCAGAGGTAAACATGATTCTTACTGTTGCAGCTCATGCTAGTGCTCCATGACTGGGCAAGCCTTAAGCATCCTAGCATGATTTTGGCATGTTAGATCTTCAAGGATACCCATCTCACTCTATGAAGTGATTGTTTTCCTTCTTGGTAGGGGGCCAGCTTTCAGAGGATGGGGTAGAAGGCCCTTACAGCCATGTATGTCACATAGTTTCATGACTGTAAC
>NW_005842330.1:24137-42506 GCF_000455745.1 Alligator sinensis | reverse complement strand
AGCTCAAACTCCTTGAGACTGAGGGGAACACAGACTCCAGGTCTCCCAAGTCACTAGGCTCTTTACAGAGGAGGCTTTTAGTGTACATTGAAGTGCATCTTCTCAGGGCTGGGACAGAAGTAACTACAGGTTTCTGTTTTAATGCTCTCTACATTCAGATTGACTGTACACTTGCTCTGTAATAATGTCATTTCTCCAGAATGCAAGGGGATAAGGATTTTTTCCTCTCTCTTTGATTAATTAAAAGCAAACAAACAATTTATCTCTAATAAATGAATGAGTACTCTTGGGGCTATCAGCTCTCCCAGCTGGCCATTAATCCCCAGGAAATGACCCAAGCCTTGATTATTATTACTAAAATATATTGCTAATGTAATTTAGAGCTTCCTCAAACAGATTTTTAAATATATTCTGATGCTCTGTGTCCACATAATTTATATAAAAAACCCAAGCCAAAATAATCATGGAACAGCATGATGTTCACTTTGCTTGTAAGATCTAGCCCTTCCACTATCTTACATCTGTCTTGTCTATTTGGACTCTAAGCCCTTCAAGATGGGGACTGTTTCTCATTCCTTGTTGATGCAGTGATTGGCCCCATTCTGGGGAGTTGGCTCCTAGACACTACTGTAATAAACATGAAAAAAAAAAATGCTGGGCAACATTAAGCGTATAAGTTCTAGATAAGCATATGGTGTATATCAGTTCATATAAATAGATGTCATACTTATGTGTAATATCTCATATGTAATGCCTCAAGTTGAGTTTAATATTGCCATTTGACAAAAGAATTTCAGGTGGAGTAGTGGACTGCCAAATGGGTATAGCAACATGGGAAGAAATACAGGAATGGATATAGTTGATGCAAAAGAATATTGAGGTAGCAGAGCAAAAGGCTGATGAAGTGATAAACAGTATCCAAAAAACTGGAGACCTAGGTAAATATGGCAGTCACAATGGTTAGAATGAAATGAGTTGAAAGGAAGAGGAATTACAACAGCTTACAGTTGGAAATAAGGCCCACTTTCATAATGTGAGGTTGTATGACAAATGAAACAAACTACCTAAGGAAATGATCGATTCTCTAGTTTTTGATGCCTTCGGGCTGAGACTGGGTGCCTTCTAGAAGACATGGTTTAGTCAGATCTGCTTTGCGCTCAACATAGGTATAAATAGGTAGAATTATTAGGCTGTAATATAAGAATCTGAGAGAGACCTAATGTCCTCCTGGCCTTAGAATCTCTGAAATAAATCACTGGAGGATACTATGTTATATGAGGTGAAAACATGGACAGCGGATGGGTGAGGCTCATGCTTTGGAAGCAACATTTAGATGAGGAGGAAGTGTGCCAACCTTGCAGCCCCATAGGAAGGTGGCATGGGAAGCAAGGGGGAGCTCCTACTTTTATATAGAAAATCATAGCGGTTAGGGTCACAAGCCTAAGGGGAGGGAACAGGTAAAAGGTAAAGAAATATCAACACTGTGGTAATGTATACTCAGCACCTTAATTTCCTCCCACACCTCTAGAAGAATCCCCAAAACAAGCCTTTAGTTCCTGGAGCACTCAAACAGCAGCCTGCAGCTGCCTCCAAGTCTGAGTGCAGCTCCTTCAGCCCACAGTCCTGGCTGACCGAGCCAGTGAGATCTCTAGCTCCTCTGCGCACTCCTTTGTGCAGAGCTAGCCAGGTCCCATGTGCAGCTGCTCTCTCTGCCCCTTACCACAGCCTCAAGCTTCTTCTTCCCTTGCCCTCCAGCCCCTGGGGGTTTCTGGGAGATTCAGTCTGCCTCTTGGTCCCACCTCCTGTTATACCCGTTACATTCACATTACTAGGGACTTACCAAACTCAAGGCAGCTGCTGGCCGATTTCATGGTGAAAGCACAGACCCAGCAACCATTTCTGTGAGCAGAGTTCAGTGTCCCCCCCCATGCCTCTGATTGGCTGAGTGCCCCCAGTGGCCCTGCCCCTTGCCACTGATCAGCTGTAAGGTCTGTCCATCATACAGCCTTCTGCCTCTCATCACTGATTGGTGGACAGGGGCAGTGCTATATGACATACAGCTCTCACAGCCAATCAGCAGTGAGGAGTGGGGCAGCAGCCATGTTGGGCTGCCCATTGTATAAGTAGCCCCTCCTCCACACTTCCACCCTGGCAAGCTGCACAGCTGGGCTGCAACATGGGGAGGACTTTATTTTCAGTAAGTTTTCTTTTTTTCGTCCACAGATTTAATGGATTTAGTGGGGATTGCCCATTTTCATAGATTTCAGTAGCTCCCTACACATTACACAAGGAAGCCAAAGAAAGAGGGTCTGATGCAGTTTAGAATGATGAAGGCAAGAGTTTTAGCTTAAGGCCTGCAGAAAAAAATAGTTTTACAGACTTGTATAGGAAAATACCGCAAGGAAGGGAATGATAAAAGAATATAAATGATAGCATATAAGAACTATTGAGGAGTGCTCTCTGTTGGGAAAAAACAGAAGAGTAAAAAATTGCCCCAAAGTTGCAAATTTACTTTTCAGTAAGTGGATAGAAATGTCAATAGTGAGGGAGCATGGGAAAGAAGACCTGATCTGTTTAACTGGTTAGCTAAAAATCACTAGCCTTTTGTAGCAGATCCCTTGTTACAGCATTAACACAAGTGCCATTCCACTGATGATCAGACAGTGGGCTGCCAATTCAAATAAGGCACTTGCCAGTCTTTTAGGATCTCAAGTTCATACTAAGTGAAAGAGAAATGTTGCTTCACCTAGTGTGTCCTTTAGTATATTGTTTATTGTAACTTTGTACAGCCAGCATTGGCATATTGGATGTCCCCAACTCAGGAATCTCACATTAAGCCAGTTTGCAGTCATGTCTAGTGAGTTTTAGAACTACTCTCATACACACATATATTTTCTTTATTTGGAAACTAAACCATACACTTTAATTAGTCAGGCATTTTGTTTCCTTTCAGAGGACAGGGCATGTGACAGTATTACTCAGACAACCATTTCACTGTAGTGAACACACATTTCTGGGTGAGATGATTACTTGCATCAATACATAATTTCTTTTCCACTCAGTACCCAAACTTCAACAAAAAGAGTAAGCAGAGTTGCTGTTCGTTTCTGCTCAGTTGGACTAGCCAATATAATTGGCACTACTGACTACACTTGAAAAAAGGTCATGGCCTTTTCTGTAATGAAGACATCCTTCCAACCAGAAAAGATTTCCATAGGAGAAAACAAGTCATATTTGACATCTGAAAACATCATTTTGAAACTAGTTGACAAACAGCCAAGTTGCAGTCATAGTGCTTATTTGTGGCAAATGCTAGTTCAACTGACTAGTAGGAATTTTTTCTAAGACATGCAATTGTGAGTTAAATTTCTTGATTCTTATTTTATCTATCATAGATATATATCTCTCACACAAATACACATTACTATGTTGCTCAGCAGTTAGTCTTTTGGTTGCTTAAAAACCAATGCAAGTCATCCCTGTTTACAACTGGATAATCTATGGTAGTGTTAGTTAATCATTTGTTATTTTACTTTAGACAATTAAAGAAAAGATACAATTAGGTATCCTCAGTGTTTGCAGCAGTCAACATTTTCCACAGAAAATGTAAGCTAGTGAAAGATTACAGTGCCAGATCCTGAGAAATATATTCTGAGACAAAACTGGCAATTTTAGCAATATAGCCACTGTGTGCTTAGTAGGGCTGTGTGCTTAGTAGTGCTGAATCAGGCCAAATCTCCAAGTCTGAATTGAATCAGGAGACCCCTTAAAAGGTCAAATTGAATTGAAAGCCTCCGAATCAATTCGGGAAAGATTCAGCACCGATATGGAGATTTGGCCATAGACTAAACAGGCAGCAGTCCTTACCACGCTGGACAGGACACAGCTGCCTCCAGCTGGTAAGTCTGTTGTGGTGGGTGGAGTGGGGAGGGAAGGGAAGGGAAGGGAAGGGGCATAGCAGGGGCAGATCAATGCCCCCACAGTGAGGGAGGAATTGAGGCTGGGGCTGGGACTTGGGCTGGGGCAAGGTTGTGGGAGCAGTGGTGAGACCCACTGGACAAGTCACCACATGAGCAGCTCCCAGACCAGTGGCATGCAGCAGTGCGTGCAGCCCCACCCACTCCCTGAGCAGTGCTTGCCCCAGCCCGGGTCCCAGCCCCAGCCCCAATCCTTCCTTCACTCTGGGTGCATTGATCTGCACCCCTCTCCACATCCCTCCCCTCTCCACTGTGCCCACCACAACATACTTACCAGCTAGAGGCAGCTGTATTTTGTCCAGCGCGGTAAGGACTGCTACCTGTTTAGTCTATGGCTGAATCTCCAAATTGGGGCTGAATCTTTGGATCTGATTCAGCTGAATCGAATAGGGACAGTGATTCAAATCACTGAATTGAATCACTGTCCCTTTGAATCAGCCGAATCTGAATCCAAATGGAATACTTGCTGCTTTGCACAGGCCTAGTGGTAGATCTCAATAAACCTATCCCTTAATTTCTCCACCCTCTCTGGGAGGAGAGGGAGAGGAATGGGGCAGGAGACCAAGGTATCTTTTATCAACTTACCAGGGGTTGCCAGCTTTTAGACTATAGCATTCTCAGGGAACCTGGAATGCTGTGATCCACTAAAGGATGTGGAGCAGCCCCACCAGAAACAGGCTTTTCTTCCACAAAAATATTTTTATTATGTATGTGTTGTCTGAGCTTTGAATAAGTTTGAGTAAGGCTAAATCCATACAAAATCATTTTTACAACTCATGCTATTTTATTTTATTTCTGTTTCCATGTTCTTCTCCATTCAGTTTTCAGTGAGGCCAGTGGTAGGGGAATGCTCTCACTTTATATTAAGCCACTATTGATTTATTCTGCTTGCCATTACTATGACTCAGGAAGAAGTAAAACAGAAATGGAGTAAATGGAAAAGAAGGGTTTGTGAAACTTATCAAATGAATCTGACACTCCTATTGATGTCTCACTGGAGTTGATAGGAGATTTCTGAGAATAAAGTGAGCAAGATTTGACACAGTGTTATCTCCATTACGTTTTTATTGATTCTTGAAAAGCGATGTAATGAGGCATTGTTAGATAAATGGATTACATAAATTACATATAGATTGGACTAAAAGATAGTAAACAGAAGTGCAAACAATTTTGAAAAAAAATTATAACAATGTAAGTTTGTAAAAGAAAGGGAGGAACACAGTAGACAGAAGAGGAGAAAGGAGGCAAAAAAAAAAAGTTATCAAGAATGAATGGTTCTTGTCTTAACATAATCTTATGTGATGGTTTTATTAGTTGCTGATGGAAACCATTTGCTCCAACACTATACCATCTCAGCTTCTTCTGTTCTTAACACAAACAGGCCCAAAGCAAAACTTTGGATCAATAGGCTCAGCCTTGCGGCACTGGTCAGCTTAAGCAAAAATCCCCTTTGTTTGGGTTTTTTTAATTATTCACCCCTATGTGGTGTTGGTGTCCTTTCCTTATTTCAGTTGGGATTGCTGATTTTTGTGCTCTGGAATCTTCCTCCTTGCTAGTTCTTAGTAACCAGGAACAGGTTGATCCTGCCCCTAGTATTGTTTGCTGTTTGCTTGGTCCTGTGTGGGTAAAGCATTGGACTTTGGGAAGTTTTGTCTCTGACATTTAATTCAAAAGTAAAAAAATAATTCATGAGTTCAAATATATTTGCTAATTCTTTCACAAATGGTTGCTTTTGAATACTCTGTAGACATCATGACAAGTACTAAATATTGCTCCGTTGTGAAAAAAGGGGGAATCCTGTTTATGGAAGAGGAATACTCCAAAAATGGATATGATTCATGTGAATATAAAGAATTTAGGTGAAGGCATTTGAAACTTAGATAATCTGGTTATTGAAACCATCAGCCTTAAAGCCCAGTTCTGATCTCTGTTACAAATGCCTCCTAACTCTATATAAATAACAAGAAAAGGCTGAATAAGGCATGATATGAAAATTAACTTACATTTGAGAGACATGAGAGATTAAAGGACTGTGTGGCTGTCATCTTGGAGGAAGGGACTGACTTCTCTTTGGAAGTATTTATTAAAGTAAATTCTAATATAATAAAAGCCTTACCACTTCTGTCTGTCTGCCTGTAATATTCTGGGGCCAACTGCACATGCATGGCCTGGAGTCTCAGGACAGACACATGTACAGGTGGAGGTGGAAGTGAGGTTGGAGGCAGGTAGGGCCAGGCTGTGCTCCCCACTGAGGGGACCGGCCATGCAAAGGCACGGCCTATGACTGTAGGGTGGGTGGGGCATGGCACGTGGCCATCTGGTGGGGCAGGGCATGCCACCACAACGTGCCATGAGGGGTGAGGGCATGAGGTGTACACCCTGCTCTGTGGCCACATACTGCAGCCAGCCAGTGCTGCCCTGGTCCCCCTGCCCGCATTGGGTGGGGAGGTGGCGTGCATAGCTATATGGTGCTGCAAGGGGAGCAGATAGGGGGATGTAGGCAGTGCCCGCTGGCTGCAGCACATGACTGTGGGGTGGGCATGCCCTCCTGTGCAGACCCCTAGAGCCATGCCCCCCCCCCCAACAGGGAGTGCCTGGGAGTTGTATGCAGCCGGATGCGGAGCGGTAGCAGTGTGGGGCAGTTGGTGGTGGTGCTTTGTCCCCACTGCCCACCCATTATTCTGGACAGGGACTTTGCTAGTATTAGTAATAATTTAACAGATGGGCTATGGAAATAAGAATATGCATATTTGCTGCAGTGTATCATTAATTATCATTTCCTTTCCTCCTTTCTTGTCTCCTCCTACATACAGAAATATCCCCAAAGCTCACCTATGCTTTGCAAACAAAAATGATAGGTTTAAAACAAATTTCACATATTAGGTTAAGACCTCTCCCTATTGAAGTCAATAAGACCTTTGCTATTGCCTCAATGGGGCCAGGATTTCATGTTCTCCATAAGCACCAGCTTCGACAGAGGTTTTCAACTGCATGTCTGCGTAGTCAATTTTACTGGACACAGTTATCCTGTTAAAGTTGTGTTTTTATTCCATAATTTGATCATGTCTTCCCTGCAGAGACCAGACTCTCAGTTCTGTGTTGCACGAACCATTCCCTTTCAATTCATTCAGGTCTGGTGGTGTTTTCAATCCAAGCTAGCTGGCTTGGCTGGAGCATGGGATTCATCACACATTCTGCTTTCACTGAGGCTGGTCAGTTGCTCATTCAAATATGAAGATGCAGGCTAACTTCCTTGTGTGATGAGAGTCTTCTAGTGACTCCCCATAATCCCCGCCCCTGCCAAATAATTCCTCTGAGCCCACAAAAACAGATAAAGTCTTCCACAATTCACTGAGAAAAATCCAGGACCTCAGTTTACTGCAGCACAAAGCCATGGGATATGCCACCAAAGCCTTATTGATACCGGTGGTAGGTGATAGACAAGAGAGTGCAGTGCCAGTGATGACCTAGGAAATAAGGAATGGCTTTGAAGCAGGTTAATGAAAGGACTCTGTGTACCACCTGCAGCAGTATATATCTTAAGAGCATTTTCTCTCCCCTAGCTTGTTCACTAGAACATCCATCTGTATTTGCTATAGATAAATATACTTCTTTACAGAGTAGAAAAGAGCTTGTAACTCCTTTGAAGAGTTAAGCCAGCATGACAGTAGCAATATTTTTATATCAATGTAATTATGCCTCCAACTTGCCTGCATAGACAAGACAAGATATTCACACCATAAGATGTAGTTTTTGTTTTGCCCCTTAGGATTTTAGAGTTTGGGAGAAAGGATTTGTATATATGTTCTTTTGTTTCTATCTTCTAGCTTATTACCTGGATAAAATCTGTCAAAGTAACACATTCCCCCTATGTGAAAAAGATGCTAATGACAATCTAAATGTATTTCGTAGTTTCATAGTTGGTAGGGTCGGAAGGGACCTGAGCAGATCATCAAGTCCAACCCCCTGCTGTGGCAGGAAAGAGTACTGGGGTCAAACAACCCTGGCTAGGTGACTGTCTAGCCTCTTTTTGAAGACTCCCAGGGTAGGAGCGAGCACCACTTTCCTTGGAAGTTGGTTCCAGATCCTAGCTGCCCTGACTGTGAAGTAGCGCCTCCTGATGTCTAGCCTGAATCTACTCCCAGTCAACTCATGGCTGTTATTCCTTGTTACTCCTGGAAGGGCTCAGGGGAACAGGGACTCTCCCATTGCCTGCTGGTCCCCCTTGGACAGTTTGTAGATGGCCACCAGATCCCCTCTCAGTCTTCTCTTGTGGAGACTGAACAGGTTCAGGTCTCATAGCCTCTGCTCGTAAGGTCTGCCCTGCTGCCCCCTGATCATGCGAGTGGTCCTCCTCTGGACCCTCTAGATGCTGTCCACATCCCTCCTGAAGTGTGGCGCCCAGAACTGGATAGAGTACTTCAACTGCGGCCTGACCAGTGTCGCATAGAGGGGGAGGATCACTTCTTGGACCTGCTCGTGATGCATCTGTGGATGCATGACTAGGTGTGGTTAGCCTTCCAACCTTTCTCCAACTGCCTGTCCATTTGTACTGTTAAAATTCCCCTGCCTTACAGTCATAATACTAAATTAGTGCCCACTCCACAATCCCTGACTTTACTTTCTTACTTTTAATTTCACTGTAGTGATTACTTTGGTCACTGGCTGTTTTACATGATAGAAGCCTATTGCCTGTCTGTCTCAGGAGACAATAGATTTGTGCCAAGTGAAGCATCAGCTCGTTGACCATCTGCAAATGTTGCCATAGAGCCCAATTCTTAAATGACAGTCCCTTCTGCACTTAACAGTCCTGAATGTGGTGCAGAATTCTTCCAGACATTTCTTCTTTCCTCTGTTTTGGGCTCTTCTTTCCTCAAAAGCCTTTATTCCATGCTTAATGAAATGTTTCCAAGTGCTTTGATCTGAGCAATCCCCTCCAGTTGTTTGTCTCAGTGTTCTTTGTCTTCATGTTGACATGTTCCATGTTTCAGATTAATAGTAATGCTACTACTAGTTTATTATGTTAGTTTATTTTATGATTATTAGTTGATACAATGAAGAGAGGGTCTTGTTTTAAGGATAATGATGATTGCTTATGGGACTAATGGGATTTTCAATGGAACCTTAGAAAGTTTAGTTCTAGATTCTAGCCTAAAGGTTTAGACACTTCATGGCTGCTGTATATTCTTAAATCCCAAATTTGGATCAGGTGCCACTTAAGCCTAGAGGTGCCTACATTTGTCCCATACACTTCCCAGGTGCTTTTAAAGCAAATATGAAAATGTCCATAAAGTTATTGGGTGAATTCTACCTAGTTTCCAAGAACTTTGGGTCAGTTGTTTTATGAATATTCATATTTCTTACCTGTTGACTGGCATAAATTTTCTCTGTGACTTTCCCACAGATGGTGTTGCTTGATTGGTGCAACTGCTTCCCTCTTCCTCCAGCTAGCAATTGGGGATATGATATACCCAGTCAGTGATCTCAATACACAAGAAGCATTAACAGTCATGAGTTTAAAACTATTAAGGAAATGAATGCAAATGTAAAACCATTTTACAGAGATTAGAATTTAAAACAGCAAATTGGAAAGAACGGATTGAATTGTGATTACTGATCAGAAATCCAATTACTGAAATATGTGTTTCAATACCAGTACCCCAGTTTGAAAATCTGTCCTCCTATGATCTAATGCAAACATAAAATCAAATTATGATATCCTATTTTCTTAAAACTTTTTTTTTAATTCCTCACACACAATGTTATGGATAATTACCCCTATTTTATTTAACTAAATTTGAAATATATTACAGTTGTTATTTTGTCAATATTCTTTTATGCTCACAGAAGACGGGGTCAAGAAATGGAATGAAAGGAAAGCAGCTAATATTCCTCTTGGACACAAACAGGTCTATAGAAGGATGCCCAATTAATTCCTGCTCGGACTGACCCACTAATGATTTAACGGTGCTCAGATCCAAAAACTACCAATGTTTAAAGAAAGTCTCCCACAGATTGGTTAGCTTTGGCTCAGGCCCTGCCATAGTAAAGATCAAACAGTGCAACATACCTTTGATGAAAAGGATTGTAGTAAAGGCAAAAATGTGTAGTTAGTTTGCATCTTAAATCATGGTTAATTACATTCAATCTATGTGTTGTTTTGCTTTGAATACAAAGACTAGTTGCTTTACCTTTGCGTGTCACAGGAAAAATTGTGACTTGTCTTGTTTCTAACTGTAGTAGAGCCTCAGTGAAATGGAGGAAGTGATTTGTGGAACTGAGTAATTGCTCTGAGTAAAATGCTCTGGCTACCAAAATGCCTGGATCTTATGATAGATTGGAGTACTCAAGAGAATGGTTTTCTTATCTGTAATAATTTAGCATCAGGGTACTGTTTTCTTCCTTTTCTTGTATATATAGTGTGATTTCTGTTCCTTTGCTCTAGATGCTTTCTAAATACTGCTCTAAATGCTTTCTTTTATGATGCTCAGTAGGAATATTACTTGTAAACAGTGTAGAAAGGAATAGACGATGTAATTAGGTTTCCCTTTAAAGAAAGAGGCACAAGAGGGGTATACAGGATCTCTAGTCTTTTCATAATACTTATAACAAAACCAAATGGTCCAAGTCCAAGAAGTAATTAATACAGAACCCCAACCCCCCCACCCCATAAAAAAACCCCCAAACCAACCCAACCCAAATCACTTCTCCTACCACACCTGAGAAGTATTTGGGTTTAATTCAGAATTCTTTAAGAAGTTCAGGATTTCCTTCTCCACCCAGCTTCTCCTATGAATTGTGGAGGGAGTTATTCTGTCTGCCTGTCTTTCTTTCTTTGCCTCCTCCTTCCTCAGGTAACTGTTCTGTTGATTTCAGAGAGCTGTAAATTAGTTGTTTTATAAATGCTGAGTAGTGTGAATTTTCTCTGTGACTCTTTAGCTGTCCACACAGCTAAGCAAAAACTTCTCTACAAAAGCATGCCCCTCTCTCCTGACCAAGCTTTCTGAGTTCCGAAACATCTCCCAGTTACTCCATTTTCTTTCAAGGTTTGTGTCTTCTAAAATCCAATGTTTTTTTCCACTCCTTAATGATTTCCATCCTCCAGACCTAAGCATTTTCAAATAAGCATGGCTGACTCAGCTTTTGCTGGACTTCAGCCAGTTCATTCTTCCATGGCACTGTCCTTACAATGGAGGATAGAAAGCCATCCATTTGATAAACCTGCATTTTTCCTGGTTCATGATTTTCTCACCTCTCACAGTCCTGAAAATAAAGGGTGAGTTCCACATTCACTAAGGCATTCCCTATCATCATCTTATGTCTTGGCACCACAAGTATATAGATTTTTCTATTCTTAGGCACTTTACATGGCCCACTTTGTAGACCTGGCAGGGTCTTTTACAGTGCACATTTCCTCCACAACAACAAACCAACAGCAGACCAACAGCTGTTCCACAATCTGTGTTTTACTGCAGCCACTTACATCTGGATTACTGGAATCAGTCCATTTCTACATATTGCCTTTTGGCTTTCTGAGTCTTGTCAAAGATAAGACAACTGTCAAAGAAAATTTACATATTTCTAGATCAACTAATCTTTCTGCACCAATGGGAGGGTGTTCAGTAATGTACTGGTATGCATTGCTGAGAACACCCTCCCATTGCTGCAGAAAGATTGGTTGACCTAGAGATGTGCATATGATAGTTTCATAGTTTCATAGTTTTAGGGTCGGAAGGGACCTAATAGATCTTCTAGCCCGACCCCCCGCCAGGGCGGGAGAACAACCCAAAAACACAAACAAAACCACTCACCCTAAAAACAAAAACGGGACTCAAATGAGTCCAGCCAGGTAAGTATCCAGCCTCTTCTTAAAGATCCCCAGGGTAGGGGCCAGCACCACCTCCCTTGGAAGTTGGTTCCAGCTCCTAGCCGCCCTAACTGTGAAGTAGTTTTTTCGGATGTCCAATCTGTACCTCCTCTCCATCAACTTGTGCCCATTACTCCTTGTTATGCCAGCGGGGGCTAGGGGAAACAGCGTCTCCCCCAAACCCTTCTGGTTCCCCCTAGTGAGTTTATAGACGGTCACCAGGTCCCCCCTCAGCCTTCTCTTGTGGAGGCTGAATAGGTTCAAGTCCCGCAGTCTCTCACTGTAGGGTCTGCCCTGTTGTCCCCGGATCATGCGGGTGGCCCTCCTCTGGACCCTCTCCATGTTGTCCACATCCCTCCTGAAATGGGGCGCACAGAACTGGACACAATACTCCAGCTGCGGCCTGACCAGCGTCGCATAGAGGGGGAGGATCACCTCCCTGGCTCTACTCGAGATGCACCTGTGGATGCACGACAAGGTCCGGTTAGCCCTGCCAACCATGACCTCGCATTGTCGGCCCATGTTCATCTTGGAGTCAATAATGACACCAAGATCCCTTTCCGCCTCCGTGCTCTCAAGTAGGGAGTTCCCCATCGTATAAGTGTGCTGCTGGTTCCTACTACCCAAGTGCAGCACCCTGCACTTGTCCGTATTGAAACGCATCCTGTTCCTGTCTGCCCACCCCTGTAACCTATCCAGATCCTTCTGCAATCTCTCTCTCCCTGCTAGCGTGCTCACCTCCCCCCAAATTTTGGTGTCATCAGCGAATTTAAACAGGTTGCTCTCCACCCCAACATCAAGATCGCTGATGAAGACATTGAACAGCGCAGGGCCCAGGACCGAGCCCTGAGGGACTCCACTACCCACCTCCCCCCAAGTCGAGTATGATCCATCCACCACCACCCTCTGAGTGCGACCCTTCAGCCAATCTGCAATCCATCTGACCGTGTAGGCATCTATGCCACAGTCGCCTAGTTTACTAATTAGGATGGGGTGAGAGACGGTGTCAAAGGCCTTGCTGAAGTCCAGAAAGACTACATCCACCGCGACACCTGCATCCATGGCCTTTGTGACCTGATCATAAAAGGCAATCAGGTTGGTCTGACATGATCTCCCCCTAATAAATCCATGCTGATTGCCCCTGAGCATCATCTCGGATGCCGGCCCATCACAAATGTGCTCCTTGATGATCTTCTCAAAGAGTTTCCCCAGGATTGAGGTAAGACTGACGGGCCTATAGTTGCCCGGGTCCTCCCTTTTCCCTTTCTTGAAGATGGGGACCACATTAGCTACCTTCCAATCGTCTGGCACCTGGCCCAAGCACCACGATCGCTCGTAGAGCCGTGCCAGGGGCCCTGCAATAACCCCAGCCAGCTCCCTCAGCACCCTGGGGTGGAGAGCATCCGGACCCGCTGACTTGAACGCGTCCAGCCCTTCCAGAAGCTCTCTAACCCGGTCCTCCCCAACCTGAGGTCTGAAGGCAATCCCCTCGCGTCCGGCTTCTATCACAGCAGGGAAGTCCCGGTCCCTGCACAAGAAAACGGAGGTGAAGAATTGGTTAAAGAGGTCCGCTTTATCCTCTGACGCAACCACCAGATTGCCCAGCATATCCTGCAGGGGCCCCACATTACCCAGCGCCTTCTTCATCCTCCCAATCTATTTGAAAAAGGACTTTTTGTTATCCTTAATCCTGGACGCTAATCCGAGCTCTATATCCACCTTGGCCTTCCTAACAGCCCGCCTGCAGGCCCGAGCAGAGGATGATGATGATATGATGCCATCGAAGTTGGTGAGGAAACTATGACCAACAAGCTCCAAGCACAATTTCTTAAAATCTGGAACACTGAGGAAATACCCACTGACCTAAGGAATGCCAGTATTGTCACCATTTTTAAAAAGGAACATAACTATGACTCTGGAAACTATCAAGATATCTCCCTCCTTTCCATTGCTGGGAAGATCCGCACTCGAATTCTGCTGAACTGACTGCTCCCTCTCACTGTGGAAATCCTTCCTGAGTCTCAGTGTGGCTTGAGATCATCAAGAGGCACTATGGACATGATTTTTGTGACCTGGGAGATCCAAGATATATACCAAGAACAACACCAGGAACTGTATATGGCTTTTATCAATTTAACCAAAGCCTTCGGCTCTCTTAACTGTGAGGCTCTATGGAAATCTTATCAAAGTATGGTTGCTCAGGGAAATTTATCACTGCCCTAAGACTCCTTCATAACCATGTGACTGCCTCCATCCTATGCAGTGGCTCTTCTATAGAGCCCTTTGCCATTTGAACTGGCATCAAGACAGGCTGTGTGATTGTACCTATTCTGCTTTGCATCTTTCTTGTGGTCGTCAAGATGCTCATCCATAATAGTCTGCCACATGGCATTGGTATCAAGTACTGGGTGGATGGAAACCTTTGCAATCTCTCCTGCCTCTGTGTCAAAATTACTTAAGCCTCAATTGTGGAACTTCAGTACGCTGATGATTGTGCTGTCATTGCACATACTGAGGAGGATCTACCAACAGCCCTTAACTGTTTCCCTCAGGCATACCTGTGCCTGGGACTGACCCTTAACATCAGAAAAACAAAGGTGCTTCACCAGCCTGCTCCAGGCCACTTAAGTCCCCTGGCAAAGATCCTCATTGATGGACAGGAGCTGGAGAATGTTGAACACTTTGCATACCTCGGCCATCTCTCAAAGAAAGTCAACATCAATGAGGAAATCCATTATATGATTCGATGTGCCAGCTCTGCCTTTGGAAGACTGGACAATCATGTGTTCACTGATCACAACATCAGGACTAAAACAAAGCTCCTACTATATAAGGCTGTAATGACCCCAACACTTTTGTATGCCTGTGAAGCATACAGGAACCACCTGAAAATCTCAGAACACTTTCACAAGCACTACCTGCAGAAGATCTTTGGCATAAAGTGAGAGGTTCACAGCACAAAAGCCAGCTTCCTCACCAAAGCTAGCACCACTGGTATGGAAGCATTGATCATTCAACATCAGCTGTGGTGGACAGGGCATTGGGTGTGCATGCCTGAAGTAGGTTTACCAAAACATACCAAAACAACTGCTATACTCCCAACTCAGCCAAGGACAAAGAACACATGGGGACCACCGGAAATATTGCTTGTTGGTCCAAGACACCCTCAAGATGAACATTAAGAAATGTGGTATTGACATCACAAATTGGGAAAAACTAGCCTGGGACAATGCTACATGATGCGACACGTTGCAAGAGAAGATATATTTTACTTTGAGTAAAACTGTCTTACCTTGGAAGAGAAAAGTGACAGAAGTGGAAGGAGAAGAAGCAAGACTAAGAAACCCATGGTCTGACCGTCCCTTTAACCACCACTTGTAGTGTGTAACAGAGAGTCTGCAGCTCTAGGGTCAGCCTTTTTAGCCACCAACAGACTAATCTACAACTCTTCATTTAACTTGTGGGAGTGATCATCCTCAACTGTGAGGGATTGCTTACGATGTTCAGCAATGGCTGTGCATGTTCTGATGTCCTCATTAAGTGTGTTAAGCTGTGTGCCACATGTCCAAGTGTATAGACATTAGTGATTTTTTGAAATGGTACTTCTGTAGCTAGAATTTTTTATTTTTTTTTTTCCTTTCAGGCAGTTGATAGTTGCATTGTGACCATATAGTGGATGTCTGGTTTCTGCAACCTGTTGCGATCCTTCCATTTTGCTTCTGACCATTTTATGTCTACTGGAACAATTGCAACACACAAGCTGTTCCTAATTGTTGGTTTTGAACATCCTGTAATATAAGGGCAGCTGTCATTCATTCATCACAGGATCCAGGTTTTTTGTGTAAGGCAATTTTTACATTTGGCTGCTGAATAGCTAAGTATGAGTGAATAGCAAAGTGCAAGTGTAATACCTGTTTAGTGTTGCTGAGTTGGCTCCTCACTTTCAGTGATACTTACTCCATGAGTAGTTGTTCTGGGCAGTTATTTTGCCTTTTTTTCTTTTCTGCATGTGCACTGAAGGAGTGTGTGATTGACTATCACTCCAAGCTTGAGTGAATTCCAGCATTGGGCAAGTGGTACACCTTTTGGGGAATGTTGGCCTCATGATTCCTGAGATTAAGGAAATTTGTTTGCTTTTTAACTGTTTTGATACACAGTTGGTTCTTCATATAAATAAAGAGAGAGCCCAGACAGCTGTGATATTGATCAATGTGGGTAAATTTCTTGGCTTAGGCAGTGATGCGTAGATAAAATCATAGACAAGATCATTATAGATAAATATTCTTGTACCTAGATGGTTCACTTGACCAGCTGAGAAGATTCTGAAGACTACTGACATGAGTACACTCCCGTGTGATAAGCTATTTCTGGGTCCTGCAGCCTCTTTCTGATGGAAAATTATCAGTTATTTAGTAGACATTGTATCTATGTGCAAGGTGATGTTTTTTCATCATGGCATATGGTACCAGACTCTTTTCAAAGCCATCTTTGAATACTAAATTTCAGCATTTGACCTGTGCATGAAAAGCACTTATCCCAGAACAAGACAGATTCTGTCTAGGTTGAATTCCAGTTCTGGGAGTTTCATAATGTTATAATTCATAAACTGTGCATAAACCAATTTCCTAAATCAGCACATCTGCTTATCTGCAGATGGAAGATTTAAAGTTCATTAAAGTGGATCTTCCAAACACGACTTAAATCTTCTGTTTACTCATTTAAGAAATTACATTCATAATCCTCAAATAAACACTTTCAAACTCATACTGCAGAAATGACAATTCTAATTTGTTAGAGTCTGCTCTTCAGCAACTGAGTCCTGTTTGAAACATCAAAATAGAAGTACTTCTTCTACATAACTGCATTATCTGTAAAGATAACAACAATACTTAGCATTTCTACAACTTTCACCCAAAGATCTCAAAATGCTTTCCAACTGTTAATTAATTAGGCCTAACAATACCATGGAGAGTTGATTACAAATTACCAAATATAATCTCAAACCATTTCTACTGTTACCATTTTTCTAAGCTTTCCAGAGGAAAGCCAAATATACTGCTTATAACAATGTGATCTATTCCATCTCTATTTAATTATGGACATCTAATTAGTTAAGAATTTGATTTTATCCTGTTTTAAAGTGAAAATAATATTATTGTGTTACTACAGAAGTCAGCACAATTCCCTCCATTTGCAGTGAAAAGATGCTGTTATTTCTGTAACTGTATCCAGTTAAACTTTAAGGATTTTTCTTTTAAGTGCAAACCTGTATCCCATCAAGTTTCAAAGAGGTCTACATTTGTTAATGCTCCTCTTTTGTTCACATTTCATGGGGATTTTCCCCAAGGTATGGCAAACAAGCTAGATTTAGCCTTAGTTTTGACACATGTAAAGGTAGGAAGAGAAACAATTGCTGCTTCCTCCATCCTTGTATTGAATGCAAAATTTCCAGGTCCAGGTAGATGTAATTTAAACCTGCCACAATCCTGAGAATGTAACTGTCATAGAATATTGGGTCTCGGTTAGATTGTCATTGCTCCCCACAAGTAAAGTTATTTCACATATGTTCAAACTACAACTGAGTTTGTGAAATCCAATACAAACATGCAACTCTTAGGTTTCTTAGTTGTAACTGCTCCAGCTTGACATTTTAAAGGAATGATAGATATCCTGGCTCTTCCTTAAATGGAACAAAAAAGGCAGTTTAGATAAAAAGAAATAGACTGAAAAAAATCCAACAAGACAGGCAATGTAAAAATACTATAGTGTGTATTTTTACATCCTAAATTCTCATAGACATTATAGAATGAGTGGATATAATTCCCATGTGTCAGAGACCAGAAGTTGTGATTTACCTTTATCTTTTATAATCATAAGAGTATTTAAAAAAAACCCTTTACTTATGTAGGTTGTTTTTGTTGTTACAGCACAGTTATTGGTCTGCTTTTGATGTAAGATGAAACTAGATTATTCATATAATTATCCTAGGCTGAAAGGAGCTCTGTTGTCTGCTTATATGTTAGCTTTCAGAAAAAAGGGAAATAATGAAGTGGTTGCTTGCAAGAAAAAATCTTTTGGACAAGGTCTTGTCTGAAAAAATGCTAGCATTTTAGGGTAAGATATAGTATGCATACATGTTTATAGAGTGCATGTTCAAAAAGAGTACAAGCACTTCAAAAGCATATATGATTCTTAATCTATTCAGCAGTGGCAGTGATCCCTTGTGGTTGAGGATGAGCACTCCCACGGAACAAGAAAATGGTTGTAAATGAGTCCATTGATGGCTAAGAAGGCCGATCCTAGAGCTGCAGACTCTCTGGTAAATGCCCCAGCTTGGACCACAGGGAGGATTGCGCCACAGATTTTTCCATGGGCGACTGGTGCTACCTTAGTCAGGTGGGGCACATGCCCCACCCTGTGACCAGTCCCGCTGACCAGGGGGAGGGTCTCCTGCGGATGATCCTGTCCACCACTGCAATCACTGAAGCCACTTCCAGGACTGGCTGCCGGGGCCTTTTGGAGGAA